>NC_053393.1:215715500-216021254 GCF_905171765.1 Bufo bufo
CCCGAACGCTAGTGTGAAAGTAGCCTCACAAATAAAAGACTGACCGGTATTCGTTCCTCCATTATATACTCCCATAAAAAGTTCCAATGGAAAAATTCCTATAAAACATTCTTGTAGAAAATATACACTCACCTAAAGAATTATTAGGAACACCTGTTCTATTTCTCATTAACGCAATTATCTAGTCAACCAATCACATGGCAGTTGCTTCAATGCATTTAGGGGTGTGGTCCTGGTCAAGACAATCTCCTGAACTCAAAACTGAATGTCAGAATGGGAAAGAAAGGTGATTTAAGCAATTTTAAGCGTGGCATGGTTGTTGGTGCCAGACGGGCCTGTCTGAGTATTTCACAATCTGCTCAGTTACTGGGATTTTCTCGCACAACCATTTCTAGGGTTTACAAAATGCCTTGTGGATGCTAGAGGTCAGAGGAGAATGGGCCGACTGATTCAAGCTGATAGAAGAGCAACGTTGACTGAAATAACCACTTGTTACAACCGAGGTATGCAGCAAAGCATTTGTGAAGCCACAACACACACAACCTTGAGGCGGATTGGCTACAACAGCAGAAGACCCCACCGGGTACCACTCATCTCCACTACAAATAGGAAAAAGAGGCTACAATTGGCACGAGCTCACCAAAATTGTACTGTTGAAGACTGGAAAAATGTTGCCTGGTCTGATGAGTCTCGATTTCTGTTGAGACATTCAAATGGTAGAGTCCGGATTTGGCGTAAACAGAATGAGAACATGTATCCATCCTCTGATGGCTACTTCCAGCAGGATAATGCACAATGTCACAAAGCTCGAAACATTTCAAATTGGTTTCTTGAACATGACAATGAGTTCACTGTACTAAAATGGCCCCCACAGTCACCAGATCTCAACCCAATAGAGCATCTTTGGGATGTGGTGGAATGGGAGCTTCGTGCCCTGGATGTGCATCCCTCAAATCTCCATCAACTGCAAGATGCTATCCTATCAATATGGGCCAACATTTCTAAAGAATGCTATCAGCACCTTGTTGAATCAATGCCACGTAGAATTAAGGCAGTTCTGAAGGCAAAAGGGGGTCCAACACCGTATTAGTATGGTGTTCCTAATAATTCTTTAGGTGAGTGTATATACCTATGGAAAGTAGTCTATTGATAGTAGGTCGTGGAAGGGGCCCACCAACAAGGACCAATCGGGGCTGCATAAAATTAACAAACTCCGATTGATCGTCGATGGGGGATACCCCCCCCCCACACACTTTTTCTATTAAAATTCAAATACTTCCATCTCGGAATTAAGGCCTGCCGGAATGAGGGTGTTGAATTTAAATATCCTCCTTGACTCCAGTCTTGACATTTTACTAATGTGGTCCCCACCCCTCCAGTGTTCTTCCACTTTCTCTAATGCAGCAAATTTTAAACCCGTGGGACCTTGATTATGTTCTTTCTTAAAATGACTCGATAATGTATGTTTATCATATCCCTTCTTAATGTTAGTCATATGTTCCGTAATACGTTTTTTAAGTGTCCTTTTGGTCCTTCCCACGTACTGTTTTTTACACGGGCATTGGATAATGTATATAACGCTCGTGGTACTGCACTGTACATCTAGTATATCTATAGTCTAATGCGGATTAAATTGTAGATTTTTGATAATTTGAATTATCTGGGTGGTATCTTTAATATATGACTGGGTTTTTTTAACTGTAGGTTGAAGTAACTTGTCAATATATTGAGAAAGATTTGAAGTAAGGGAGCAAATATCGGAGTGTCCCGATGGGTCTAATGGATTTTAGTGTAATTTAGGTATACAGTAAAAGACTGGTAATCTACACTGAGTATTCAATATGAACCTATGTTTTTGTTTTGATATAATTTCCTGTTCTAGGCCACTATTGCAATAGTTGGTTAATTCTAAAAACTACTCTTGTATTGAGTCTTTGTTCAATTTTTTATACATAGTCCCATCTGTTAATTGTCTCCTACATTCTTTATTATACTTATTGGCCTCCAAAATCACAATAGCTCCGCCCTTGTCGGCGGGACGTATCACTATATTTTTCTGTTTCTGTAACTGTTTTATGGCCTGTACTTCTTGTTTAGATAAATTATTGTTTTTTATGTATTTGTCATTTATTTTCCTTATATCATATTCTACTGATTGACAAAATGCGGACATCATATGTGGGATGTTCTTCTCTGGTAATTGGGTTTTTCAGATGATATTTTTTGAGGCACAGTTTTCGAATGAATTTTTCCATCCCCATATAGGTGTCAAATTTGTTAAAGGGAATCTGTCACCTGCTTTTACCATTTTAAGCTGTCACCATCACCATGTTCACTAAAGTACCTTATTTCCTGCAGTCTTCTTCTTACTGTATTTCGTTTTGTCCTTTTGATAAAAAAAAGCCCTTTTTATGATATGCTAATGAAGCTCCAAGGTGCCCAGAGGGGTGTTTTTTTCCTCTCTGGAGCCCAGTGACGCCCCCCTGCAGTGCCCAGCCCGCCTTAATTTGAATCCCAAGAACGCCTCCTGATCCTCAAATAACCTCCCACAGCCCCGGCAAATCGTTCCGCCCCCTCTCCACGTCATTGTCTACCTTCTAGAAATGCCCCGTCCTTCTTCCTATCAGCGGCCAGAAATCTCGCACAGGCGCAGTACCGCCTGCGGCCTGCGCGATCATCAACCTCCTCAGGGCAACAGCGCTCAGATTACATCACTGGGCTCGGCGCATGCCCAGTGAGACTTTGGAGGCTGTTGCCCTCCGGAGCTTGATGATGGCGCAGGCGCAGGCCGCAGGCGGTGCGAGATTTCTTTCCATAGGTATATATATTTTCTACGGGAATGTTTTATAGGAATTTTTCCATTGGTACCTTTAATGGGATTATATAATGGAGGAACGAATACCGGTCAGCCTTTTATTTGAAACATTGACAGGCTTAAAATTATATAGTTGTATGAAACAGTAGATTTTTTATATTTTTATATTTATTTTTATATATATTTTCTCATTTTGCTTTGCCTAATAAATTATATCAAAGATAGAAAAATAAATTTATATTTCAGTATGATTCAGCAAGATTGCATAGATCCCATATAATAACTGCGATTTAACAAAACCACATAGGAATCGCAGCGGAACCACTTAGATATCGTATGTGAACTGTAAATGGTTTTTGCATATTTCTAGCAGAGTATATATTGCGATGTTATATTGAATTGACGCATTTATTTAATATGGATTTATTAATATGGGAAAAAGATGGTAAGAGAATTTATATAGGTAGATACACTCCAGGATTTGGATATATCCAACATCCAGATATCCTAAATAAAGTATTTAAGCACACAGAAAACATAGGGAACTTAGCAACTGAAGAAGGAGTATGCTACTAACTTCGAAACGCGTTTGGTATGAACAGTCCACTGAAGTTTGTATGTTACATCGATACAATCTGGAGCGCTCCCGGGGAATATACAGCTTTTTGCCAGCATACTAAAGTTGCACCCGAACTACGCAGGACACGTGGGACGCCGACTCTATTAGATCACTCCTCATCGGGAGATGCCGGTTTGACACCACGAGTATATGCCTAGCGGATATAGTGGGACTCACTGGAAGGGAGATTCGGAGGTAAGAGTTTCCCAGGCTGCAATACACGTGGGACGCCACGGCAGATACTGGACTCCTCCATAAGTCTACAAACAGTGAGTAACTGGCAATTTAATGGCTAAAGACATATATATGCTAGCGACCATATAAGGCTGTGAATGACTGACAGCATTATCAACAAGTGTCTGGACTTCTTTCTCTATTAAATATAGAGGACAATTGACAAATCACCTGCGCAGTATATAGAAGACCAAACAACTCGCATTGCTAAACAACCTGCATCATTATACATACTAACCAGCAGGATCGCAGCAATATTTCTTATTGTAACACGGTACATTTGAGTGCTTCACATATGCAAATTGCTATTTGAACTGATTGACATGGGATATAAATGAGATACAGATAAGACTCTGAGCAATTATCTTGTTCGGCCATGCAGAGAGGTTGCGTTGGTGCGGTCTGGACTTTTGTGCTTTTTGTTAGATGGCAGTAGGCCGCTGATAGGATTATAAACGCAGAGGCGTTATTGTGATAAATTACAATCACGTTATATATTATCATATTATCACTAGTGTGAGCAGATTTTGCTACTATTGCAATACTATCAGTGTGTTTCTATGTACTACCAATGACTTTTTGAATACCCGGTAGATTACAATCCCCATTGTGGGTGATATTTTGGATGTCATACAAGGAATTATCATTGGGTCACATTGCATTAGTGATAACGTGTCTATTTTAATTCTCATTATATTTTAGGTGGTTAGTTTCGTGTTTGTGGGAGGACTAACGTTTGTATGATCCATGGTTTGTATACCTAAGTGCACATAGTTTTATTTGTTTTTAATCCATTTGTTTTTAATATATTAATTATGGTATTTTGCTATATTTAAACAAAGTGTTTATTATTATTAACCTTGGATCCATGTTATGTCCAGATTTAGGTGTGCTTAATCATATTTGAATACATTTTGAATATTCGCATTTTTAGACTGGGTGAGTCTATTGGTTGTAGCACCCACTCCTTATCAATTAGAGGGTGAGCCAATGCCAAAATTCCAATAATATATCTATATCTATTACAGTCTAGAATTTTTATCAGATTAATTTTCATTTTTCTTTGTATGGAACTATCATAAAGAAAATATATTAGCAGATAGCTGGGAATGATGAATCTCATTATGGCTTCATTTTTATCGGAATTATACAGTACCTTGTGTATATTAACATACAGCACACCCCTACTATAGAAAATATAGCAAAACCAACTGAGTCTAAGAATGCACTGCACAGGATTTAGTATTTTACTGATGCTTCTGCTATAGGATAAACTGGAACTAAATTGATATGCAGAAACCAAATTTATTTTATCTTTGAACAAAATGCAATGTGGCTATATCCTGGAATCAGTACAATATGTGATACTATTACGTTGCCACATTTGGTATGTAGACATACATTTCTGTTGGATACTGTACTGAATGTGGTAGTGCTATGCAGTATATACCCCATTGAACCACATGAAGATAAGGGAAAATAGTGTATTTTGAAGATATTTGAAGGTATGTACTGTATACAGGTTATATGATGGAGAGTAAGGTTATGTAGAAGTACATTTGCTAGATGATGGCATGATAGTTGATACTTTAATTTACATGAGCTTGTGTAAGACGTTTTTAGCCATTTACAAATGGGTCTAGAAACTGGCATAGAGAAATAAAGGTGCTAGCTCTTCTGAATCTTAAAGAAGAACTCCCACCAAAAATGTTATTCTCTGACCTGTTCGGTACACGATGTAATCTGTATTGAATGTAATTTTCTTACCAGTGGCTGTATTTGTGAGTTATACCTCCTTTAGGCTTCTCACCTGTGTCATGTGACCAGCAATCAGACTCTCCAACTGACATAGCATCTTATGTGTGGACAGGAAGTCAGTTTCTCTATGTTTTCCTATGGGAGCCTCACTCTCATTCTCATAGGAATAAATAGAGAATTAACCGACTTCCTGTCCTGTGTCAGTTAGCGATCAGAGAGTTGGTCACATGACATCACTTTCTAGCAGGTCAGAGAATAAACATTTTGCCGGGAGTTCTACTTTAACTATACAATGGGTCTTACTGTAATCTACTTTGTTTTACTTATATTCAATCACTGCTAATTGCAAAGAACTGTTATTTAAAGAGGTATTCCCATCACAGACAATGGGGGCATATCGCTAGGATATGCCCCCATTGTCTGATAGGTGCGGGTCCCACCTCTGGGACCCACGCCTACAACGAGAACGGAGCAGGGGGAGCTGTGGATGGAGGACCCGGGGTCCATCCACCGCCAAGCACTGCTTTCTGCTGCTCCCAGTACAGTGGAAATGTAAATGACTGCTTTGAATGCAAAATTTTAATTCATATTACAGTAAAACTTGACAACCTTAAGCCATCTCCTTGTTAGCAGTTCATCAGAAGTGAGATCACAAGGACATGGCTGTTATTTTCACTGTCGATGTTTGTACACCTTTATCAGCATGTTTGACTTCTACCTGTGAAAAGTTTTCTCACCCCCATGAAACAGACAACCAACGCTTTAATATGTGTTATCTTATGACTAAACAATAAAGAGCAATATACTGTAATCTAAATTGTCTGTTCTGTCTGGAAGGGTAGGATTGAAATGCTGAATAATATAACAAGGGTGCATATTGTATTCTAAAGACGTGTGGGCAATGCCAGTTTTGGCTAACATTGCAACATGTTTTTTCCAGCCTTATGTACAATCGTCTAAGATCATGTTGGGTCTTTACATATTGAAGGTCTTTAAAGTGTAGCATTTTTTTTTGTTTATTTTTAATATATTATAGGGACAGGGATGTTTACCATTTTGTAATGTACTTTATTAGGGAATGATGTTTCTTTCTACTAGAAAACAGGGTGTTGAGTCTTCTTAGCCAAGCTCTAACAGCATGTTAGACAGTATGTTAGACAGTTAGACAGGCTCTAACAGTATGTCCTCAGCCTTTAGTCTACAGAAGCTGCCTTTGTGTAACATGCAGAAGCTCCCAGCCTCCTCTTGCCACTACCTTAGTCTCTAACTATGGACACATGGCCTGACTATCACTGTCCATCACTCTGCCTGTCTGACATGTTACACACAGACAGCTTTAGTGCTCATTAAAACACTAAAGACCGAAGACAGACTGTCCTTATGTGCATTAAGTTATAGCTTTGATAGAAGACTCTTTAACCCCTTGCTGCAAATGGATGTAGCTGTATGTCCATATTGCTGTAACTTGCTGCAATCGGACATACAGCTATATCTGAACTGTTAACTGGGCTTTGCCACTATAAAGTGTCATCGCCCCTGTGTCCCCCATCTTACTGAGAGCAGAGACACAGGAAAAGCCGGCAAGGGGCCAATCAAAGTGGTCCCTTGCTGATGATCGCTCCAATTGGTTAGTTTGCACAGAATGTAGACACTGTTAAAATTTCAGTTTCAGGCTCTGATCTCCACTCTGGAGATTAAAACCTGAAATCAGGCATGGCCTCCTTTGTGTCTCTGGTGCCCCATGTGCCCCTGTGCCCTCTTTGTGACCTCGGTGCCTACATCTGTTCCCCGCACTGTTCCATGCTATATCTCCCCCCAGACATACTGCATTGAAATGGCAGAGGCTCAGGAACAGAGCCATCAGCTGACAGTCTACTGCAATGGCAGAGATTGGTGCTGGCACCAATCCTTGCCATTTACCCAATTAGATGCTACTATGGTGTTAGGGGTTAACAGAGCGAGGGAGCTCCTTCTCTTCCATCGAGAATGGTAGTATCCAGGTGGTTACCATGGCTAGTGGATGCCTTACAAAGGCACCCAGGCTTGCCAGGAACTGAAGACTGACAGACCCTGAGAGTAAAACTGATAGTACAGTCCATTGCAATAGATGACTATTGCAGTCTACTGTATAGCAATCAGAGCCACTGGATCTTCAGGGTAAACAAAAAGTGTAAAAAAAAAAAAAAGCACTCACACAGCCACAGTACATTGTCCGAAAAAAAACCAAAACATGGATGTTAGTATATGGTGATGCTAAATATTACATTTTTAATTAAAAAAAAAATGTTGCAAAAGTAGAAAAACATAAAAAATATATAAATTTGGTATTGCCATAAATATCAACCCACTGAACAAAGTTATCACATCATATGTACGGTATAGAGAACCCCATAAAAAAAATCTAAATAAAAAACACTCACAGAAATGCAATATTTGCCCACCTCCCCTCCCAAAAATGGTATAAAAAGCATTCAAAAAGTCATATGTACCCCAAAATAGCGCCAATAAAAATTATATCTTGTCCTACAAAAAAACAGATACATAGCTCAGTCAAATTTTTTTTTAAAGTTATGGCCCTTAAAATAATTATAGCAAATTCCATGTTAGAAGATCCAGGTATAGCTCCTTCCCATTTGAATGCTGCTATGTCCCCAAACAGCAGTCTTCGACCACATATGTGGTGTTGCCATATTCAGAAAAAAATGCAGAACAAATTGTGGAGTGAATTTTCTCCTGTTAACCCTTGTGAAAATGAAACATTTGGTGCTAAAGCAACGTTTTATTGTAAATAATAGATTTTTTCATTTTCACAGCCAAGTGTTTCTAAATTCTTTGAAACACTTGTTGAGTCATATCACTCAATATGCCCTCAATAAATTGCTTGAGGGGTGTAGTTTCCAAAATGGAGTCAGTTATTGAGAGTTTTCACTGTTGGGATATCTCAGGGACTCAGGGTCTTTTCAAATGCAACATGTTGTCTGAAAACCATTCCAGGAAAACCTGCCCTACAAAAACAACATTATGCTCCATCCATTCTGTGCCCTGCCGTGTGCCCATATAGCAGTTTACGATCACATATGGGGTGTTTCTGTAAACTGCAGAATCAGTAATCAATATTGAAGTTTGTTTAGCTTTTAACCCTTCCTGTGCTACAGAAAAAATGTCATCTCAAATTTCCTTTAATCCCCGTGGAACACATAAAATGTTAACAAAGTTTAAAAAAAATTGGTTTTAAATAATTTGAGGGGTAAAGTTTTTAAAATGGGGTCATTTGGGTAGATTCTATTATGTCAGGCCCTTAACGTGACTTCATAACTGAATTGATTGTGAAAAAAAGTGCGTTTTGAAAATATAAAAAAATTGCTTCTGAAATTCTAAGCCTTCCAGCATCGTAAATTTTTTTTATGACATTTACAAAATTATGCAAACATAAAGTAGATCTATGGTAAATGTAAAATAATGACTATTTTATGAGGTATCACTCTCTGTCTTAAAAGCAGAGAAACTCTAATTTTAATAAAGGTAAAACATATCAACTCAAATTTACCACTAGCATGAAGTACAGTATGCCACGAGAAAATACTCTCAGCTGGATTTAGATAAGTAAAGCATTCCAAAGTTATTACCATACAAAGTGAGACATATAAGATTTGAAAATTTGTCCTCGAGGTTGGTAAATAGGAAAATTTAGCTAAATGACAAATACTATGAGGGAGACTTATTAAATATGGTGCAAAGAGAAACTGGCTTATTTATCCAAAGCAACCAATCAGATTCCACCTAACATTCTTCAGAACTCCTTTGGGAAATCAAACAATCGATCTAATTGGTTGCTATGGGCAACTAAGCCAGTTTTCGTTTGCACCAGTTTTGATAAATGTCCCCCATTTGTGTAACTCATACTTACCTGCACAAATTTTTCAACACACTCTCGATCAGTTCAGAGACATGAGACATAAGAAGTAGCACCATGTGTCTACATAACCCCGATCTCAAAACTTTCCTTCAGACCCAAGTCACCAAAGCATTTTGAAAGTTGTAAGTAAAATTTTACATTAATAGAATACGTAGAGTCATGCTAATATTCTAGTTATACTGGGGGGTCACTTAGAATGCTATTAAGGGTGTGGGACAATTAAGTACACTATTACTTTAACTCAAGAAATTGTATGGCCAATCCACACCTGCTTTAGCTAGAAAGGGAGGTCACTTAGAATGCAATTAAGGGTGGGGAGCCATTAATGGAGGGAGTGTCTTCTCATACCATTGTCTTAGGCACCAACAGAACTTTTTCCCCCTGATTCTCAATCAAGCACTGTTGTGAGATAGTACAGTATAATACTTAAGATGATTTGTTTTGCAGGAAAACTATTTGTGTGTTTGCTTACCTATTCTCTCTCACTTCTAACATGTCAGTGTTCATGTCTAAGAGTAGATCTTTTTCAGTGATTACAGTCTCCGAACAGTTACAGAAAGTGCAATAATCATTTGAAGGACAAAAGGAACACCTGAAAAGTAGATAAAAAGGCATTTTTCTTTAATAAAATATATTTTAAAGTGCATATGAAACAGTTGATATGTTTGCTTAGTCTATTAGTTTAAGTCATAGGTACCCCTTTTTTTTCTTTTCTTTTTTTTATGGGCTTTGCTTTCATTGTATTAAAGACATTTGTTTCTTTTCCAGTTTGAACTCCCAGAGGAAATACTAAATGAGATCAGTTTTGGCAGGATGGTATAAGAAATCAGTGTTATCAGCAGAAATTTTGCAGGGAAAGGAAATAATGTGCCAAAGTTCTATTAGCTGTTTGTTGCAAAATGGGTCTGTCCAAATTTTGTTCTGTTTCTAATACAATATGTATAGGATCTTGTACTTGAAAATAGTTCTGTTTACACAAGTGCTTTAGCTTTTTTTTTTTTTTTTCATTTATTTCAGTTGTGGATATAATGCCTTAAAATATGTATGAGAATTGTACATTAAGAACACAGTCAGAACTGCAGTGAATAAAAAACAAGTGTTGGCCTTGTGCTTGTATTCAGTGGCTACGTAGAAATATACAGAAGAGTATTCAAACAATATTAATTACTAAAATTTTCATAATATATATAGTCTCAAATGCTTGGAACATTAAGGAAGAATATAGTTTGAAGAGATCTGGAGTTCTACATGAATGGTTCTGAAATGTCTATATAATCTGCATTCAATTAGAAACATTACAGATACTTTACATTACCATTTTCATATTGGCAATCTTAATGAATGAAGGTCATTGCTGACAATAATTTTGAATCTTTTGGATTAATTATATGTTTGAAAAAATGGTAATATATAATGCAGCTACCCATTGTATGAAGGGTTTTCAAATATAAGCAGAACACACTTAATTTATTGAATACAATAAAACAACTTACACACTATTTTACTATGTAGTCACTGCAATACACCTCTTCCAGCAATCAGGAAGCCTCTTAGTCACTGAACAGTTGACGTCTTTTGACAGTTGTCATGACCCATTTTTGCACAACATCAATAACTTCCTAATTCGATTTGGATTTCTTTCCTTCTAAAAATTCCTTAAATTTAAGATAATTTTAAAAGGATTTTCCAAGATTTTATAACAAATGACCTATCTGATCAGCGGGAGTCCGATACCCGGAACCCCTGCCGATCATCTGTTTAATAAGGCTCTGGTGTTCCTATGAGCGCCATGGTCTTCTCCATGCTCACCAAGCACAGCGCCATACATTATACAGTGGGTGTGCTTGGTATACCACTCATCCCCAATGACATCTATGGGGCGGAGCTGTTTCTAGGCCACGTGACCAATGAACTTGTCATCACTGGTCTGGGAAAAGCTGAGTGAAGGCCATGGCTCTGTTCCCTGTGTCAGATAACCACCGATGAGACTGATGACCTATGCAGAGGATAGGGGGTGGTGCTTGTAGCCAATTGTAGGCCACTCTGCTGACCTGCTACCCTTCCACATGTGACGCAAGGGGGCAAGGTCACCATTGTGTCCTGTGATTGGCTACACCTCATTGACAGATGTTGTGATCTACGTGACAGGGAGTTGTTACAGCGACAGTAGTGGAGGGATCCGGAAGTACAAAGGTGGCAAGAACCAGACATGTATTATTTGTATGAGGGGCCGTGGCATTGTGGTGGGTTTTTTAGGTTTCAATAACCCCTTTAAGACTCAGATTTAAGATGGGATGACACCTTAATTTTATCAAAAATGTATTAACAAGTTAATGTGTAACACTACTGTATACCTCCTACTCCAATATGTTGCAGGAAGGGGGGAAAGAACAGCTAGTACTACTACTGACAAGTTCAATTATGCATGTTTTGTCCAATGAACTATGTCTTCCTTGCACTCTATAGGAACAGAGAATGCAAATTACTCTTTATCACTGAACGCCTCTCGTACCTGATAAATTTTGTTAATATGCAATTAAGTTAAGCCACATTTACATGGCCAGATGTTCAGACCGATTACCGTACCTGATATGAGCTATTAAAATGAATGCTTGTTCCCGATAATCAGCCTGTGTAAAGGTAGCACATATCACCTGATGTGGACTCCTCAATTATCATTCCTGGGCAGTATATCATGCTGTCTAAAATGCATTCTGCTGCCCAGGAACAATGAATTAGTATGAGGACAGGTGAAAGTGAAAAATAATATACAAAGAGGTATCTCCAAAGAAAAGAGAACCATCTTGCTAGTGTCACCTTGAGGAAGTGGCTCCCTCTAAGTCAAAATCTGACTTTTTAACTAGCCTTGGAACATGACAAGGGAAAATAGCCCAAATATTCATCTGTAGACAGCTGTTTCGGGGTATTTGACTGACATCAGTATGGAGTAGTATCCTGTCTGGCTTAGTACTTTTTTCCCTTGTCACGTCCCAAGGTTTATTATTAAAAACTCAGATTTTGACTCATAGGGAGCCAATTCTACATGGTGCCATTAGTGAGATGGTTCTCTTTCCTTGGGAGATGTTTCTTTGCATATTATTTCCCCATGGAGTATTTCCAGTAAGTCTCCATATAGGGCGAGTCTATTTAAGTAGAGCCATTGCCCTATCTAAGCTTTATCCAAGGTATTACCCGCAGCCAGCTAGAATTCTATACTAATGAGTGGCAAATACTCTGAAACAGCAGTTTCTCACGTGCCAAAGATTGTTAAAAATTTGGATTTTGATTAAGCCTCTTCCACATGGTGGTGCTAGCGGATGGTTCTCTTTGGATCTAAATTTATAGAAATATACAGCTTTATCTTTCTTTAGACAGCGGAGAATGAAATTGAGGGGAAAATGTGTTACATACCATATGTATCTCTGTGGCTATGTTAGGGACTATTTGTGTGCAGAGAAGGAAGGGGTTAACAACAGCTAATTGCAGTGCATCCTGATACAGGTCCTTGATTATCTCATATCACCTGCTTTCCACCCACAGAAATGGAAGAAAATATTCCAGATAAGCAAATAAGTTAGTAGAAACAGGGAATTTTACATTTGTTGGCTAACCTCTATATGAAAAATAGCAGAATATGTTTTGTTTTTTCAATAGGAATCAGATTTCAAAAACTAGTAGAAATGTGTCTACTTCTTAGCTTATATGATAAATACAGGACAAATAAAGGTTGATTTATAGCAAACTGACCAAGCATTTGTGATAACCACTTGTCTGGAGCTACTTACAAAAGCATCAACCTAAATAAAATAAATTTATAAATTACCCCGTAAAAATCTACCAGTGAAATGTTTCAGTTTAGACTGTGTGACAGGGGAATTCATTGCTAATTTCATACAATATGCTGCTTAGGAAAAAATAGAATGCAATAGGGTGTGAAAAATGGGCATTTTCAGGTTCCCTGCATTTTAAAGTCAATTGCATTTTAATGTTTAAACTTGAAAATAAAAAAGGTTGATAGTATATAAAGATATTTGTGCTGTCTGATCGAATTAGATCTTTGTTTAGAGACATAGCCATCCACATTTACTAATTATAATAGTAGTTTAAATTATGGATTGCATATGTAAATATATGGGACCAGGATCATTTATCTTTTATTCTTTATAAATATAATGCTTAAAGTGGCACAATAAAAGGAATTACCTTTCTAAGGCCAGCACGACACTCAGAAACCCAGAGGAGCATTCCCTTGCCTACAATACTTTGCACACATACTACACATATAAGATGTTCTCTGCATTAAGAAAGATTATCCCCCAGACAACACAAATATATTGCAGGAACACAGAGTGGCATACTAGGTCTCTCTCCTTTTCTCCACCTCCCCCTCTCCTGACTTTGGAGTCTATCGCTAGAGTCAATATTCACAAATAACCCAAATACTTTATTGATATGTTGTGTATATGATGAGAACCACAAAGATTGGGATAAAATGAATAGAGTGCACCAGCAGATGTTCTGTATAAGTGAAGGTCCCTCAGAATCATCTCCTAAGGATTCCCAATCAGCATTGTAAGCAGTAGTTATTTGTTGACAACATATTTACTCATCCATGATAACAACCATTCTACAATCATTTTCTTTGTGGTATAAGCTAATAATATAGAGAACATTGGAAAGAATTGGAGAGATTATCATAATAAAAAGTTTCATATTCCTAATTTTGTTTAACAGGAAGGAGTAAATTTAATTTTCTATTTAGAGACCTAGTGACGCCCATGAGATTGCTTTAGTGAAAATATGAAGCAGATTGCAATGCCAAGAGATGCTACATGCAACTATTACAAATTAAATGCTAAATGTTGCCCAGTAGGCGAACAGGTGGCTTGAGTTACACTCCACACATAGAAAGAAATTTAATCAAGTAAAGCAATTTATAAGGAAAGGAACACTGCTAGTCAAAGTGCTGCATGACATTCCTGTTAAAGTCATATCTACATTTAGTTATCTATTTTAATCTTAGCTTGCATTGATATAATTTTTTCCCCTGCCAGGTCAGCTGTTCGATGCTGCAATCTACAGAGTGGCACATGTTGTCAATGTCTATACACAATGTTAAAGTATAGAATAAAATACCCCCCTGAATATACAAAATGTAAAGATGATGCATGCTATATCTGTAGATCATGGTTACTATGTCATCTGCTTTGAAATTAAATGACCTTGAGGTTATCTCAGTACAAAATGGTTTAAAAGTGCAATGATAAAGAGTCTTGATGCTTGTGATTTGGAAGTTGAGGTTCTGTCATGTGAATGATCGAAGTTCCTTCATAGCAGTATGGTATTATGTTGAGAATAATGGATGACTGATGCCGTTTGACCACATGGTAACCTTTTTTTTCCATCAGCTGCACACAATATATTTTGAAAACTAGCTAGATGAAAGAAAGTGATGACATCTTTAAAGCTGTCATATCTTGCTTATGTCACGCTAAAAATGTTACTATTTAAAGCAGTAAAGTAGAAATACCAACCACATGTCCATTGTTTTCCCAAATTGCCTTATTTTTTCTAACATATATTGTCAAATTATCATGTTTTTTTCTAGTGTATATAAATATTTATAATAATTTATACTGAGACTTCTAAAATTTTCCCCATGGGATTTGGAGCTCAGTTGTAACATAGTAACATAGTACATAAGGCCAAAAAAAGACATTTGTCCATCCAGTTCGGCCTGTTATCCTGCAAGTTGATCCAGAGGAAGGCAAAAAACAAACAAACTGTGAGGTAGAAACCAATTTTCCCCACTTTAGGGGAAAAAAATTCCTTGCCGACTCCAATCAGGCAATCAGAATAACTCCCTGGATCAACGACCCCTCTCTAGTAGCTATAGCCTGTAATATTATTACACTCCAGAAATACATCCAGGCCCCTCTTGAATTCCTTTATTGTACTCACCATCACCACCTCCTCAGGCAGAGAGTTCCATAGTCTCACTGCTCTTACCGTAAAGAATCCTCTTCTATGTTTGTGTACAAACCTTCTTTCCTCCAGACGCAGAGGATGTCCCCTCGTCACAGTCACAGTCCTGGGGATAAATAGATGATGGGATAGATCTCTGTACTGCCCCCTGATATATTTATACATATTAATTAGATCTCCCCTCAGTCGTCTTTTTTCTAAAGTAAATAACCTCAATTTTGATAATCTTTCAGGGTACTGTAGTAGCCCCATTCCAGTTATTACTTAAGTTGCCCTCCTCTGGACCCTCTCCAGCTCTGCTATGTCTGCCTTGTTCACAGGAGTGCAGAGCTGTACACAGTACTCCATGTGTGGTCTGACTAGCGATTTGTAAAGTGGTAGGACTATGTTCTCATCACGGGAATCTATGCCCCTTTTGATGCAACCCATTATCTTATTGGCCTTGGCAGCAGCTGCCTGACACTGGTTTTTGCAGCTTAGTTTTCTGTTTATTAAAATTACTAGATCTTTTTCCATTTGCCATTGAGTTCAGATCTCAGATTTTTATTAGTTCTTTGCTTAAACCTCAACTCCTTGGAAAACTTCAAAATTCATACTGTACATGGCTAGTGTATGGTCCTATTGTTTCACTGAGGTCCATGAAGCTTAGATAAGGTGATTTGTTTGGTGTGATAACCAGTGATTGACTGAGCAGTTATTTTCCAGGAAGTAGAGACCACAGAGGAACCTATGAAATGTCAGAACAGAAGTGCTTGATCAATGAGGTGAGTGTACACCTCACTGTTTAAAGGTGTTCTCCTATGAAAAAGAAAAATACATGGAGTAATGCACACCATTATTTTAATTAGACCAGTCCAAAAAAAAAGGGTGCTGCACTCCAGTTTTCACCCTTTTTAGCTTCTTTACTGCCTGCTCTATAGCTCTGGTGTCTTCAAATTTCCTAGGGCAGGCAGCAGCTGCATTTTCCAGGAGTGCATGGCACTATTTAAAGAGAGATATAGCTATAGAATTCTATGGATTTAGAAATAGAAATGAATGAAGGTGTTGGGATATTTCACCCCCTTTACTATAAGATCACTAAACTGGCACTGCGAGGAGGAAGGGAGCAGGTAAGCTACACAGCGGTCCACTACTGAATGCAGAAGAAACAGCAGAAAAGAAAATGTAATGTACATAAAAAGCCTAACAATAATTAATGGTTAGCACTGGGGTCATAGGTTCAAATCCAACCAAAGGAATCTCGATTGTGAGTGATGACAATGTTTGTGATGTGCTGTAGAATATGTTGGTGCTATATAAATAAGTAATAAAAGCATCCATTTTTAAGTAGACTGATTGGCTCAAATATGGGGACCTTATGCTAAGTTTCTGTAAATTAATATGTAAAATAAAGTATCAAGTAACATTTTCCATTTCCAGTATTCTAAATCCAGTTTCTTGTTATGCCTCAGTGAAATAGTGCCAAAAATATCTGACATCTTAATAGTTATGAGCGCAAGAAACAAGGGAAAGCTGCATTGTAAATTGTTGTCTCTAAAATCCCCACTTATAATGACTTAAGAATAACATATGTAAAGTAGTTTTCTGTGGGATTTATAGATAAGCCTAATGAGGATCTGGGTAATTCTTAATTCCTTCTTTAATAACATTCAGAATGGAGACTATGTGTAAGCACAGAGAGAACATTTGATAGTAACTCAAGCAGTTAGCAGCTGTAGTCCTGCATTTAAAGTGTAAGCAGAATTCAACTCATGAGAATAGTATGTTAAAAAATGTTAATAGTTTTGATTTGTTCTTCTCTTACCTTGTTTATTTTTTTTTATTTTTCTAATGTAATCTTTAATAGTAAGTATGTGCTTCATGACTGACAATGCAATCCAGTGTATATCTTGTGCAAAGTATGCAGTCCTAGAACAGCCATTTGAAAATGCACATTAATGTTCAAAATTTCTGAAAATTGCATGTTTGGAAGCCATATCTTGTATCTAAATGAGCGAATTGCAACACTGAGATACCTGGACAATATAGAAATAATTTTTTATTATTTTATTCACTTATATAGCTCTGACATATTCCGCAGAGCTTTACAGACATTAGCATCAAGCTGTCCCCGGTGGGGCTCACAATCTAAGTTCCCTATCAGTATGTCTTTTGGAGAGTGGGAGGAAACCAGAGTATCCAGAGGAAACCCACGCAAAAACGGGGAGAACATATAAACCCCGGATCTTGACTTTGGTTGGATTCAAACCTAGGACCCCAGTGTTGCAAGGCATAAGTGTTAATCACTGAGCCACCATGCTGCCCCATGGTAAAAATGAGTTTGCTGCTCACTGAGCAGACACTTGATGGGGTAGATGAGTGGGAGGGTGCTAGTATGGAGGAGCAAAAAAATTAGGTAGCTAGCTATGTGACAGAAGGCGAGGTAGAAGGAAGAGTGCCAGGGAGGATAGCCCTAATCTGACACACCCCAAGTTTGGAAAGTTGGGAGATGAGGTAGATGTTAGATCAGGGATAGCATTGCTGTAGCAAGAGACTTCCTCTGCCAGACAGGGAAATGTCAGATCCAGAAAGGAGGGAACCAGGAGACCAGGGCAGGCCAGACAGATGCTGATCATGGGATATTCAATCATTAGGTGTAGAGATAGGGCAATCTGTCTCAAAGACCAGGATTGTCAAATGGTGTGTTGTCTTCCTGGCACACAGGTTCTATATATCGTAGTTGACAGATTACTGGGAGGGGCTGGTGAAGACCCAGCAGTTATGGTGCACATTAGCACTAATGACAAAGGTAGATGTAAGTAGAGGGTCCTTCACTCTTTAACTTTAAGGACATTGGCATTTTTCACCTTAAGGACCAGCCAAATTTTTGAAAATCTGACATGTGTCACTTTATGTGGTAATAAATAAACACTTTTACTTATCCAAACCATTCTGAGAATCTTTTCTCGTGACACATTGTACTTCATGATAGTGGTAAATTTGAGTTAATATAAATCACCTTTATTTAAAAGAAAAATCCTCAATTTACAGAAAATTTGGAAAAATTTTCAATTTTCTACATTTGAGTTTCTCTACTTTTAAGACAGAGTAATACCTCATAAAATAGTTCAATCAACTAATCAAATAGTTCGATCAATCAACATTCCCCATATGTCTACTTTTTCTTAGGATGTTAGAAGGCTTAGAATGTTAGAAGCAATTATTTAAATTTTCAAGAAAATTTCCAAAACCATTTTATAAGTACTGATTCAGATATAAAGTGATATTAAGGGGCTTACTTGATAGAAACCACCAATAAATGACCCCATTTTAGAAACTTAACCCTTCAAATTATTCAAATTTGATGTTACAAACTGTGTTTACCCTTGAGGTGTTCCACAAGAATGAAAGGAAAATGGAGGTAAAATTTCAAAATTGTATTTTTTTGCTAATTTTTTGTTGAAACACAGCAAGGGTTAACAGCAAAATAAACCTCATTATGCATTACTCTGATTCTGCAGTTTACAGAAGTACCCCATATGTGGTGATAAACTGCTGTAGGGGCACTACATCCCTCAAAGAAGGGGTGTACTGAGCACTTTGACCCATAGGCATTTTACAGAATTTAGAAACACTTAGCTATGAAAATGAAAATTATGTTATGGCACAGTTTTTTTATTTATTTATATTACAGCGTTCACCTGACAGGGTAGATCAGTGATAGCTAATGTTTGGCACTGCAGCTGTGGTGAAACTAAGGCTCCCAGCATGCTTCATTCATTTCTATGGAGTTCTGAGAACAGCCAAGCAAGTGTGTATCTTGGGAGTTGTATTTTACCACAGCTGGAGTGCCTAAGGTTAGCCATCACAGGGCTAGATCATATGATATTTTTATAGAGCCAGTTGTTACGGATGCGGTAATACCTAATATGTCTGTTATTTTTATTTTTGTTACGTTTTACACAGTAAAAGCATTTTTGAAAAGAAAAATATATTTTTTGTGTTGTCATTTTCCGAGATCCATTTTTCTTTTTTTTTTTTTGCAGTTGTCTTATGTAAAGTCTCATTTTTGGGGGTATAGAGAACATGTGTAATTCCTTGAGTAAGATCCTAGCGATAATCAGTAATAAGGTACACAATGGTCAGAATGGCCACAACATTCCCACTAGGGATCCTCTCACTGACAGATTTAAAACTTGACCCTTATTTACTATATAATTTCAAATACAAAAAAAGAAATGTGCTCCAGTAATGGAATAATAAAAAAAAATTATCAGCTGGCTTACAAGCAATGGACCAGTATTTTAGGCCCTTGGTGCTCTCCCTATATCTAGGGGGTCCCTTGTATAGCTAGGGAGTGTATCCCTGTTGCTAATGCATTATGTGTTTTCTCAGATCAGTCCTACGTGCTAAAGCACTATACTATCACAGTGCTTTTAGGCTGTTTTAGAGGCTAGCTATTGCTGGACAACTTACTTGCAGCCCCTAGTGAGCTCTTATTATTGTGTACAACCACAATACTGCACGGCTGCTTTAGAATCGGCAGCCCCTGGATACAATGTTTACAGACTTTGAATGGATCGGCTGAGCTCGTTACAGCATTCTCACTGCCACTGTCACTGCGGACACAATCTCTTCCTGCCTGGACTTACAATCCCTGTTCCATCATTCAGACATAGGTCAGTGTCACGCAGGCTCTTAAATCTATATGTCCATGTCTATTCAGCTGTACTAAAAACAATCACGCAACCCTCCCAACATGTCTCGCCGCTGGTGCAGCTTCGTCAGGGGATAAGGGGTTATGGCCATATGGACAGTAAACTGTAGCAACCAGTGTCAGGTAGTTGCTGTCAGTATGATTCCATTACAGAAAGGTCAGACAGAGGTACATAGCATTATCAATCGTGATAATGCCATGTGCTTCTGTAGTCCAGAATGCACGATCCCTCTTTTACAAGGGGTGTGATTTCTGCAAGGGACACGCTCGTGTGAAAGAGTCCTAAGGGTCAGTAAAGAGACCTGTCACATGATCTATTTATACCCAGGACTGTGACCATGATGAGGGGACATCCTTTATATCTAGGAGAAAGAAGCTACGAACATCAACATAGAAGCAGATTGTTTACTGTAAGAGCAGTGAGACAATGGATGTGATCGGTAACTCAGAGTTCAAGAGTGGTCTGGATATTTCTGGTGTATAATAATATTATAGGTTGTAGTTACTAGAATTCTGGAGAAGGATCATTTATCCAGGGAGTTATACTGATTGTCTGATTGGAGTTGGGAAGGAATTTTTCCCCCTAAAATTCGGAAAATTGGCTTCTACCTCATGAGAGTATCTTTTTGCCTTCCTCTAGATCCACTTTTCTGGATATCAGGTTGAACTGGATGGACATATGTCTTTTTTCATCCTTAAAAATGATGTTACTATAATAATAATAATAATAATATTAATAATAAAATTTATTTATATAGTGCCACCATATTCCGCAGCACTTTACAAATTCATAAGGTTCATGTACGAAACAAAACTAACTGGCTAATATGCAACTAAAACACTATGAGTCAGGGCCCTGCTCGCAAGAGCTTACAATCTATGAGGAATTGGGGGTGACACATAAGGTAGTTGATTGTGATAAGTAGGATTTGAGCATTTTGTAACTGACAGGAGTGGTGCTGGCCGATCTGCTTCGGGTTTGGGACTACTAGAGGATCGAGTTCAGGCCAGAGGAGTGTGTGGGAGAGAAGTTTAGTCGGGGAATAGTCAGTTTAGGTAGCTTGATAAGCCTGCCTGAAAAGATGTGTTTTTAAGGCACGTTTGAAGGTGGACAAGTTGTGAATTGACCTAGTATTCCATGGCAGAGTATTTCAGAAAGTAAGTGCAGCTTGAGAAACGTCTTGAAGATGGGATTGAGAGGTACAAATTATGGAGGTTATTAATCTTCGGTCGCTAACAGAACGTAGAGTGGTAGATGGAGATGAGGGAGGAAATGTATGGAGGTGCAGCACTGTGGAGAGCTTTGTGGGTGAGGGTGAGAAGTTTGAACTGTATTCTGTGGTGTATGGGCGACCAGTGAAGTGACTGGCACAGACTAGTAGCATTAGTGTAGCGGTTGGATGGATAGATGAGCCTGGCTGCAGCATTTATGACAGACTAAAAGGGGGAGAGTTTAGTAAGAGGGAGACGAGATTAGTAATGCGTTGCAGTAGTCAAGACGAGAATAAATCAAGGCAACAACAAGAGTTTTCCACCGTAAGAAAAGGGCGGATTCTGGAGATATTCTTGAGGTGCAGACGACAAAAGCGTGTAAGTGATTGAATATGGGGAACAAAGGAAAGATCAGAGTCAAATGTGGTCCTAAGACAGCGGGCATGTTGCACAGGAGTTATGATAGTGCTGCAGACTGAAATTGAAATATCAAGTTTAGGTGAGTTAGTAGATGGGAGAAAGACAAGAAGTTCAATTTTGAGAGGTTCAGTTTTAGATACAGAGAGGACATGATATTATGGACAGCTGCCAGACAATTACTGGTGTTTTGGAGTAAAGCAGGGGAGATGTCAGGGGATGAAGTGTATATTTGGGTGTCGTCAGCATAGAGATGGTATCGAAAGGCAAATCTAGTTAGTCTGTCTGATGGGGGCTGTATAGAGGGACTAACAGTAGAGGACCTAGTACTGATCCATGAGGAACCCCGACATTAAGAGGAAGAGGAGAAGAAGAAGAGCCAGCGAATGATACACTAAAAAAGCAGCCAGAGAGATAGGAAGAGAACCAAGAGAGAGCAGTGTCCTTAAGGCCAATTGAGTGGAGCATGGTGAGGAGGAATCTATGGCCTACGGTATCAAACACTGCAGAGAGATCCAGCAGAATCAATAGCGAATAGTCACCATTTCTTTTTGATGTTAAGAGATTGTTAGACACTTTAGTAAGCGCAGTCTCTGTAGAGTGAAGAGGGTGAAAGGCAGATTGTAAGGGGTCAAGAAGAGAATTTGCAGAGAGATAGCCTATCAAGTGAGAGTAGACAATACGTTCAAGGAGTTTAGAGATGAAGGGGAGGTTAGAAACAGGTCTGTAGTTAGCAGCACAGGTCGGGTCAAGAGATGGTTTCTTTAGTAATGGGGAGAAAATATAGTTTTTGAAAGAGGAGGAAAAAATACCAGAAGAGAGAGAGAGGTTAAAAATTGTAGTTAGGTGAGTGATGACAGCTGGGGAGAGGGACTGGAGGAGGTGTGATGGAATAGGATCACTGTTACAGGTTGTGGGTCGAGAAGAAGAGAGAAGCCTGGAGACTAGAGTTGAGCGGACACCTGGATGTTCGGGTTCGACGGTTCGGCCAAACTCCACAAAAAAGTTCGAGTTCGGGACCCGAACTTGACCCCGAACCTGAACCCCATTGAAGTCAATGGGTACTCAAACTTTTGAGCACTAAAATGGCTCTAAAAAAGTCATGGAAAGGGCTAGAGGGCTGTAAATGGCAGCAAAATGTGGTTAAGAGCATGGCAAGTGCTCTGCAAACAAATGTGGATATGGAAATGACTTAAAATAACATCAAATACGTAAAAATAAAAAATAATAATCTTGATCTAGGAGGAGGAGGTCCATATGGAGTAGGAGGTTAAGGAGGCGGTGGATGTGGCCGTGTAGGCGGAAGCGGCTGTGGAGGAGGAGGCAGCAACACTGTTTTTTGTGTTTTGTTTTGTTTTTTATTTTTTTTATTTTTTATTTTTTTGGGTAGACCCCAAAACATAGGGAAATATAACCTGTGATAAACACAGCCGTGCTAAACAAACGTTCAGACAATACACTGGCTGCAGGGCATGCCAGTACCTCCAAGGCATAAAGGGCAAGCTCAGGCCATGTGCCCAATTTGGGGATCCAGAAGTTGAAGGGGGCAGACCATCAATCAGTACGTGTAGGCGTGTGCACACATACTGCTCAACCATGTCACACATCCCCGTTACGTCCACGATCCAATAGAATATCTTCTCTATCAACTTTCAATGTTCTTTTCTGTGCCAACCATGGTGATCACGGGTAGCGGGGAATCAGGGTTCCAGGCCGGAGAGGGAGCCTGAGAAAAGGAATACCACATCCAAAGGAGGTCAATGGATGGAATTAAATGTGATTGAGCGGAAATGTGGGACAAATTATTGAAGCTTCGAAGTAAAGGAGGGGGAGCGCGGCAATTACCCACTCCCGACTCAGGGAGGTAGTGACGATAAATAACAATACAGGACCCTTAAGATGCCCTGTTATTGGAATGATTAATAAAAAATTACAGGGAATGTCACTGGGGTATTTTGGATTTGGAAACGTTAGACAAACGTTAACTTCTGCCTGATCGCACGTCCCCGTGACGTCCATGATCCAATTGTATATCTTCCCTATCAACTTTCGATGTTCTTTACTGCGCCTACCATATAGATCACGGTTAGCGGCGAATCAGGGTTCCACGCCGGAGAGGGAGCGTGAGAAAGGGATACCACATCCAAGGGAGGTCAATGGCTGAAATGTGATCGAGCGGAAATGTTGGACAAGTTGTTAAAGCGGAAGGATCGAAGGAAAGGAGGTGGCGTGCGTCAATTAAAGACACATTTTTGAAATTTAAGTCCCTGTCACCTATGCAGAAAAGGGGTTTTTTATAGGCAAAAATGTGTTAATGTCCCCCACCAATGGAACAGACGATTTTTAAAAATTTTGGTCCCTGTCAAATCTGCAGAGCAGGGGTTTATTCACCGCAAAACTGTGTTCACTTCACCCAACAATTGAACAGACGATTTTGCAAACATTTGGTCCCTGTCACCTATGCAGAGCAGGGGTTTGTATACGCCAAAATTGGCAAAATGTCACCTGACAATGTAACAGATGATTTTTTGAAATTTATGTCCCTGTCATCTATGCAGAGCAGGGGTTTATTCACAACAAAAATAGTAAAATGTCACCCAAGAATGTAACAGACGCTTTTGCACCCTGTTCCCTCTTTTGCTGTGCTGGTGCCTCTGTGTGACCACCGCCTCTTCCTCCAAACTACACAGGTCATTCTCATGACTTTGATTCCATGTGGGGTCGAGGACCTCATTGTCCTCCACATCATCTTCCACCCAGTCTTCACCCCTGCCCTCCTTGTCGGTCTGCACACTGCAGAAAGCCACAGCAGTTGGCACCTATGTTTCGTCATCATCCGAGACGTGCTGCGGTGGTCCTTCCATGTACTCATCCTGAAGCATAAGTGGTTGGGCATCGGTGCACTCAATCTCTTCCACTTCTGGGGCTGGGCTATGTGGATGGCCCTGGGAAACCCTGCTAGCAGAGTCATCAAAAAGCAGAAGAGACTGCTCCATGACTTGGGGCTCAGACTGCTTAGCTGTTTTGCAAGGGGGTGAGGTGAAAGGCTGATGGACATGGGCTGCAGGTGCCAACTCTGATCTTTCAGCAGGAGACTGGGTGGAAGACAATGTGAAGGAACTGGAGGCACTGTCAGCCACCCAATCTACTATTGCCTGTACTTGTTCTGGCCTCACCATTTGTAGAGCCGCATTCGGCCCTACCAAATAACGCTGAAGGTTCTGTCACCTACTCGCACCTGAGGAAGGTGTTTCACTTGTGCGTGTAGCTGGCACAGATCGACCACGTCCTCTCCCTGCAACAGGAGCTCCAGCAGCAGCACCACGACCGGCGCCACGTCCCTTATTTGACGCTCTCCTCATTCTTTGCGTTCACCCACCAAACTAACAGATGGTTTATGTCAGGCGACAATGTAACCGCCAATAGTCAACAATTAAGTTCACTGAGAGTACGACAGTGCCGGTGTCCTAAAGAGGAAAGATTTCTTGAAGTCACACAACAGCGTGACAGGCGAATTTTATACAATTATTCACGGTCACAAATTTTTTTCATTTGTCAATCAACAATGTAACTGCAGTATTGACTAGTTGTATTTGACTGTGACAAATGCAACAAAGGCCCCAATTGTAGTGTCTTGAACAAAATGGGTGTTTTTTTAAAACCAGAATATAACAGTGGCATCTAATGCTTGTATTTGACTGTGACAAATGCAGCAAAGGCCCCAGATGCAGGGTCTTGCAAAAAATTTGTGTTTTTATAAAACCCAGAATATAACTGCAGTATTTAAAGTTTGTATTTGACTGTCATAAATGCAACAAAGGCCGCAAATGTATTATCTTGCCCAAAATGGGTGTTTTTTTAAACCCAGAATATAATTGCAGTATTTAAAGTTTGTATTGGACTGTCAGAAATGCAGCAAAGGCTGCAAATGTATTATCTTGCCCAAAATGGGTGTTTTTTTTAAACCAGAATATAACAGCAGTATCTAACGCTTGTATTGGACTGTCAGAAATGCAGCAAAGGCAGCAAATTTTTTATCTTGCCCAGGATGGGTGTTTTTTTAATACCAGAATATAACAGCAGTATCTAACGCTTGAATTTGACTGTGACAAATGCAGCAAAGGCCCCAGATGTAGGATCTTGCCCAAAATGGGTGTTTTTTTAAATACCAGAATATAACAGCAGTATCTAACGCTTGTATTTGACTGTGACAAATGCAGCAAAGGCCCCAGATGTAGGGTCTTGCAAAAAATGTGTGTTTTTTTAAACCCAGAATATAATTGCAGTATTTAAAGTTTGTATTTTACTGTCACAAATTCAGCAAAGTACCCAAAATGTATTATCGTGCAAAAAATCTGTGTTTTTTTAAACCCAGAATATAATTGCAGTATTTAAAGCTTGTATTTCACTGTGGCAAATGCAGCAAAGGCCCCAGATGTAAGGTCTTGCAAAAAAATTGATGTTTTTTTAAACCCAGAATATAACTGCAGTATTTAAACCTTGTATTTCACTGTCACAAATGCACATATGCTATGCTGGTGCACTGAACTTGCACAAAATGGCCGCCGACGCCCACCTAACTAACAGATGGATAAAAGTTATTTTTCTGTGTCACTCGGCTCAGGGCAGGGTAGATCGCAGAGTTAACAAACACTTCTGATAACAGATTCTTTCCTATTCTCTCCCTCACAGCAGCAGCATCCTATCCCTACACTAGTAAGAGCAAAGTGACGTGCAGCGCTACGTGACTCCAGCTTATATAGAGGCTGGGTCACATGCTGCACTGGCCAATCACAGCCATGCCATTAGTAGGCATAGCTGTGATGGCTTCTAAGGGCACACGAGTTAAACGCCTGTTGATTGGCTGCTCTGCAGCCTTTTAAAAAGCACCATTAACACGCCGAACACCGAACTCAAACCCAAACTTTTACTGAAAAGTTCGGGTTTGGGCCCGGGGTCCAAAAATTCTACAGTTCGGGTTCGCTCAACCCTACTGGAGACTTCTTCCTCTGTTATAGGGTCAAAAGAGGAGAGAGAGCATGTGGAGGAATTGGAGGGAGGAGGATTGAAATTATTTGGGGACTGGGATATAATTTCCTGCCGGATACTGCCAATCTTGTCTCTGAAGTAAGTGGCCTTGCCATCAGCGCAGAGGTCAGCGACAGCTTCTGGAACTTTAGGGCCAAGAAGGGAATGAAAAGTGTCAAAGAGTCGTTTTGGGTTATTTGAGAGTGAGGAGATGAGAGAGGTGAAGTACTTTTGTTTGACAATGTTGAGAGCCGAATTATATGTTTTGAGCATAAATTTATAATGGAGGAAGTCTGCTTATATTTGCGATTTTCTCCATAAGCGTTCTGCACATCTGGAGCAGCGCTGTAGAAAACGTGTTTCTGGTGTGTGCCAGGGTTGCCGTGTTCTGTGTCGAGAGGGTCGGATTGATATTGGAGCAACTTCATCTAGGGTGGTTTTGAGGGTCTGATTGTAATGATTGGCAGCCAAGTCTGGACAGGGGAGGGAAGTGATTGAGGTAAGAGCTAGTTGTAGGGTGTTAATAAGTTGCTGGCAGTTAATGGTGTGTAGGTTCCTATAAGTGTGAAAAGTTAGATTGCCATGAGAAAAGTGAGAGGTCTTTATGGTAAATGAAAGAAGATTGTGTTCAGAAAGTGGGAAGGGTACGTTAATAAAGTTTGAGACTGAGTAATGACGGAAGAAGACTAGATCAAGTGTATTGCCCTGTTCATGTGTGGCAAAGGAAGTAAGTTGTGATAGGCCAAGAGAGGAGGTTAAAGAAAGAAAGTGAGCGGTTCATGGGGAGATAGGATCATCAATTGGGATATTAAAATCACCCATAATAAGAGTTGGTGATTCAGAAGATAGGAAGTGAGGAAGCCAAGCTGCAAAGTGATCAAGAAATTGGTGGGGGGAGCCTGGGGGACGATTGACAACTGCAACTCTCTGGGGGAATGGGTGGAAGAGTCTAATGGTGTGAACCTCAAAAGAGGGGAATGTGAGAGAGGGTACAGGGGGAGTGACCTGAAATGTGCACTGTGGAGAAAGTAGTATGCCTACTCCTCCACCGTGCCTGTCATCAGGTCTGGGCGTATGGGAGAAGTGAAGTCCACTATAGGATAGAAAGCAATGTCAGAGGGTTGAGGCCAGGTTTCTGTAAGGGCTAGCAAGTTCAGAGAGCGTGAGAGGAAGAAATCTTACTATGTTACTAAATGGTAGTTTATAAGGTAAAAATAACAGAAGAGTCAGTCAGCATTGCTCTATAAGTACTGTACAATCTTTAGTCAAGGATAAACACCTTGGGCAGGGTCATTGATGGATCCAGTGCAAAGGTTTAATGAATGGCATTGGTCCCCCTCACAAATATTGTTAATTGTCTTATGGTATCTACCTATTCATTAAAATGTCATAAGGGTATACTCATACATAGCAGGTGTGTTGCTGTTTAATTCTTTAAATAGTTTGTGAAATAAAAAAAAAATAAAAAAAAATACAATATATATATATATATATATATATATATATTGCTATGATTTTTACCATTGTGTGTAAATATACCCTAAAAACAACTCCATATATTTAGAGGCAATTGTTTGCTTAGACACATTGATATGAAAGATTAGGAAAGGTTGTTTTTCTCTTATTGGAATCATTAGCTCTATTTTTTCTTCTCTGAAGTCTTTTTTATTTTAAATTCTTTATTTCCATTTCATCATTACAAAAAAAAAAAGGACAGAAATAGAAAAAAAAATGTATACATAATTCTTCAAAACCCCCTTTTCTGGAGTCTTTACCTTTCCATTTTCTTCTCTATTTAGCTCAGGCCACCATGATGACTTCTTATAGCCAGGACTTAATAGTGCACATGAAAACGATAATGCCAACTATGTATTGGCATAGACACTAATACTATCTTAGATGTTAATAGTTCAAAAAAGTATGATATCCCTGATTTGCTCTACATAGTTATTGTGCTTCCTTTAGAGTTTACACAGTAAAGGTGCCCCCTTTATCTCCCACGCAGTAATAATGCCCACACACATTTGGGAACAGACACTAAAAATGCTTCACCCTTTCCCCGAAGTCATAGCAACAGTTCTCTTCCCTCTTTGGGCTGAACCCACACATGATCTTTCGAACTGCATCTTGTTGGTGCTATTTATGTTACTGTTCTTTCAGGTCCTGGTGGTGCTGCTGTTACAGTAATGAATAAGACAAGCAAGGATTCCCCTAAATGCCACTGTAAATCTCTGCAGATTTTATGTCCATTTATTTTTTCCACTTTTTTTTAAAGAAAATAAAGGGCACTAAGTGGTTAAATGTTCTCATTTAAGTACAGTGGCTACAATATTCTGCAATACTGGTAGGAAATAAATGATACTATAATAAGTAAATACTGCTTCAAGCTTAAACACTTCACAAACAAAACTTGCTGCCTAGCAAATATAACAGATGGTTGTTATTCCCCATAGGAAGATTCAATTTGAACTAACTTTGATATCTTTGATACAATCCATGTCCTCTTTATTAAAGTGAATACAAAGACAATATAATAAAACAGAGTTAAATGTAATAAAAAAGGTTTATATATTCATATTTTCTTCTTCCAAACTTATTCCAGTTTATTGTCATATTACTTTTAGTACATTAGGAATTCAGGGTTACGTTGCCTAGATACATCAGATACATAAAGAAAACATAGAAAGCAGCAATAATAGCATTGTTAAGGAAAACTTACATTTGGTGTTTATCGACTTTCCGTGCTCAGTGTATAATTGGTTGCATAACTACATCATCACAATATTCTATTTATTTCATATTGTTAATGGTAATATAGCACATAGGATGCCAAGACCTTATGAAATATAGGTTTTGTTACATGATCTTCAAGATTTGTCTTTTTTTTGGACATATATAAGCTAATATAAATGTAATAACAAATTTCTGTGAAAAATAACTACTGTATCTTTCGCCCTATAAGATGCACCTAGGATTTAGAGGAGGATAATAAGAAAAAAATATTTTCCATTACACCTCAGGTCAGACCAGCAATCAGACCCCCAATGTTAATCAGACCTCAGCTCACAGCCCCAATCAGAGCTCCAATTTTAGTCAGACCTCAGATCAGACCCCCATGTCAGCCATCAGCCCCATCCATCAGCCCCCCATGTCAGCCAAGCCATCAGCCCCCATTGTCAGTCATCATGCCCCCATTGTCAGCCATCATGCCCCCATGTCAGCCATCATGCCCCCATGTCAGCCATCATGCCCCCATGTCAGCCATCATGCCCACCCATGTCAGCCTTTAGCGCAAAAATAAAATAAAAAATTTAATCTCCTGCTCCTGGACGCCTCCGCTCCTCACCACCAGCGCTCTCTTTCTTCTTCCTAATTCTCGGCTGTCAGCACACAGCGTAAGGTTACTGTCACGGCCTATGGTCGTGACTCTTTTGTGTCGCATGCAGTTGTCAGCGGTCTGCTTGTTGTCTACCGCAGGTTAGGACAGTTTGTATGTTTGTCTCACGTGTGGCTGCCGCTGGCAACATAATTATGTTTGGCAGTGTAGCAGCCTGAGTTGGTTGCTAGGCGGCTCGCTGTCAAGGCATGCGGTTGCTTCTAGCAACATTTGCTGTATGTGTTCACTGTCTATGTTTGGTGAGCACGGGATTCATGTTATGTGTACATTTCCCCTTTAAGTGACACTTACCTTGTCTGGTGTTGGAAGGGTTAACTCCTTTCCTAGTTTGTGTGTGTGGGTGTGGCTACTTGGGCTATTTAGCCTCGGCTGGATCCCTGTAGCTGAGGGGTACTCCAGCCATGCCTTATGCTGGAGTCATCCTCCTGGTCTTATACCATCTGTCCAGTGAGGGCCACCCTTGTGGTCATGAAAAACATGTATAAAACATGAATCCCGTACTCACCAAACATAGACAGTGAACACATACAGCAAATGTTGCTAGAAGCAACCGCATGCCTTGACAGCGAGCCGCCTAGCAACCGAATCAGGCTGCTACACTGCCAAACATAATTATGTTGCCAGCGGCAACCACACGTGAGACAAACATACAAACTGTCCTAACCTGCGGTAGACAACAAGCAGACCGCTGACAACTGCATGCGACACAAAAGAGTCACGACCATAGGCCGTGACAGTTACATGGTGCGCAGCCCTGCACATCAGACAGCTGAGCGGAGGAACAGGAAGCGGTGAGTACAGATCCTTCATCGCTTCCCGGTACTCCGGTACTTCGCCCCATAAGACTCAGTGGCATTTCCCCCCACTTTGGGAAAAAAAAAATTGCATTTTATGGGGTGAAAAATTTGGTAGTTAAACCACCGTACTGAAAGTGACAATGCCAATGACTCAATGCAGTTGTTGAAATCAACCCCAAGATAGGAATGTCTAGGGTAATGGTCCAGTAAAGTATGGTATAATGGGCTGTATAGGTCAAGAGGACTAAAATCTATTTGCAGCCAATCACTTGCCACTAGGGTTGATTCACAAATGACCTTTTATATCTTATTGATAATAAGTCTTGTGTATACACTGATAAAGTTATAAATGTGATTAAAAGCGGGCAAGCAAATGTTCTGTATACAGTGCCTTGAAAAAGTATCCATACCCCTTGAACTTTTCCACATTTTTTTCACATTACACCCACAAACTTAAATCTATTCTGTTGGGATTGCATGTGATAGAACAGCACAGAGTAGCAAGTATGTGGGAAGTGGAAAGAGAACAATACATGGCTTTCAAAAATTTTAATTAAAAAAAATCTGAAAAATGAGGCGAGTGAGTGAATACTTTGTAGGACCACCTTTTGATGCAATTTCAGCTGCAAGTCTCTTGGGGTATGTCTCCACCAGCTTTGCACATCTAGGGACTGAAATGTTTGCCCAGTCTTCTTTGCAAAATAGCTAAAGCTCAGTCAGATTGGATGAAGAGCAATTTCCAAGTCTTGCCACAGATTCTTAATGGGATTTAAATCTGGACTTTGACTGGGCCATAACACAAATATGGTGACAGGATAGAGAAAGAGGTTCCGGGGGAGGGACCAAGGTCTTATAGAGAGGGTAGGGCAGAGATAACTTACCCTAGTTGCCCTACAGACTGCTTAGCCCAGGGCTAAGCAGTCTGTAGGGAAACTAGGGTAAGTTATCTCTGCCCTACCCTCTCTATAAAACCTTGGTCCCTCCCCCGGAACCTCTTTATCCTGTCACCATGAATGCTTTCTTTTAGGGGTTACTACTCCCCTGTAAAGAAATCTTGGTAATTGTAGTGCACAATTTGTTGGTATATACATACCTATACCCGTTCGATTATAAATAAAGGTATTTTTAAAAGTCACGCTCTTTACTCCATGAAATTTTCCTTGAAATAAATGTGAGAGAGTATCTAAGCAACAAAATCCTTATGTTTGGTGGTAATAACACAAATATGCTTTGATCTAAACCATTCCATTGTAGCTCTGGCTATATGTTTAGAGTCATTGTCCTGCTGGCAGGTGAACCTCCACCCCAGTCTCAAGTCTTTTGTAGCTTCTACCAGGTCTTCCTTCCTTATCTTCCTATCAACTCTGACCAGCTTCCCTGTTCCTGCTGAAGAAAAGCATCCCCACAGTGTGATGCTGCCACTACCATGTTTCAAGGTGGAGATGGCCATGTCTTGATAGATTTGCAGTTGCACATATACTCCTTCTATTTTTGGATGACGGGTTGAACAGTGCTCCGTGAGATGTTCAGAGCTTGGGTATTTTTTTTTTTATAACCTAACCCTGCTTTACACTTCTCTATAACTTTATCCCTGGCCTGTCTAGTGTGTTTCTTGGTTTTCACAGAACAGTTGTAGTTATACTGAAAATAGATTACACATAGGTGGACTCTATTTACTAATTTGGTGACTTCTGAAGGCAATTGGTCACATTGGATTTTATTTAGGGTATCATAGTACAGGAGGCTAAATACAAATGCATGCCACCCTTTTCAGATTTTTATTTATAAAAAAGTTTAAACACCATGTATCATTTTCTTTTCACTTCACACATACTTGCTATTTTGTGTTGGCCTTTCACATAAGATCCCAACAAAAAACATTTAAGTTTGTGGGTGTAACATGAAAATATGAGGAGTACCTTTTCAAGGTACTGTAGATAGATTGATTGAAGACACAGTCCAGTGCAGCACATGGGACTCTGCTTTCCTTTATTTAGCATATATTATGTAGCTCAATAAATATACAGCACATTCTTTTAGGCATTGGCACTTTGGAAACTTAAAGTAGCCCTGGAAGAAAATATTGGTCTATGTGGCCTCATATTGTAGGTGTGTCCAAATAGACAAAAGGTCAGGAAAACCTAAGCAGGCATGGTCAGAAAACCATTAACCATTGCCACCTTGTTGGTAAGTTGGGCAAATACAAAAATACAGGGATAAGCAAAGCTTTTACAGTAGGCAGGGCTAATGCACATATAATTTAGTCAATGCGCTTGTAGACAGGACCTACAAATGCAATTTTCAGAGTCAATGGCACTTCTGACTGTAAAGGTCAGTTGCAACTGGCAACAATAAGATGTTTTTTTTTTTTTTTTCAAGCATGAGGTCAAGATTTGTCCTTAGAAAGGTGCATCCACACGTACCAGAATTTCTCAGAATTTTCGGTTTAAATTTCCATGCGAAAAATCTACAGTACAATACAGTAACAGCACAAAGATTTTAACAAATTGCTTTCACACTGGTTAGAAATTTGCAGAGCAGATATAAACCTGCAGTACAGATCTTAAATCTGCACCATGTCAATTCCTGTTTCAGGTTGGTAGAGGATTTTTGCCGATTTTCTCCACTAAGTTCATCGGAGAAGCCAAAATCTCCAAAACATGCCCAGTAGTTGCATATTTTGCAGATCTGTAGTAAAAACCGGTAGGTGAGGACAATCATTCATTCATTAAAGGGGTTCTCCAGGGGTTCTCCAGGAATTAAAAAAAATTAAATACTTAAATATTATTTTACAATAAATATATTCTCAAATACCTTTCATTACTTAGAATGGCTTGTTTTGTCTAGGGAGCAATCATTAGGAGAAATAAAATGGCTGCCGTGCTATCAGTACACACAAAACCTGTACTAATCACACAGGACAAGTAACTTCACCACAATGAGCCACAGTGCTGCCTTATCTTCCTTGTCAGGAATCATTATCCTGAATACAGGTGAATCTCTGTAGGAATGGAGATGATGAGGAAACATGAGAGGAAGGTGAGGTTTGGCTAATGAGCAGCAGCACTTATTTAGAGTCTCCATTACCATAGCCTGTCCTCTCTGTCCTCTCTGTTCTTCATGCCTCCTCATGAACTAAATTCCCCAGAGATTCAGCTAAAGTTCTTATAATCTGTATTCAGGATCATAATCCCTGACTGGTAGGAGAGGAGGATGAGGCAGTTCTTTACCTCAGTGTTGTAAAGTAACTTGTCCTCATGTGTGATCAGGACAGGTTTTGTGTGTGTAATAGGACAGCAGCCATTTTATTTCACCAGATGATTTCTCCCCAGCCAAACGACCCATTATAAATAATAAAAGGTATTTGAGAATATATTTATAATAAAGTAATATTTCAGTATTTTCATTTTCTTAATTCCCGGAGAACCCCTTTAAATAAAGCTGTTTAATCTCTTCTCTTCTGCAGTTTTTTTTTTACTCCTCACCAAAAGCCATAAGATTTTTACTTTTCTGTTCAAGTATAAAAAAGAGAGACATGCTATATTTTGTAAAGGCAAGGTTTAAATTCCATGAAATTGAACATCAGCAGCACTGTGGTGGGATTATTTCAGCGGTCCATAAACAAGATTCTATTTAGTGATGGTGCAGGCTACATTAGGCACTATATTGTAGGCCCCTGTAGCTACTGGAAATAGAAAGAACTGCATCCCTCCTTATTGTCTTTAATAACTGAATGGAGCGTGTACTTGTAATTATACTGCACTTCCAAGATGATGGACCGTGTAATGAAGAGGAAATAGTGATTGCATGAAGCACTGATTCGAGGGGAAGCCGGGTGTCAGACCAGGTATTGATGATGACCTATCCTGGGGATTGGTCATCAATACAAATAGGTTGCACAACCCCTTTAACCAAATTTATTCACCAAGCATTGCAATGTTTGGACTACAAACAGTCTTTTTTCAAGCAAGACTGGATCCAAAACATTGCAATGCTCACCAAGCACATAAACTCGGTGAATCATTGAAGATAATACAGAGTGCTTTAGTTCTTTCTATTTCCAGGGTCTATGGTTTAAACTACCATATCTTGTATTGGAAAACAGGGAAAGAAAATTCTTTGTGGGACGAAATTGGAAAAAAACTTAATTCTGCCATGGTTTCGTCTTTATGGCGTTTATTGTGCTCTAAAAATGTGCTGTCTCATTGCACAGGTCACAATCGCAAAACCAAATTTATATTGGTTTTGTTATGGTTAACTAAGTTAACAAAAAAATTATATTTCTGAGAACTATTTGAGAATTTTTTTTTGCGGGATGAACTGTACTTTTTTTATTGGTACCATTTGGGGTATGTATGCCCTTTTCATAACTTTTTATTCAATTTTTTGGGGGAGTAAGGTGACCAAAAAACAGCAAATCATCAATTTCGATTTTTTTACTACGGCGCTGGAGCAATGTATAAACATGGCGCCCGCTCGCATGTGCAGCAGGCGCCAGGGCCGGCTGGTCTCTGCTTTGTGAATGGAAATGTAATAAAGTTATGGCTCAAAGAAGATAGGGAAGAAAAATGGAAAGGCAAAAATGAAAAAACCTCCAGTAGTGAAAGGGTTAAGGCATTCGCTGCATATGATAAATATTTTTATATTTTAATAGTTAGGACATTTTCAGATACGGTAATGCCAATTATGTTTATTTTTATACAATTTATATATTTTATATGTTCAATTGGTAAAGGAAGTAATTAGATTATTTTTATATTTTTGTGTTTTTTATATATATTTTTTAATTCAACTGTAATTCTTACTCCACTTAGCGGACTTGAATACTATTGCAGTCTATGGGATTTTGACAGGCTTCATATGAATCCATGCTGCATGCAGAGCTTAACAGGTTGTTTGCTATGGCAGGTCAGAGAGCCTGAACAAGGCTCCAGACTGCTTTAGTAACTTATCAGAGCCCCTTTATTTAACTGCTTGGCTCCAATCAGAGGACACAAAAATTCCCCTCTGATGTCGTAATTACTATTGAACAGACAACACCAATGTACTTTCTAGGTCTCAAAGGCTGACTACAGAGCACTGACCCAGGTTCTGATCATGTTACTAGAAAATCTAATGACCCAATTGATAGGGAATTACCCTTTGACTGTGTAATGGTCCCCGAATATGGCATGCTTAATTACAGTTTGTTCTTAGAGTAGGACAGAAACCCCTTCTCTACTGCAGAAGCACCAGATTAAAGACTTGCACCTCCTGCCATTAAAATTGTGTGAATAGTTATTAACACCTTAAGTACTGGGCCCATTTTTGGTTTTTCATTTTTTTCCTCCCTAAGTTCCAAAAGTCTTTTTTAATTTTCCGTTTATATGGTGTGGCAATGTGAACAGTGATGAGTGCAGTAAAGTCCCGGGGAAGGATGAAAAAGGGGGGTTTGCACCAGGAGCGTGTCAACAAGGGGCCCAGCCTTGGTGGAGTAAAGGCCCTAGATATAGGTGGCCACTAAGCTAGTTGGTGGACACCAAGGAACTTAGCTTAGCTGGCTCCAGCTAGTCCAGGGCAGGCTTTTACTGGGAACAGGCAATGTGTTGGGTGGGTGCCTGTTCCCCATACTCCAGTCCGGGATTTTGGAATATGCCCATGTCCAGGGATGGTATTTAATCCTGTTGCTGGACTTAGGTGCAGCTCCCAGTCTGGGGAAGGAGAGTGTGTTTTCCAGAAACGGAGGCCTGTTGATGCTCTGTGTGTGTGGTCTCAGCCAGGCTAGGCTGAGGGACCACGAGGCTAAGTGACAGCCTGGAATTTGGGGGATGCAGTGACGCCTGCGGCACAAGGGCCACAAGGTCAGAGTCGGGAGGACTGCTGGACCACAATCCCCCAAAGGGACTTGCATTTGCTACAGCCTGGAGGCTGCGGGACTATTGGGCTGAGAAAGCCGCATGTTATGACGTGTGTGAATGGTCCTTTAGGTGAGTCAGGTTATTATATGTTTAGTTAGAGCCCAGCCGGGCAGGTGTTTATTTTGTAGCTTTTATGTTTGGTTTGCTGAGGTGCCAAATATAGCGATGTTTGGACCTGAAACTTGGTGTCTGGTGACGACACTTGTGTGAATGACCCCCGGAGAAGAGCTAACCCCCCACAATAGCCGTAAAGGGATTTATTTTTAGCCGAAATTTACCATGTCTGTTATTAGAAAACGGGAAAAAAATCTTTGTGGGGTTAAATTGAAAAAAAAAAAAACTATTCTGCCAAAGTTTTGGGGGTTTTGGCATCATGGTGTTCACAGTGTGATAAAAATGACATGATATCCATATTCTGCGGCACAATACGAATATAGAAATACCAAACTTATATAGGTTTTTTAGTTGTTTAACTATGTTTAAAAAAAATAAAAAACTTGGGAAAAAAATCTAAATTTTCTTTGCATCAATATTTTTTGACAGCCATAACTGTTTTATATTTCTATCCACAGAGCTGTATGAAGGCTTGTTTTTTGTGGGACAAACTATAGTTTTTATTGGTACCATTTTTGTGATAACTACGACTTGTTGATCAGTGTTATTCAATTTTTGGGGCTGGAAAGGTGACAAAAAAATTGTGAATCATGTGTTTTTTTCATTAAATTCTTTTTTTATTGTGTTCATATTAGGCCTCTTTCACACTAACGTATGGCTATTTCAGTGTTTTGCAGTCCTTTTTTCAAGGATCCGTTTCCGTTGTGTTTCCGTTTTTCCGTTCCATTTTTTCGTATAGAATATACAGTATACAGTAATTACATAGAAAAAATTGGGCTGGCATAACATTTTCAATAGATGGTTCCACAAAAACGAAACGGATACGGAAGACATACGGATGCATTTCCGTATGTGTTCCTTTTTTTGCGGACCCATTGACTTGAATGGAGCCACGGAACGTGATTTGCGGGCAATAATAGGACATGTTCTATCTTTCAACGGAACGGAAAAACGGAAATACGGAAACGGAATACATACACAGTACATTCCGTTTTTTTTGTGGAACCATTGAAATGAATGGTTCCGTATATGGACCGTATACGGAACGCAAAAAACGGCCCACAAAACAAAACAAAAAAATTGGTAGTGTGAAAGAGGCCTTAATTGTAGTATTTTAAGATATATTTTAATAGTGCAGACATTGTTGGACGTGGCGATACCTGATATGTTTTTTTTATTGTTAATATATTTTTATATGTAAAATTGGGAAAAATGGGTGATTTAAACTTTTAATATTTTTTTATATTTTTGTACTTTTTCCCTTTTTATTTAATAACTTATAGCCCCCTTAGGGGGCTAGAACCTGGGATCTTTTGATACCTTGTCCTATTTACCCTAAGGCCTCTTTCACACGACCGTTTTTTTTTTCCGTTTTGCGGGCCGTTTTTTGCGTTCCGTATACGGTCCATATACGGAACCATTCATTTCAATGGTTCCGCAAAAAAAACTGAATGTACTTCATATGCATTCCGGTTCCGTATTTCCGTTTTTCCGTTCCGTTGAAAGATAGAACATGTCCTATATTTGGCCGCAAATCACGTTCCGTGGCTCCATTAAAGTCTATGGGTCCTCAAAAAAAAACGGAATGCATACGGAAATGCATCCGTATGTCTTCCGTATCCGTTCCGTTTTTTGCGGAACCATCTATTGAAAATGTTATGCCCAGCCCAATTTTTTCTATGAAATTACTGTACACTGTATATGCCATATGGAAAAACGGAACGGAAAAACGGAACAAAAACGGAACAACGGATCCGTTTAAAACGGACCGCAAAACACTGAAAAAGCCATACGGTCGTGTGAAAGAGGCCTTATAGAGATATCTCAGGGTGAATAGAATTTTGACACTGTCCCTGCTGAGCTGTGCCTTGTGCTTCAGCAGCATCCAGGTTGCCATGGTAACCGATTGGAACCCCACAATTTCACTGCTGGGGCTCCAATTGGAAGGCAGAGGGAGCCACATCCCTCTGCCTTACCTCACAGGTGCTGCTATAGGAGTTGATCGTGGCACCTGAGGACCTAAATGATGGGGTTTGGCAGGATTGCCATTCCCAGTCAATGTGACCATGTGTCTGCTGAATGACACAGCCAGCACCTGCGGTGTATGGCGCAGGCTCACTGCAGAAGCCTGCTCCATACATTCCCTCAACCACCATGACGTGTGGGTATAAAATGGTGGTTTAAGGGGTTAAAGGCAATATTTCATTACAAAATTACCTATATTAGTTATAATTTTAAACTGACTAAATAAACTAAAACTCCTAAAATATTCCATGTTTTTTTCATACTAGTTACTGAAGGACAGACAATAATCTGGCAATTCCTATTTTCTGCAGCTCACTTGTTGGCTTTGCTGTACATACTGGGATATGGTAATTATAGTAGTCTCCTTATCATTAGAGGGAAGTAAGGTTTACTGGCAGAGGATAGCTATATTTTATGACTGGAGGCATGGTCAAGATAGCAACACTATACACTAAACACATTTGGGGATTTGTATGCAGTTAACCTTTCACTCCCTGGTCTCTGTGGGAATGGCTAAATTCCATGTCCTGGACACTATATTAGTCTATAGATATTACTCTGACCATTCAGTGCTGTCATACAGCACCCAAACCCTGCAAGGATCTACATAGACAATACAGGAAAACAGATAATCTTCCAGTGTGCTAGCCCAAGGAAAGATTTGCATTAAAAGTAAATAGTTAAAAATCCTTTATTTATCATACAAATTCAAGCCTCTCTATTTTCTATTATTTTGACCTCCAGTATAAAACTATATTTTATCAACTTTCTGTTAACTTAATATATCAAAAAGGAAATACAATGATTGACATAATGTTTAATGCTCAATCAATAATACTGTATCTGTTTTCTCTATATAAGGCCTCATGCACACGACAGTATTTTTTCACGGTCCGCAAAACGGGGTTCCGTTGTTCCGTGATCCGTTTCCGTTTTTGTTTCCGTGTGTCTGCCTTGATTTTTGGAGGATCACCAGACATGAAAAGTGAAAAAAAAATCTAAGTCAAGTTTGCCTTGAAAATCATAGGAAAAAAACGGACACGGATCACGGACGTGGATGACAATGGGTCCGCGAACCGTTGTCCGTCAAAAAAATAGGATAGGTCATATTTTTTTGACAGACTGGAAACACGGATCACGGACGCGGATAACAAACGGTGCATTTTCCGAGTTTTCAACAGACCCATTGAAAGTCAATGGGTCCGCAGAAAATCACGGAAAACGGAACAACGGACACGGAACACAACAACGGTCGTGTGCATGAGGCCTAAGGATTATACAGGTTTCTCTATAGGTACATAGGCTTCTCTACATTGGTTACAAATTCAATAATATATCACTGTCACTTACAGTACATACTTGCACTTCAGATATGGACAATGTCACTCGGAAACCACACAGATGAAGCCACCTTAGAGTGGTATGATTTTTTTAAGCTTTGACGTCTCATCACAGGCAAATGTGTGAATTCTTCTTGGTTTTCTCTATTCACAAAACATGTTTCCACAGGAAGAACACATTTCGCTCTCCAAAGGGAGTCTTAGGAACAGTTTCATTATATTTGATTTATTTTCCCTTGTCACACCTCAGTGAAAGTGTTCATAAGCTTCTAGCTGATAAAAATGAAAAATATAGATGAAATAAACTTATTGCCCAATTTTTATAGTAGGGAGAAAAGGCTTTCGTGGTGTAGATTTAGTAAGACATGCTTTAAATACACCCACCGGACGGCACTATTTTCTGTTCTAGAGTGGCTATCTGTAACTTTCACTGTAGCTTCTTTTATAGAGTGGATAAATAGCTTGATGTCAGCTCTTTCCTTCTCTTCTCCCAAACACTTGAAAAATAACAATAAAGTTAGATATACGAGGAGAGGGTATAAAAATTCAGAGATCTATAATGTCAGCCATACAATTATATAGGAGCTCGAGTCATCCCGGCAGTGGCGTTACTATATCGTTTGCAGCAGCCACGGTTGTGAATGCCCCAAGAGCCAAAGGAGCCCATAAACCCACTCACAACACAATTTGTTTGATCTTTCTAATTTCCTTTGATGTTTGTCATTCAAATTATTATAAATCTAAGACACTGGAGTAGATGATAAAACAAGGACTACAAGTAGCAGCACACTGCTCTATGCACAAAGACACATACAAACATTGAAAACATGAATAAATGTAAACTGCATTACTGCTATACTTACTATATGAAAATAAGAGGCTTTTTTGAACACATTTTTTATCAAGATTATGTCAGGCCCATCTACCAGCGACAAGGTATCCTGCTACTTGTAGTCCTTGATTGCTTTGGCATTGCAGCCATGATAGCATGCACCTGACCTTCCTTTAACTCTCTTTTGCACTGGAGTGGAGGAGACAGGGAAAGAATATTTATGATGCAGGACACCCCCCCACACTGTCAAAAAAGGGCCTCATTAGCCGTTTGATGCCTAAAGTTGCAGAAAGTTAGTATATAGTCAAAGAAGGGATGACTTAGAGAAAAATGCAGATGGGTGGTTTTATGGGTTACATTGTTCTCATAGCACATGTCTATATAGAAGGGACTGTATACTCCACCTCTACAATACTGTGGTAGTTTGTAGGAGTCTCTGTGAGGCCATTATCAGGACCTATAGCCCCACTAGATTAAAATTGGATATTCATGCACTGACTGACACCAGAGAGCAAGTGCATGCATAGAACTATGCAGAAAGCACAGTGTGGTATGAAAGCCCCCCCCCCCTTTCTGTAAAACACTATAGATGCTGCAGTCACGATCGTGAATTGGATGACTCTAATCAGAGAAGACGTAACTGCACTATAATCACTGGTTGCTAGCTCTGCATCGATATGTCAGTTACGAGACCCAGATATGCTGCAAAAAAGGGTATAGATGGACTGCAGATGGCAAGTGTGAAGAGAACTTGTTCTGGGGGATGCAAGTTGAACTTTTGCCCATAATTCTGATTACACATGTTATACAGTATATTCTTACAGATATGTCCTTCGTTGCCTTTCCTCTTGGCTTAAGATACCCTGAGACGAAAGGCGCTTGATGATCAGCTTTGAAAATAACTTTTACATTAGGCTAGTTTTACACTAGCAGCACAGCCTGTACCGGCATAGAGTGCTGGGAATTGGCCGGACAAAAAACCATGAGCGCAATGGTATTTGTCCGGCCGATTCTCTGCATATTTACAAGGTTGTGGCCAAATCCCCGCCAGACCCTATTATAGATAATGGGGCTAGATGACATTCCGGCAGGCTGTTCCTGGCCGAAAAAGCCAGCTGGATTTGTAAACCCCAATGTGAAACTTGCTTTACTTTGCTTGCTATTGTGGGTAATGCAAACAAATTTTTCAAAGCTGATCATTAGAGATAAGCGAATTGAAGTTGACGAAGTGGAATTCTATCCGAATTTCAGGAAAAATTCTATTCAAACCTAATCCAAATTTCCTTACGCTTCGTGGTAACGAATCCCATTTATTCCTAAATTGGCTGCTGCACATGTTAGTACACGGAGCAAGGAACTCTGGGAAGGAGGGTTAACCCACAATGCCATTCATGCAGCCAATCAGCAGCCAGCCAGCCCTGTGATGTCAGAGCCCTATAAATAGACTCAGACATCTTGGATTCTGCCATTTTCCAGTGTACTTAGTGCAGGGAGAGATGCTAGCATTTTGCTATATAGAAGTTCAGGGAAAGGATAGGGAAGAATCATTCCACAGTATTAAAGCAGAACAGAGTTCAGTAGGGGAGTTTACAGCCTGGGAAGTAGGAACAATTCTATAACACCTTGCTGCACTGACTTGGGATCCAAATTTCCATTATACAGCTCTGTCATTCCAGCAAACCGTTCTTGTTTTGGGGTGCAAGTGCATTTTGATAAAGCCATTAACAGGGTTTATTACAAGAAAATATTTCTACGTCTTATTTGCCCTTGTGCGGTGTAGTTATATGTTCTAAAGAATTTTTGGGCTTGTATTAGTGGCAAAAAAAATAGGCTTATTAGTCGTGTGGTGAAGTAAGAAAATTACAGCACTTTTTGGCGTGTATTAGTGGCAAAAATATATATATTTACTGTTCAGCAGTGCAGTTACTATATATGTTCTAAAGCCCTTTTTGGCATGTATTAGTGGCAAAAAATATATATATATTTGCCTTTCAGCGGTGCAGTTATATGTTCTAAAGCCCTTTTTGGCGTGTAGTAGTGGCACAAAAAAAAAGTATTTGCTGTTGTGTGGTGATCAGTGAAGTGAGAAAATGACAGCCCTTTTTGGTGTGTATTAGTGGCAAAAAAATAATAATTCCTGTCCAGCGGTGCAGTTACTGTATATGTTCTAAAGTCCTTTTTTGCATGTATTAGTGGCAAAAAAATATATATTTGCCATTCAGCTGTGCAGTTATATGTTCTAAAGCACTTTTATGCGTGCATTAGTGGCACAAAAAAAAGTTGTCATTGTGTGGTGAAGTGAGAAAATTACAGCCCTTTTTGGCGTGTATATTAGTGGCAAAAAAAATATATATTTGCCGTTGATCGGTGCAGTTATATGTTCTAAAGCCCCTATTGGCGTGCATCATTGGCAAAAAACATATATTATTTGCCGTTCAGCGGTGCAGTTATATGTTCTAAAGCCTTTTGTGGCGTGTATAAGTGGAAAAAAGTAAGGGCCTATTTGCCGTTCAGCAGTGCAGTTGAATGTTCTAAAGCTTTCTTTGGCGTGTATTAGTGGAAAAAAATGGCTTATTAGCCGTTGTGTGGTGAATTGAGAAAATTACAGACTTTTTTGCGGTGTTTTAATTTCATTTTTAATTATTTATTTGATCTAACAGTATGTCAGACAGAGAAGTGCCAGGCCCTGCACAGGGGAGTATCAGAGGTCAAAATGTGTCTGGCGCAGACACAGGTCGCAGCAGAGTAAGGGGGCATGGCAGCAGGAGTCACAGCGAGAGGCCTGAGCTCCGGGTGTCATCTAGCGGTCGTGTCTTGAACAGCAACCCAGCGGTTCTTGAATGGTTAACTTGGTCATCCACTTTGTCTCAAGTGACAACAGACACCCCAAGCCAAGAGTCGGTGGGTTTGAGAGACACAACCCTTAGTTGGCGTGGCCTCACCTGTCCTCAACCTGCCTGTGTCCCTTTTTGTTCCCTCAGACAGAGAAGTATTATATGCTGTGGCTCAGCTCCACTATACAGCAAGGACAAGCTACTAGAGGACATTCAGCAGCTACTGATGTGGAGGAGGCATCCACCGCTTCCTCCGGTAGGCGGGAAAGTAGTGATGAGGAGAGTGGTGTGGAAGCTGGTGTTGCGAGCGGTGAGGCTCCTGACCCAGAGAACATTGAGGAGGATATCGGTAATGAGCAGACAGTACTCGATGATGATAATGTAGCTGATCACACTTGGGAGCCGGGTGCAGAAGGGGCTTCATCATCATCAGGAGAAGAGGGTAGCAGCTTGCCCGTGAGGAAGCGGCGGAGCCAGCAAGTTGCTAAAGTGGCCAGGAGTCAGCAGGGTGGCAGCAGTGGGAGGTCGGGAGCCAAATGTGCCCGGTGTAGACCACCCGCTTCACAGTAGCCTACCTGCCCGGAAAGTAGTGGTGCAGGGGTTCACGGAAGCAGCGGCGGTAGCAGTCAGTCAGTGCGGAGTGTTGGGGTTGAAATCACCTACTCGGTGGTGTGGCAGTTTTTTGTTAGGCCGCCAAAAAAGGTGAACATTTGTAGAATCTGTGAGCAGAAGGTGAAGCGTGGCAAGGGTGCCAATGTTGGCACCACGGCCCTCTGTCAACATATGCAGCGTCACCATAAAGTGGCCTGGGAAAACCGTGGCTCCAATGTGGTGGTCCAGAAACTGCTGCATCACCCAGTTGCATGCACCTGATTTCAGGCAGTCAAGGCTCCACCACCTCAGCCCAAAGGAGCTGTCTTTCCTTCCCATCATCTGCTGGTCCTGATGCTTCTGCTCCTCCTCCTACTCCTTGTCAGTCATTCCATCAGCAATCGTTCACTGAAGTGATTGCCAAGAGACAACCGTTGTGTGCACTCATTCAGCAAAAGCTAAATGTGCTCCTGTCCAAGTTGCTGGTGCTGCAGTCCCTCCCTTTCCAAGTGGAGGACTCTGCACTTTTCAGAGAACTGATGGCTTGTGCTGAGCCGAGGTGGAGAGTCCCAAGCCGTCATTTCTTTGCCAAAAACGCAGTACCAGCCCTGCACACGTATGTAGAACAGGAGGTCATGGAGCCTGCCGATGTCTGCCAAAGTGCATGGCAGAGCCGACATCTGAAGCTGTAACTACAATCAGGGACAATACATGTCCTTTATGGCCCACTGGGTGAATGTGGTTCCTGCACAGCCACACTAGCAACTTGGCCAGGTGACGCCGGTTCTGCCTCCACGTTCTCACGCTGTTGGTCCTGTGACAATGTCCGCCTTTGCCTCCTCATTTCCCACCGTGTCCTCAGCCTCCACTGCAGGGACAATTCACAGTGCCGCTCCAGCATACCTCATGTGTAGGGCATGGCGGTGTCACGCTGTTCTGCAGAGTCACACAGGGGAATAACTGCTCCATGTCCTTCATGAAGGAATCGAATCCTGGCTTTCTCCACGACAACTCAAAATCGGAACCATGGTGACCAACAATGGGAAGAACATGTTGTCGGAGCTGCATCAATAAGGGCTTAGCCATGCACCCTTCATGGCACACGTGTTCAAGCTGGTTGTAAAGCGGGTCCTTCCACCCATCTGCAAGGAAAATGGCCAGGAAACTTTGCATGCACATCAGCCACTCATACACCTCCAGCACACCCTCCTTGAGCTGCAGTGGCAGAACAGCATCCTCCAACATAGGCTGATATGCCGCCATTTGAATTTCACCCTCCATATGGTGGACCGACTATACGAACAGAGAAAGGCCATAAACAATTTATTGATGATCCAAGCGGACAGGATAACTCCCCTGTGCAACTTCGATGTCAGCCAGTGGCAATTCATGCGTGACACCTGCCGTTTGCTCAGGTCCTTTAAGGAGGCCACATTATTTGTCAGTTGCCAGAATTATGGGATGAATATCGTCATTCAACTGCTTCATGTCCTGGAACAGATGCTGGTAAATCTGACTGGTCAGGGGATTGGAGACATGGCGCCTACATCTCACGGCCACATGAGCCCTGTGGGGGCTGAACTGGAGGAGGAGGACATTGGAGAACAAGCAATGTGTAGTGAAATGTGTTGTTTTTATACACAGGTGACAGGAGAGGAGGAGCAGGAGCAGCCAGAGGAGCTACAGGGTGATGAGGAAGATGATGTAGAGGACCCAGACACACCGTGGCAGTATGCAGTGGAGAGTCACTTGCACAAATGGCCCGATGCATGCTCACTTACTTGCGTAGTGACAGCAAAATTGTCAGCATTCGGCAGAGGCATGACTTCTGGCTCTCCACCTTGTTGGACCCTTGCTACCGGTCCAAAATGGGGGGCCTTTTTTACACCCGATGAGAGGAAGGACAAACTGAACTACTATAGAGACATCTTATGTAGTCAGTTGTCCGCTGCCTATCTGTGCCATCGTCCATCCTGTTGCAGGGCCCTCTGCGCTCACGTTTCTCTGCCATGGCTGCTGTGGCAGGGTTGGGGGGTAGGAGCAGTTCCAGCTCCATCAGCAGCAACTTGAGTCTAGAGTCGCTGATGAGCAGTTTTCTTTACCCACCTAGTGAAGAAACTACTCTCCAGCAGTAGCAGCAGCTAGACCTGGAGTAGGACCTGAACCAGCAGGTGGTGGAATACTTGGACAGCACCCTGCCACCCCACATTGAAGATCCGCTGGACTACTAGGCATCCAAACTGGATTTGTGTCCGGAACTGGCAGAGTTTGCCCTGGAAAAGCTATCCTGCCCGGTCAGTAGTGTCAAAGGAAAGGTACGTGTAAGGTTTGGTCTATAGTGTTCTTGACCTTCTTAATTCACAGTTACACAAAGAAGCGCCTAATCCCCACAAACATGAATGATAAAAATCAATAAAAAATTCTGTATACTATTGCAAATTTGTATTAGAAAAACACCAACACTAAGGAAGTTACTACTCACTTCACTGGGGGGCTGTCAAACAGGTATGTATTCGCCTGAGACAGTACCCCCCGACCAAGGTCGCTTAAGAAAATCACACCAGATCTTGAATAGACATGCAATATGGAAAAAATTCTTACTCACTTCACTGGGGGGCTGTCAAACAGGTTTAAACTTAAAACGCCTGAGACAGTACCCCCCCGGCCAGGTTCGCTTGTAGTATGTCAGAGGTAGAAGTCAGCATGCATCAAACAGGGCTTCTCTTCACTCTCTTTTATTGATTTTTATCATTCATGTCTATGGGGATTAGGCGCTTCTTTGTGTAACTGTGAATTAAGAAGCTCAAGAACACTATAGACCAAACCTTACACGTACCTTTCCTTTGACGATTCAAGCGTTTAGCCTGGTGCTAAAGCTACTTTTAGAAGCCTCCCCTATTGCTGTTGTCTGTATTTTCTTTTTTTATATATATATTTTTTATATTTATCTACATATCAATAATTCACTAATAGTCCCATCACCATTGGCGCCTTGTGAGTAGGATACCTCTTGTCCAAAAGTTCCCTAACCTCCTCTTTTTGTCTTTGTTGTCAGTAGTATGGCATCAGAGTGGGTGTTTAGTGCAGCAGGGGCCTTAGTTACCCCAAGAAGATCTCGCCTGTCCACCCTAAATGTGGAGAGACTGACCTTTGTCAAGATGAATCAGGCATAGATCAGCCAGGATGTTAACCCTCCAATGCCTTATGCATCAGATTAGATCATCCATGGTGCCACACCAACACTTTGACAAAAGAGTCCGGTTTCTTCTGGCTACCTGCCTCAGCTACTATTCTGATGCTGCCACCTTCCTGATGCCACACATCTGATGCCAAATGCTCCTTCTTTCACCCACCATCTTCAGCTGATACTGGTATTTCCACCCACATCCCCACTCTGTGGTCATTCTGTGGTCTCCTGATGCTGCTACCACCTCACCACTCAGGTCTCCTGATGCTGTTGCTGCCACCTCCACACTTTTATTGTGCCACCCTTTGGCCTCCTCCTGATGCTGCTGCTGCCACCTCCACGCTGTCATTGTTCCACCCTGTGGCCTCCTCCTGATGCTGCTGCTGCCGCCACCTCAACAATCTGTCATTTTGCCACTCTGTGGCCTACTAATGCTGCTGCTTCTGCCACCTCCACACTGTTATTGTGCCACTCTGTGGCCTTCTAATGCTGCTACTGCCACCTCCACACTGTAATTGTTCCACCCTTTGGCCTCCTCTTGATGCTGCCACCACCTCCACACTCTTTTATTGTGCAACTCTGACCCTCCAAATGCTGCTGCCACCTCCACACTGTCATTGTGCCACTCTGTCGCCTCCTCCTGATGCTGCTGCCACCTCCAGACTCTGTCATTGGGCCACTCTGTGGTCTCCTCATGCTGCTTCCTCCTCACCACTACTGGGCCAATATTTTGCCTTTCAGCCTGGCTGTCATTTTCATTTATTTAACCCTTCTTCTGATCTGTTAGAAGGAAGGAAAAATGAGACGCACAACTGATCCTGTCTATGTAACAGCTGTAAGGACTGCATGATATGGTCCCTATTTTGCATCAGAATTGGCTTATAATTTGGTAGCCAAAAGCAGGAGTGGGTAAAAAACACAGAATACATGCAAATATTCCATTCACGTGTCATCTGTTTTGGATCCACTCTTGATTTTTTTGGCTTTAGCAATACTGATGGACAACTGACCGAATGATGACCGAGTGAAGGCGGATGCTTAACAGACATGATTCATTTTTTGGAGGTTAGTGTTCTGACAGATCAGAGGAAGGGCAAAATAATCATTGACGTCAACACAAACTTACTGCTGACACCCACTCCACTCTGTTGGGGGGGCTCTATTTGTATAAGCGTCTAATAGAGCAGGCTCTGTAAAAATCTATTTGGAATCAGTGAATTGGTGTAAAACACTTCACACTTGAGTTATTTGGTCAGTTTTGGCCCTGTAACTACCCAAATAAGTGAAATGTGCAGTAATTCTAAGATTAACGCCTGTCATCTGCATGTCATACTGACTCACAGTATGGTTTCACTACCACAGCAGACTCACTATGCGTGTTGCTGCAAGGCACAGTGTTCTACACCACTATAAAGGCTCTCTGCAGCCAGGAAATAGCCATTTTTAACGCGATTTGCCACAAATAAATTTGGATCAAACAACATTTTTTTCATTCGCCCTGCAGCACCACCATGAGACATTAAGCATTGCACAGTTTCTATTGAAATCTATAATGTTTGATCCATAGATATGAGACTTCCAGAGAGAGAAAAGAGTGTGTCTAAAGCTTACCATGAAAGATAAATTGATATGAAGATAGATAAACAATGTGAGATGAAGGAAGTCCGGTCTTTAAAGATGTCACTTGCTCGCAAGTGCTGTGGGTGCCATAACCACCGCGTTTCTGCTGTTTTAATGTCTGCGATTGGTGCTCATGCCAACTGGAGACATTTAACCCCTCAGATGCTGTGATCAAATGTGACCACGGCATCTGGGAGCACTAAAACCGGAAGCTGTGCGCTGGCTGAGATTGGGGAAGGTGGCCTGTACTAGTAATAGGCCTAAGCCTGCATAAGGCTTATAGGCCGATTACGAGTATATTCCAATGCAGGCCTGTATCTGGCATCAGTGCATTGGAATATACTAAATTCAGTATTTTGTATTGTATAGATATCATTGCTTGTTATAGTCACGTAGGACAACCAAAAAAAGTAAAAAAAATAAATCGAAAAATTAAAATCACCCCCTTTCCCTTAAAAAAAAAAAGAATAATACATAAACAATAAAAAACTAAACACCATGTGCATTGCCATGTCTACAAACTCCTGTACTATTAAAGTATACAAATATTTATCCCATATGGTGAGCAGCATAATGGGAAAAAAAAAACCTTCTCAACCCAACCCCTTCCCTCCAGCCCTACTGTTAAAGACATACTTGGAAAACATTACATACAGCACTACAAAACATACAGGGTAATACAGCACCACATACCTCTTACATCCAGTGATGTTTCATCTAATGTAGACATTCTCTTTCCTCATTTTCTCCATTCAGACCAGACCGCCATGATGATTTTTTTCAGCCATCTCTTGTTTCTGTAGAGTTTGATAAACAGACATCTTAGTTTCCTACTTTTCCATCATCCTCCCCACCTTCTCAACACCCCATCCTGCCACCCCCAATACTGTGCCCGCTGTGCACCGCCAATAGTATACCGCAGAAACAGTCCCCCTGAAAATACTACTACCACACAGATAGTGTCCCCTTCATTAATTATTGGCACGCAGTGCCCTAAAGAATGACCACACTCAGCAAATAGTGTCCCTGCCACTAACAGTATAAACAAAATGTCCCCCACCAATAAAAGTAATTATCTGTCAGTGAGCCCTTACTGTTAACAGTTCCCCCAGTAGTATCAATGCCCCCATTGTGCCCATACTAGTAATCATGTTGTCCAAAGTCCCCCAGTAGTAATAATTCTCCTTAAAATGTGTGCCAGTAGAAAAATACCCCCTAATGTGTGGCTTTACAAATATACTCCCTTATAACGTGTGCCAGTACAAAAATACCCCCTTAAAATGTGCACCAGTACAAAAAAATAGCCCCTTACAATGTGCGCCAGTGTAAGAAATGCCCCTTCTGTGTGCCAGTACATAAAAAAGGCCACTCTAGGTGCCCCCAATTGTGCCAATATCCCCATAGTGCCCATCCATAATGTGTGCCAGTGCAGCTTAGCTTACATAGTCCCCCCCCCCCCTCCCCATAGTGGCCCGACAGCATATTGCCAAAAAAAGAACAATAAACACATATACGTGCCTCTATGCAACTGCAGTGCAGACCTCTTCCGGCCTATGTCCCGAGCTGTATGCTGCCCAGCTCAGGTGGTGCGATGTCTATCTGTTCTTTATGCACGGTCAAACGACTGGACCAATCTTCAGCTTCAGCCTCAGCTCTCTAGGACGTACTGTTCCTGAGATATTCATAAAAATGTATTAACCAATAGGAGCTTGCAGCGTCACTCACATTCTAACTGCCATTAACATAGTCACATGATCCTTATATTCCCCGACATTATCTAATAGAAACTCGCAGGTCCTTTAGTCTTGACATACACAGTTACAACCGGTTTCCATAACAACTCAGCCATTTTTCTTCACTTTTAGAGGTCACTGCTAAGGGGCGTGGTTCTGTGGAGGTCACTGTTAAAAGGCAGGTGCCCTGTGAAGGCCAATGTTAAAGGAGTGGCTGCTGTGCAGGGCACTGTGGGGCGTCACTGTTAAGGGGGTGGGCCACTGTGGAGGTCTCTGTTAAGGGGTGGAATGCTGTGGAGGTCACTATTAAGGGGTAGTCTGCTGTGGGGTAGGTCACTGTTAAGGGAGCGGGCTCCTTTGGAGTTCAATGTTAAGGGGGCAGGACCCTATGGAGGTCACTGTTAAGGTATAGATCGCTGTGGAGGGTCACTGCGAAGTGTGCGGACCACTGTGGAGGTCAGTGTTAAGGGTGCAGGGTACTGTGTAGGTCAATGGTAAGGGGGTTTGATGCTGTGTAGATCATTGTTGAGGGGACAGCTCTGTAGCAGTCACAGTTAAGGTGGCGGGATTCTGTGGAGGTCAATGTTAAGGAGGTGAGGTGCTATATACAGGCCACTGTTAAGGGGTGGACCAGGCCACTGTGCAGGTTCTGTGGAAGTCACTGTTAAAAGGGTGGGCTGCTGTAGAGGTCCCTGTTAATGTTCCTCATACTTTGGAGGTTACTGTTAAGGGGGCGGTCCGCTGTGAAGGACACATTTTAAGGGAGCCGGGCACTGTGGAGGTCACTGTTAAGGGACGGGCCTCTGTGGAGGTCAATTCTAAGGGGGCAGGCCACTGTGAAGGTCACTGTTAAGGGGGTGGAATAGCTGTGGAGGTCACTATTAAAGGGTTTCTACTACCAGAAATACTGTTATGTAGCTGACTGATATAGCGATGTGCTAATGTCAGCACTACATAACAGTGTGTTTCTAACGTTAGTCCCTGCACCCGTTTTTGTAAAATAACCACTTTTATTATATGCCAATGAGCCTCTAGGTGCTATGTGGGCGTAAAATCAGCACCTAGAGGCTCCGTCTACTCACGCTTTATCCCGCCCAGGTCCCCTGTTCTGCCCGCCCAGCTCCTCTTGATTGATGTCACTGTTCCCTGCATCGCAGAGGAAATACCGCGCCTGCGCCGTTCACTATTGTATTCGGCGCAGGTGCAGTGAGTGAATGATGCGCTCCTGGTGCCGGATTCCTCACTGCACCTGCGCCGACTACGTCACAGTGAGGAAGCCGGCATCAGGAGAGCGGCCTTCACTCACTGCGCCTGCGCCGAAGACAGAAGTGAACGGCGCAGGCGCGGGATTTCGTCTGCGATGCAGGGAACAGTGACATCAATCAAGAGGAGAAGGGCGGGCAGAACACTGGACCTGGGCGGGATAAAGCGTGAGTGGACGGAGCCTCTAGGTGCTGATTTTACGCCCAGATAGCACCAAGAGGCTCATTAGCATATAATAAAAGTGCTTTTTTTACAAAAATGGCTGCAGGGACTAATGTTAGAAACATACTGTTATGTAGTGCTGACATTAGCGCATCGCTTATGTCAGTCAGCTACATAACGGTATTTCTGGTGGTAGAAACCCTTTAAGGAGGCATGGTGCTGTGGGGGGGGGGGGCACTGTTAAGGGGGCAGGGCACTGTGGAAGTTTAGAGAGCGAGGTGCTGTAGAGGTGACATTTTAAGGGGGCAGGGTGTTGTGGGGGTCACTATTAAGGGGATGGGTGCTGAGGAGTTCAATGTTAAGGGATGGAGCCCTGTGGAAGTCACTGTCAAGGGGTATACCGCTGTGGAGGGTCACTGTTAAGGGGGCAGGGTGCTGTGGAGGTCACTGTTAAGGGGCAGGGTACTGTGGAGGTCACTGCTAAGGCGGCAGGGTACTGTGGAGGTCACTGTTAAGGGGCGATGTACTGTGGAGGTCATTGTTAAGGGATGGGTTGCTGTTGAGGTCCCTGTTATGGGGAACACTGTGGATATCTTTTAACCACACACACAACATTAAATGAAATAGATTAAATATACCTGTGCAAAGCTGGGTTATTCTGCTAGTTTATTATAATTCTGTATGAGGAGGTTATAAAAATTAGAGCCAAAAGTAGCCTATGAAAATGGTTACCGTACTTACAAACTACAAACACAACATACACAATTTGAACTTGCTAAAAAAAACAACAAAAAAAAAAACTTCTCTTTCTAATTAAGTCAGAACCCAAGCCCTGTACCACACATGGATCCAGAGGTCTCCCTATTTGTATTTCATGTTGGCAGCTCACATTGCATGTCTCTTTTCAGGGGTGTATCATTCCTACTGCTGCTTACTCCCTGTGACAGCTCAGGGTTTGTGTCCTTTCTCAGAGGCATGCTCTTTCTGCTGCATCTCTCTCTCTGTAAGGCCTCTTTCCCACTGGGGGTTTGAAGCAAAAAGAATAGCTCATAACTGGAGAATGTTTTTTTAACAGAGCCCTAATTACGTAAGTGTTTTTCATTTGAAATTATATCAAAATATTATTTTATGCTGGTGCAACCCCTTTAAAGGGGCATCAGATGTGATTTAGAAGATCTGTATTGCCACTATGCTTAGCGCATAGATAATTACCACCACTTGTGTAACTGCATGTAAGCAAAAATGTATTATACGTTATGCAATAAAAGGTATCTGTATAGTGATACGTGCTGTTTGCTCTTTTCCTTAATTCTCTGTCCACTTCACTTCCATCCTTCAACTGTCACCAGTTGTATCTACTGTTAGAAGCTATGACAGTTACAGAGAGAGATCTGCAGCAGAAAGGATATGCCCCATGAAAAAGGACACACCCCCTGAGCTGTTAGTTTGAAAAAAATCGAGCAGAACAATTGGAGCAATTAATTGGGGGGGGGTCCTCTGGTTCCACTGATTCTAGCTTTGTTAGAAAAAGATTTTCATGTACTATAAATACCATGTTTGAAATTCGTTTTTTACATCAATCATAGCATATCCCATTTAATGGTGAGAATAAAATACAATGGTTCTAGTCACACATCTAATTCCCATGCTTTGGGGACTTAAAGGGGTTTTGTGTTTTCACCAAATAGCATTTATTATATAGAGAAAGTTAATACAAGGCACTTAGTAATGTATTGTTATGATCCATATTGCTTCATTTGCCGTCTGGATTCATTTTTCTATCACATCATACACTGCCCGTTTCCATGGTTGCGACCACCCTGCAATCCATCATCTGTGGTTGTGCTTGCACAGTATAGAAAAATGCACCAGCCTATGTGAGCTCCGACAGTCCCTGCCACTAGACAGATTGCACTTTTTCTTTTACTGTGCAAGTAGGGCCACCACCGATAGATTGCAGGGTGGTCGTAACCATGGAAACGAGATGTGTATAATGTGATGGAAAAATGAATCAAGCCAGCAAAGGAAGCAATGTAGACAATCACAATGCATTAGTAAGTGCCTTGAATTAAAGGGGTTCTACAGTTTGTTTTAACTGATGATCTATCCTCAGGATAGATCATCAGCATCTGACCGGCGGGGGTCCGGATGCCAGATCAGCTGTTTGAGAAGGGAGCGTCGCTCCAGCAGCGCCGCGGCCTTCTCACTGTTTATCGCTGGCCCAGTGACGTCACGACTAGTATCAACTGGCCTGGGCGGGGCTAAGCTCTATTCAAGTGAACGGAGTTTAGCCGTGCCCAGGCCAGTTGATGCTAGTCGTGACATCACTGCGCCTGCAGTAAACAGTGAGAAGGCCGCGGCACTGCTGGAGCGCCGCTGCCTTCTCAAACAGCTGATCGGCAGGGGCCCCGGGTGTCGGACCCCCGTCGGTCAGATGCTGATGATCTATCCTGAGTTAGAACCCCTTTAACTTTCTCTACATAATAAATTCTATTTGCTGAAGTGACACAACACCTTTAATGTATCCTAGAACCCTATGATGAGTTAAGTTCAGTATAAATCTGTCGGCCTAGCAGTAGAGGTTGTAATACCATCACTAAAATAAGGCCACTTCTGTATGCGATGAACATCTGTAGAGACAATATGCTGATTTTTAAATATATGTATAATTTAAAGGGGCTTTCTGGGGTATCTGCATGATAGGTCATCAATATCTCATTGGTTGGGGTACCTCCACTGATCAGCTGTTTGAAGAAGCCACTGTTCTCCAGTGAGCCCTGTGGCCTCCTCACAGCATAGCAAACACAGCGCAGTACATTGTATAGTGGCTGTGCTTGGTATTGCATCCCAGACCCCTTCATTTGAGTGGGACTGAGCTTCAAATAAGTCATGTGACTAAATAATGTGACGTCACTGGCCTAGAAATAGGTTGCGGTTCTCCGGTGAGCCCTATAGCCTCCTCACAGCTCCCCAAGCACAGCGCAGTACATTTTATAGTGGCTGTGCTTTGTATTGCATCCCAGACCCCTTCACATGAGTCAGAAGAGGCTGAGGTGCTCATGGCTGTGGCCTCTCCAAACAGCGGATTGGTGGGGGTGCCGGGAGTAACATATTGAAAGCCCAGAAGACCCTTTTAATTGTAGAATTGTTAATATTTTATAGAACTTTGAGCTGAAACATTTTTGCTTTTATATTCAATAATTATAATATTTGCGTCAACGCCTGTTTAATAAATTAAAGTGAAGGGGCATATTTTTTAACTGCTTATCCCTCGATTTCTGTTCTTATACTTGCTTCACACTTGAGATATTGACTTTTATTTAAAGATAACACAAAGTGCACTGCACACATCATTTTTCATGTAGCGCACATAGAAAGCAGAGTAGCCAGTCTGAACGCATATCATTTGGTCTGTAATAGACTGGAAGAATTGTGATAGCAAGAGAATTAATGAGTTATTGAACTGTTGAGTTGTAAGAGCTCTGAAAGGTCATACGGACTATTTGCTCGAGTTCCCCCAAGATAGAGTAGAGTCAGCAATCAAGCAGTACATGACATAACATATAAGCATCTTCAGGTGGCTCCAAGGAATAAGCAAAACCCCAAGCAAACAAAACCTTGCTGCAACTTGCTGGATGTCGTGCAAACCTAAGCCAGCACTAAGATCCTCTGCATGTATTTTAATTCAAAAGTGGATACTGGACTCCATACAGATAGCTATATATGGAAGTTATTGTTAACCTGATGGTTAATATGCTAACCCACTCTAATTCGTGGAATCCTATATCTCTTTATGGAAAGCGCCTAAGCGGCGTGAGGAGGCATAGGAGGCCAGTGAATGCTTCTCTGAATTTCTAGGAAGAGGGACTATATGTATAGTTATATATATAGTTGATACGGTTGAAAAAATACATAAGTCCATCAAGATCAACCAAGGGATAGGTGGGGACGCGAATCCCAGTAGGAAGAGAGACTCAGATTTCTACACGTTTTCATAAGCATTAATGTTGTTTACTTTTAAGAAATCATCTAAACCCTTTTTAAAACTGTCCACTGTTCCTGCTGTGACCACGTCCTGAGGAAGTCTATTCCACAGATTCACAGTTCTTACAGTAAAGAAGCTTTGACGCTTCTGGAGACTCCATTTTTTTTTTCTCCAGTCGGAGGCAGTGCCTCCTTGTCTTTTGAGGGCATTTGACACGAAAAAGTTTTTCACCATATTTTTTGTATGGCCCAGTTATATATTTGTATAGGTTAATCATGTCCCCCCTTAGACGTTTCTTCTCAAGACTAAATAAATTCAATTCTTTTAATCTTTCTTCATAACTAAACCCTCCATGCCCCTTATCATTTTAGTTGCTCTCCTCTGTACTTTTTCCAGCTGCAGAGCATCCTTTTTATGGACTGGTGCCCAGAACTGAACTGCATATTCCAGATGAGGCCGCACCAGCGCTTTGTAAAGTGGTAATATTACATCCCTGCCCCGAGAGTCCATGCCTCGTGTAATGCATGACAATATCCTGGTGGCCTTAGAAGCAGCTGATTGACATTGTATGCTGTTATTTAATCTACCATTTACAAGGACACCCAAATCTTTCTCTATAAGTGACTCTCCCAATGTTACATCATCTAGGACATATGAAGAACGGAGATTATTACTACCAAAATGTATAACTTTACATTTAAAGGGAACCTGTCACCAGGATTTTGTGCATAGAGCTGGGGACATGGGCTGCTAGCGGGCCGCTAGCACATCCGCAATACCCAGTCCCCATAGCTCTGTGTGCTTTTATTGTGTAAAAAAAACTATTTGATACATATGAAAATTAATCTGAGATGAGTCCTGTCCCTGATTACAAAATCTTCAAACGCTACAACTGACCCCTCACATTTGTATTTTTTAAATGCCCTTTTTTGTCTTTTATTACCCTTTTTACAGTAGCTGTAAGCCATGGGGGGTTTAATTTTAGCCGTTTATACTTGTTACCTAATAATACATTTTTTAGTGCAATTACTCAATGTGGATTTGAAGCTCTCCCATTGATCCTCAGTATTATTATGTGACAGTAGCTGCTCACAGTCTATGCCCTGAAATGCTGCCCTCAACCCAGGGAAATTAGCCTTTTTAAAATTCTGTGTTTTTGCTCTGCCTGACAGAGTTTGCTTCTTATAGTTTAGGGGGAATATAATTATATTGTGGTTACTATTACCTACTGTTTCTCGAACAGTAACATTTCCAACAAGCCAAACTCTGCATCATTATAAATTACCAGATCCAACAGTGGTCCTGCAGCAAGTTGAGGATTTTTCTCCCCTTCACGGTTGAGGCAGAATCATGACCCAAGTCAATATCTGGGAAGTTAAATACTCCCATTATGATCACTGTACCAGCCTGTGCAGCCCGCTCTGTTTGGGTATACAGTTGCATTTCTATCTCCTCTGTGATGTTAGGGGGTCTATAGATTACACCAAGTATTCTTTTTTCAATGTTTATATCCCTTTGAACTTCCAGCCATAAGGTTTCCACTTCCTCCCCATCCTCACCCACAATTGCCTTTTCACACTTGTCTTCAGATTACTCCTCACAAACAGGCACATGCCAGCACCTTTTCTATTGGCCAGAGTCACGTGACCCATGTCCAGCATATCTATACACCTAAGCGCCCACTCATTGACAGTTCCCCCTCTGCTCATGGTCTAGGGGATGAAGGACACCGGCCACGCTGAGGAGGAGTGAGCGGCCGGGTCATCCCCGCCCCCTTCTTACTATGGAGACCTCCTCATCATGAACGGGATGCCGGCGGTGCTGCAGGGAGAGAGAGAGCGTCATCGGCTCCCCGTTACACCAGTCATGAGAAGAATCCAACTATGTCTCAGCCACACTAACTACATTTATGTGTTCTTATTACAAATGATCTCTTAACAAGCTTTGCCTCTAATGCCACCAGATGTAAGGTAGTTATCCTATAAATCAATGTTCGGCCTTTTAGACAGGCCTTGAGACATGACTTGGATAGTAAGTAAATCAACATCTCATCTGCAGACAGCTGTTTTGTGGTGATTACCCTTCATCAGTGCAGAGCAGAGAGTACTGTCTTTAACTGGTGAGAGGCCTATGTTAGGATTTGGGGAATACAATATCTCCTTATGGAGAGCACTTTAAGAAGCATGAGGAATCTTATAGGCCAGACAATGCTCCTCTGGAATTCTGGGAAAAAGAGTATGCAAATGAGCTTATAAATTTTTTTGCATCTAATTCCTCTAGGTGTAAGGTAACTATCCTCTAAGTCACCCTATAAGCTACCTTACATCTGGTGGCAGTAGACACAGAGCATTCCCTAACCCATTCTGAGTAGTACTTCTAATACTTGCTGAAAGTTTTACCAGGGTAACATTTTCATGTCATACATTACTTTTGTATCTTGCAGAGCTATGCCTAGTGCCAGATTCATTGAAAAGCTGCATATTTTTCCATAATTTAATGGAAGCATGTTATAGAGCAGGAGGAGCTGAGCAGATCGATTCATAGTTTTATGCCATACTCTATGCCAAGCTACCTGTAGATTACACTGAATTTTGTGATGATTGCTTCTCTTTTTTTAAAGTGAGATAATAGAAATAGAAAATATCAGTCCTAGGAGACCTCAGAGTTTCATACCAAATTTTTCAGGCCAATTAGAGCACTTTCAATTCAATTCAATTCTTTCGCAGCCAAATCGAATCAGTCGACCGATCCGGCTGAATCAAACCCAAATACAACTTTGAGTGATTCACTAATTTCTATTGATGACCCATCCTTAGGGTACATACATCATCAATAGTAAACCGGTGGAGATTCACCACCAATCAACTGTCTGCAGCATGCATCAGAACTAAGAAAGAGAAAGGAGGCAAACTCTTTTTATTACAGGCCCTTTGTTGAGTAAATGTGACTAAAGCACATAATAAATGCAGTGCAAGGCATGTATGCCATTTTTTTTTTTTTTGAGCCAGAATTCTTGGGCATTTACAGTAGCTTAGTAAGTCTCCCCCATTAAAATACAGAGCTCCCTTCTTATGACTAAGTCAGTAAAATCCACCAGACCTCCTTCTCCCAGTTACCACAATTTGACATTTAATAGCTGAAATTAGACCAAACTGAAAAAATGGTTGAAATTACGGAACTGCTCTGAGATTGTTCAGAAATGTGAAGATAAGAGAAAGTCAAAGACTAGAAAAAAGAAGAAAAAACTTGTGGAAGAGTTATGCAAGAAAACAGCTGTGACAGGTAGAAAAGAGCAAGAAAGCCACAGGGAACATAACATGTACAAGTAAGCAGTGAAACTAAGAAGGTGTAAGGTCGGCCAAAAGGTGATACAATAAGAAAGCTTTATGTGTCGATACGAAAAGGGCATTTACTTCTCTGCTGCTGAATGCCTGACATAAGAACCCTTGTATTCATGTCAAACAGCCAGTAAAGACAATGCAGTTTAAATGAGAAGAACATATTCCGACACTGAGCACGGAATAGGATCTCTTTTTTACCTGTCAAGTTTGTCATGTTAATCGCAATGCCACACTCCTACAGATATATGCTTCAACCAATAAATAGCATTTTGCTTTTATCATTTAAATGAAAAATATAAAAAATTGATGCAAACTAGAGATTAAGCAAGGTTAGCAGGATGGTGTCAGCCAAGAAAATAGGATTTACATTCTACTGCAAGTCTTTGCTCACACCTCATTTGTGGATTACATCATGTAACAGGACCATTTAAACCAGTCCTCCAGACACGTTTCCAATTTACTGTATGTAATGGTATGTGTATATAGTTGCATGCCTCTGGCATAATATACTTTTTTGCATATAGTTATATAGTTGCCTACATTAGAGATGAGTGAAGTTCCCAAAACTTCAATTTGGCTGCTTCATCGAACTGCACAAAGAAATTGTCTCATGATGAATAACTTCATTTTCTTTGTGAGTAGCGGACACAATGAAGGGGAACGGTAATGGTGAGGACCCCCGTCATTGAAGCCCTCAGATGCCACATTTATTGGTGATCGCAGCATCTAAGATGACCATTGAGGGCAATAAGGGGTTAATCAGTTAAAAGTAAAAATTAAAAATACTCACCTTATTCATTTGCTCGCAAAAATTCCGCTGTGGCCATCTTGATTGACGATCCAGCGCAAAATTTCACACAGTGCGGCATGGTTTTTGGAAGGCAGATTTCACTGGGATAATTTTAAGTTGCCATGTCGCATTTGAAGACCTCCTGATGCACTCCTAGAATAGAAACTCCAAAAAAATTACCCAATTTTGGAAACTACAGGATAAGGTGGAAGTTTTGCTGGTACTATTTTAGGGTACATGTGATTGCTCTATATTACACTTTTTGTAAGGCAATCTAACAAAAAATTGCTGTTTTGGCACGATTTTTTTTTTTTGTTATTCACAATGTTCATCTGACAGGTTAGATCATGTGATATTTTTATAGAGCAGGTTGTTATGGATGCAACAATACCAAATATGACTACTTTTTTTAGTTATTTGTTTCAGTTTTACATAATAAAGCATTTTTTAAAAAATTTGGTTTGATTGGTACTATTTTCGGGTGCATATGACTTTTTGATCGCTTGGTATTACACTTTTTGTAATGTAAGGTGACAAAAAATGGCTTTTTTTACACACTTTTTATTTTTATTTTTTACGGTGTTCACCCGAGGGGTTAGGTCATGTGATATTTTTATACAGCAGGTTCTTATGGATGCGGCAATACCGAATATGTATACTTTTTTTTATTTATTTAAGTTTTACACAATAATAGCATTTTTTAACAAAAAAAATCATGTTTTAGTGTCTCCATATTCTGAGAGCCTTATTTTTATTTCTTTTTTGGATATTGTCTTAGGTAAGATCTCATTTTTTGAGAGATGAGAGGACTGTTTAATTGGTATGATTTTGGGGTGTGTATGACTTTTTGATCGCTTGCTATTACACTTTTTGTGATGTAAGGTGAAAAAAAGGCTTTTTTTACACAGTTTTCATTTTATTTTTTATGGTGTTCACCTGAGGGGTTAGTTCATGTGATATTTTTATACAGCATGTTCTTACGGACACGGCGATACCTAATATGTATACTTTTTTATTTATTTAAGTTTAACACAATAACAGTATTTTTTAAACAAAATCATGTTTTAGTGTCTCCATATTCTGAGAGCCATAGTTTTTAAAATTTTGGGGTGATTGTCTTAGGTAGGGTATGAGTTTTGCGGGATGAGATGACAGTTTGATTGGCATTTTTTGGGGTGGATATGACTTTTTGATCGCTTGCTATTTTACTTTTTGTAATGTAAGGTGACAAAAATTGGCTTTTTTGACACTGTTTTTATTTGATCTTTTTTACGGTGTTCAGCTTAGGGGTTAGGTCATATAGTATATTTATAGAGCAGGTTGCTATGGATGCAGAGATACCTAATATGTCAATTTTTTTTTTTTTACTTTTAACACAATATATGAGCATTTTTGAAACAAAAAGAATCATGTTTTAGTGTCTCCATAGTCTGAGGGCCATATGTTTTTTTTTTGGGGGCAATTGTCTTAGGTAGGAGCTCATTTTCTGCAGGGTGAGATGTCGGTTTGATTGGTACTATTTTAGGGTACATACTACTTTTTGACCACTTGGTATTACACTTTTTGTAATGAAAGGGGACAAAAAAAAATTATAATTTTTTTTTACAGTGTTGACTAGACGGGTGGATCATGTGATATTTTTATAGAGCAGGTTGTTTCTTACGCGGTGATACCTAATATGTCAGGTTTTTTTCTATCTTTTTATGGCAAAGGGGCTTTATTTATTGAAACTTTATTATTTTATTGTTACAAACACTTTTATTTTACTTTTAATATTGTATTGTACTGCATTGACTATCAGTGTATTACACAGTGTAATACACCTATAGTTTGCCTATGAGACCCAGCCTAGGGGCTGGGCCTCATAGGCCTCCATACATGCAGGCCCCAAGGCCTTTGAATGACTTGGGGCTGCCATGGCAATCATTGGGTCCCCACTACTGCAGCGCAGGGACCAGATGGCTAAGGAGAGGCAGCGCAAACCTCCCATATGCCACGGTTAGCACTGACCACAGCATATGAGGGGTTAATCCACCGGCATCGGTGTTATCACCGATGCTGGTGGATGCAGCAGGGATCCGGCTGTCAGTAACACCCGGATCCATGCTGCTGATTGCCAAACCGCTCATGGGGGCGGGAGAAGGACCACAGGATGAGAATGCTTGTCCTGGGGCGCAAAATACCAGCCATTTAGAACAAGCATTCTCGTCCTGGGTCCTTAAGGTGTTAAACAAGATGGCTGCAGCTGACTTTTCACATGCTAATGGATGAGGTGAGTATGATTCTTTATTTTATTTTTATTTTATTTTAGGAAAATTGATTTGTTACCTTGAAGCATGAGGAAATTTAGTTTTGCGTAATCGAATTTTCCCTCAACATTACCCTACATCCCTATTTTATATTGTTAAAACCAAGGACAGAATCGAATTTCATCCTCTGAGATGCGGAAAGCATCTAGTGGAAGGCTTTGGCAAAGTTGTTAGGGCGGGTTCACATCAGTGTTATGAATTTCTTTATTGCTATACATAACGGAATTAATAAGACAAAATTCAAAACTGAACCCTTAAGAGACATTCTGTTTTGATCTGTCATAATAGAGGTCTATGGGCAAGCATAACGGATCGTCTGGTTTCCCCTCAAAATAAAATACCACAGAATGTCTATGGTTCCATAATAAGAGTTACAAATGGTCCAGGGTGGTTATAGACTCCCTTTAAAAAAAAATATTGTGTCTCTCCTTCTTGTGACAACCCCTTTAAGAAAAACACTATTGTGAAGCTAGCAGTTTTCATGTAAACTTGACGCCAGTATTTATGTCACACATTTAGCAATATTTTTTATTTTACCTCTTCCATAAAAATGCAGTTTATACCATACCATAAATTTTCTATTCAGACCCGGCAATAGCTAATATTTTTCTTTTATTACTTTTTTTAGCTCTTGCTAAACTCAAATACTTTTCTTTTTCTATAATCATGCTAGTCAGCAGAACCTCCAACAGAGAACATTCTCTTAAATTCAGCTTCAAACCTGTTATTAACTTGTAAACCACCTTTCTTTTTCAATTTTCAAATGCTAGATTGCAGAAGTTTTGCTTCTACCAACCTCCCTCAAATACAATTTCTACCTGCAACATTTCGATTGATAGCATATGAAAAGTAATCAATAATGGGACTAAAATAGAGTTGTTTTTAATACTTTATAGCCAGATTTAAGACTTCAAGATTTTTGTATGACTTTTTAGATCTGTGGTATTTTGTACCAAAAGAGAGACTATACCAAAAGGAAGGCTGCCTGCTTCTGAGTTCTTTCTCCTCATCTGTATAAGGATGCTTTCACAGTCAGTTTTTGGTCTTTGATTTCCATCAGCGATTGTGGGCAAAACCAAGAGTGAAGCCTACACAGACATAAGGTATAATGGAAAGATTTTCACAGTTTCTGTGTTTTGGAACTGCTCCGGTTTTTGGCTTACAATTAGATGAAAATAACTAAACCTCAACCCAAACACTAACTGTGCATCTGACCCAGGGCAGGGTACTGGTTGGCTGGATGAGATACCTTACATAGAGTTCCGGGGCTGTACAGATTCTCATTAAAGAGACTAAGCAGTTACATGGATGGAGATCAATTATTGTTTAAAACATTAGCTAATCTGCATATTTTTTCCCATGTTTCATTGAGTAAAAATACATCTCCATATATAGATTGGATCTCTTCAATTAGAACTAGTAGCCCCCTTAACAACAATGATATGCAAAACTCATTTCAGAAATACAGTTAGTGCCTATTTTTTACACTGAATGGTCTTAAATGATAGACAAAGGGAACTACAGTAAAGCTCTCTCATTCTTCATGCTGACAATAGTGCAGAATACAACAAAACTTAGTTCTATTCTATACAGTTGAGAAAAACAAAACTTGATGGACTTCTTAATTAGTGTTGAGCAAAGTTAAACATTTAAAAACAGAATTCGGTGTGAAGTTTAGGAAAATTTTGATTTGCATTGAAGCCAAATTTTCTTGTGCTTCGTGGTTACAAATCAGATTTTCCTAAAATGGCAGCTGCACATGTTACAAAGCGAAAGTAAGAAGCCCAGGAATGCGAGTTCACCCATAATGCTGTGCAGCCAACCAATCCTCAGATATCTATCCCCTATGATGTCACAGCCCTAGAAAATCCTGATCCCGCACAGCCTCCGCCATTTCATTGTGAACTGAGCATAGGGAGAGACGTGGCAAGCGCTTATAGGCTAGTGACTGTGTTTCTAAAAACTGTTTTAAAAAGGAATATTGTAGAGGGAGAGTGCAGGGAGAGTGCAAGGAGATCATAGAGAGAGCGTAGGGAGACTGCAGGTTGAGTGTAATCGCTGTGTGCATCTCATTCTAGTGCACCCACATTAAGGCCTCCTGCACACGACCGTTGTGTGCACCCGTGGCCGTTGTGCCGTTTTCCGTTTTTTTTCACGGACCCATTGACTTTCAATGGGTCCGTGGAAAAAACAGAAAATGCACCGTTTTGCAGCCGCATCCGAGATCCGTGTTTCCTGGCCGTGAAAAAAATATGACCTGTCCTATTTTTTTCACAGCCAACGGTTCACGGACCCATTCAAGTCAATGGGTCCGTGAAAGAACACGGATGCACACAAGATTGGCATCCGTGTCCGTGATCCTTGGCCGTAGGTTACTTTTTATACAGACGGATCCGAAGATCCGTCTGCATAAAAGCTTTTTCATAGCTGAGTTTTCACTTCGTGAAAACTCAGAACCGACAGTATATTCTAACACAGAGGCGTCCCCATGGTAATGGGGACGCTTCTAATTAGAATACACTACAAACTGTGTACAAGACTGCCCCCTGCTGCCTGGCAGCACCCGATCTCTTACAGGGGGCCGTGATCAGCACAATTAACCCCTTCAGGTGCGGCACCTGAAGGGGTTAATTGTACTATCATATCCCCCTGTAAGAGATCAGGGCTGCCAGGCAGCAGGGGGCAGACCCCCCCCCTCCCCAGTTTGAATATCATTGGTGGCCAGTGCGGCCCCCCCCCCTCTATTGTAATAATAGGTTGGTGGCCAGTGCGGCCCCCCCCTCCCTCTATTGTAATTATTCGTTGGTGGCACAGTGTGTGCCCCCCCCTCCCTCCCTCTATTGTAATAATTCGTTGGTGGCACAGTGTGCGCCCCCCATCGGCCCCCCTTCCCTCTATAGCATTAACAACATTGGTGGCCAGTGTGCGGCCTCCCATCTCCCCCCCCCCATCATTGGTGGCAGCGGAGTTCCGATCGGAGTCCCAGTTTAATCGCTGGGGCTCCGATCGGTAACTATGGCAACCAGGACGCTACTATAGTCCTGGTTGCCATGGTTACTTAGCAATAGTACAATAGTAGAAGCTTCATACTTACCTGCTGGTGGCTGCTGCGATGTTCATGTCCGGCCGGGAGCTCCACCTACTGGTAAGTGACAGGTCTGTGCGGCGCATTGCTAAATGAACTGTCACTTACCAGTAGGAGGAGCTCCCGGCCGGACACAGACATCGCAGCTCCCAGGTAAGTATGAATCTTTTACTATTGTACTATTGCTAGTAACCCGCTGCCACCAATGATCAGGGGGGGGGGTTAGATGGGAGGCCGCACACTGGCCACCAATGTTGTTAATGCTATAGAGGGAGGGGGGGCCGATGGGGGGCGCACACTGTGCCACCAACGATTTATTACAATAGAGGGAGGAAGGGGGGGCGCACACTGTGCCACCAACGAATTATTACAATAGAGGGAGGAAGGGGGGGGCGCACACTGTGCCACCAACGAATTATTACTATAGAGGGAGGAAGGGGGGGCGCACACTGTGCCACCAATGAATTATTACAATAGAGGGAGGAAGGGGGGGGGGGGGCGCACACTGTGCCACCAACGAATTATTACAATAGAGGGAGGAAGGGGGGGGGCCGCACTGGCCACCAATGATATTCAAACTGAGGAGGGTGGGGGGTCTGCCCCCTGCTGCCTGGCAGCCCTGATCTCTTACAGGGGGATATGATAGTACAATTAACCCCTTCAGGTGTGGCACCTGAGGGGTTAATTGTGCTGATCACGGTTCCCTGTAAGAGATCGGATGCTGCTAGGCAGCAGGGGGCAGTCATGTACACAGTTTGTAGTATATTCTAACTAGAAGCGTCCCCATCACCATGGGAACGCCTCTGTGTTAGAATATACTGTCGGAAATGAGGTTTCACGATCTAACTCATATCCGACAGTATATTCTAACATAGAGGCGTTCCCATGGTGATGGGGACGCTTCAAGTTAAAATATACCATCGGATTGGAGAAAACTCCGATCCGATGGTATAAAAGGGACTCCAGACTTTACATTGAAAGTCAATGGGGACGGATCCGTTTGAAATGGCACCATATTGTGTCAATGTCAAACGGATCCGTCCCCATTGACTTGCATTGTAATTCAGGACGGATCCGTTTGGCTCCGCACGGCCAGGCGGACACTAAAACGACTTTTTTTTCATGTCCGTGGATCCTCCAAAAATCAAGGAAGACCCACGGATGAAAAAACGGTCACGGATCACGGAAAAACGGGACCCGTTTTTGCGGACCGCAAAAAAATACGTTCGTGTGCAGGAGGCCTAAGAGTTACTGTCTTATTTTAGTAATACAGTAAGTGTGCCTGAGCATTTAAGGCAGGTGTAATTGACTTGTGCATCACATTCTAGTGGACACACATTCTGAGTTAATCCCATATTTTAATGATACGGTTACGTTGCGTCCGTATTCTGGAACGGTGTAATTTTTCACCCTGTACTTGTGTGTAGTGGAGCGGAATTGATTATAGCTATAGCTCGTAGCTGATATTGCACATAGCGGCAGAATTAGACCACAGTTAAAAAGTTCACCCTTTACATGTGTGCAGTGCAGCAAAATTTATCATAGCGAATGCCTTCTGTTAGCTGTTGCGTTACATAGCGTCAGTATGAAGCCATGGTTGAATATTTTGCCCTGTACATGTGTACAGTGGAACTAAGTTGATTATAGCAAATGTCTTCTGTTAGGTGTTGCGTTACATAGTGTCAGTATGATGCCACTGTTAAATACTTTGCCCTGTACATGGGTGCACTGGAGCAAAATTGATTATGGCGAATGCCTTCTGTTAGTTGTTGCGTTACATAGCCATGGTTAAATACTTTACCCTGTACATGAGTGCAGTGGAACTAAATTAATTATAGCAAATACCTTCTGTTTGTTGCAGGGTGGAAGCAATGGGAGATCTAGAGCCAAATGCATGAGGGTTACACCATCTGCTATTTGGGGGACTACCTGAGTAAACTAATGTAAATTTCCTTTGACTCACCATTTCTGACAGCCATAATTTTTTTATATTTCAGTCTACAGAGCTATGTAAGGGCTTGTTTTTTGAAGGACAAAATTTAAATTTTGTTGGTACCTATTTTGTGGTACTCATGACTTTTTGATCACTGTTATTAAATTTTTGGGGGGGCAAAGGTGACAAAAAAAGGCAAAGTTTTTTATTTTTTGCTATTATGGTGATCAGCACACAGGAAATTTGTATTAATATTTTATTAGTTCAGATATTTTCGGACTCAGCAATACCTAATATGTATTTTTTGTTTATATATTTTTATATGTAAAATTGGTAAAGGGGGGTGATTTAAACGTTTAATGTTTTTTTTTTTTACTTTTACAGAGTCTAGATCCTGGGATCTTTTGATCCCTTGTCCTATTCACCCTAATAGAGATGTATTAGGGTGAATAGCATTTTGACGCGCTCCTTGCTGAGCTGTGCCTCATGCACCGGGCAGCAGGGAGGTTACCATGGCAGCTTTGGGAAGCTTGAAAAGAAGAGAAAAGAAGGATGAGGTTGCTGCATCCCTCTGCTTTACCTCATAGATGCTGCAATCCATGTTGATCTCGGCATCTGAGGGGTAAAATGATGGAGTTTGGCGGGATCACCATTCCCCGTCATTTTGGCTGAGTGTCTGCTGTATGATACTGGCGGCACCCTCCTTGTATGGAGCGGGCTCACTGCAACAGCCAGCACTGTACATTCCCTCTGCCACTGTGACTTATAGGTATAACTGATTTAGGCCTTCTGCACCCGAACGTGTGTGCCCCGTGGCTGTGCTGCGGCCCACAAAATGCGGGACGCAATGTACGAACACCGTCCGTGGGGCAGCCGCAGCGGATCATGGACCCATTCACTTTAATGGGTCCGCGATCCAGCCTTTTCTGCAAAAAGATAGGACATGTTCTATCTTTTTGCGGAACGGAAGTACGGGACGAAACCCCATGGAAGCACTCCGTAGTGCTTCCGTAGGGTTCCGTTCCATTCTTCCGTTCCGCACTGTTCTGAATCTACGGATTTGCGGACCCATTGAAGTGAATGCGGTCCACAATACGGCAACGGGACACCTACAGTCGTGTGCAGGTGGCCTTATAATAATTTGTGACTAATTAATTCTGAATGAATAGAATTTGGTGACTCGCTGAATCGAATAGAGAATGCATGGAGTCACAGGGTTCATGCTTGAATAGGGGTAAGGGACACTGGAATACCTAGACAATAGGCTACCAGAATACCACTTTAAGGACTGCTGTTTTTTTTCCTTTTATTATTTTTACATTCCAAAAGTCATACTTTTTATTTTCCCATCAAAGTAGTCTTATGAATGCTTTTTTTCTTGTGGGATGAGTTGTATTTTTCAATGGCACCATTTTGGAGTACCTATAACTTACTGTTTAAATACTATCTTTCTAGGGGAAAATGAAAAAAAAAACATCAGTTCCCTTTCCCATTGTGTTTTACATTTTAAAATGTGTGCTGTCCACAGTTTGGAAGAAATAACCCATTGCCTTTATTCTGCTGGTTGGTACAATGATGACAATATTACATTTATGTATTTTTTTGTTTTACCACTTTTGCACAATAAAAACACTTTTTAAAAGTCCTATTTTTTTTGTGTTACCATATTCTGAGGGCCATAACTTTTTTTTATTTTTCCTATACAGAGAAGTGTGGGGACTTTTTTGGAGTATATATAGGTAAGGCTGTTACCAGCCTGCATTTGTGGGAGTGGCGGCTGGCTACTTATTCCCCCCGCTATCGGTCAGCCAGGCGCCCAAGCCTCACGCATTACTTGCAGTATCGCGCTCCTTCCTCTTCCGATCCGAGTCTTGCTTCCGGTATCCTGCGCACGCGCGCCGCCGAGGTCCGGATTGCCGCACGTCAGCCTACCAGGTAATCGGGGCTCAGCTGGCTCCGCTCTAGCTGAGCCTCACGCCCGGCCTGGATTCTAGCACCCGGTGGTGCAAGGTGTAGATGCCGCTCTCCCCCAGCATAAACCGCTCGCACAAGTACAGGCGGCGGGGTTGGGGAGCGGCATCCTAGCTAAGTGATCTGCCTGTCACATACTGGTCTCAGAATGGGTTGTTTTAACATAGGAGGGGATGGCAAAGTTCTGGTTTTATGATGCAGGTGGGGGTCCTGTTACGTTCAGGGGGGCGCAGTTTCACCTGTGCCCTCTGCCAGCTTGCATTTGTACGCATAATTTAAGTTCATCTGCCTAGGGTTCCCTCTCTGCGGGCTCTGCTTTCTCCCTCTACCAGCACATGTGCCTCATAACCAGCGCACAGCAGATGACCTGCGGGCTACAGCACCTGTTGACCTGTCCTTAATGTATGTGATTGTTTAACACAAAGCAACAATACATAGGCCGTCCAGAATTTTTTTTTTTAGAATTTTAGCGTCCTTATAGACCATGGACACATTCGGTCTGCACGTCAACAGTTTTGCCTGCCTGTTCCTCTGCCTATCATCATAATACCAGAATTTGCTGTTTATGTAAAGTTGGTGATTTCGCTTTGCTGTTTTAAAACAGCAGATTTTCGTGTTCTGTCTCACTCTGCTCCTGTCTCCTGGTCCTCCCGTGTTGTCAGGGTCCCCTGGACCACCCGGGGTGTCAGTGTCTCCTGGATCGCCCAGGGTGTCAGTGTCTCCTGGATCGCCCAGCGTGTCAATGTTCCTGGATCGCCCAGGGTGTCAGTGTCTCCTGGATCGCCCAGGGTGTCAGTGTCTCCTGGATCGCCCAGGGTGTCAGTGTCTCCTGGATCGCCCAGGGTGTCAGTGTCTCCTGGATCGCCCAGGGTGTCAATGTTCCTGGATCGCCCAGGGTGTCAATGTTCCAGGGTGTCTGTGTCTCCTGGATCGCCCAGGGTGTCTGTCTTCTGTTTTACCCAGGGTTATTACGTCCGGTTCCTTTTCTTTCTCATGTTGGTACCTAGTCATCATCTTCAGTTCTGATGTTGTTTTGTTCCTTCCTTTAGATTGGGCAGTAGTTTTTTGTTCTTCTCCTATGTTTCGTCTAGGAATTCCGAGGCACTCCCAGGTAAGTCGGTTTAGAGACGGTTACTGGGGCGGGGTCAGCCGTCAGTTTTGATACTCAGAGTCATTTTTTCTCATTAGTTCCAACATAAACTATTGGGGTTTTGGAGCCGTGCTTCCAAATCCGTTTGTGTCCCGCCAGGTAGGTTTTTCATCCGATGGTCACTTTCACACGCCTCCAGTCTCTCACATTCTCCCGGCCGCTCTCTCCGCATCCGTCTGTGCTTCTTTTTCCGTTATTCTAGGTGGCCATAATTCGCCTTTTTTTCTCAGGTCAAGCATGTCTCACATGTCCGATATGGATGACAACATCTCCATGCCAGGAACTTCCATCTCAGGGCACAACAGCAGCACATCCTTGAGAAATTGGACAGTGCCAAAACTGATTGCCAAGCTTAATCGCAGGGGGATTCGGCATCCCGCTTCTGCCCCCAAGGCCGAATTATATCGTCTGCTGATGACGGCTCCGGGTTTGACATCTGAGCAGTCCAATCACGATTCTATACAGCTGGCGCTAGCTCAGATCCAGTCTTCCATCGGTGGTCTCGCTAGCTCGGTCACGGACATTCAGGCTAGGGTAGCAGTCTTGGAAACCAGGCCAGCAGCCTCGCCGCAATATCCAGGTTCGGCAGTCATCCCTGCCATTCCTCAGGATGTTGCAGGTATTCCTTCTGCCACTCCTCAAATTGCTCCTTCTCATTTTGTCCCGGAGCATATCAAAAAGGATATCCTGGCAGGCAAGGATGTGAATCTGGCGTCCATTCTTATTGCCTCCCAGGATATTTCTGAGAATCGGGTCATTAACTGCGGAGAGGTTTCTGTGGTTTTGAAGGCTAAGGATGCTCGGCTAAATAGGAAATGATCTATTTCCGAGTTCGTTCTGGCCTTCAGCCTCTACAGGGACGTGGTGTGCTCCGCTCAGCCTAGTCGTAGGAAAGAGTTGGACACTTTTTTGTACCGGATTACGGATTTGGGGCACAAGTATGGCTCGGCTTTCTACGACTATCATCGTTCTTTTTCTGCCAAAGCCGCCGCTGCCCTGAACCAGTTTCAGTTCGTATCAAACTGGGCAGACTTGGACATGGAGTTGTTTTGCCGACACTTTGCGGGTCTCAAGGCCCCTCTTTGTGCCATCTGTCAGTCCATTTTCCATTCCACTGAATGGTGCCCTAATCCGGTGCAAGCCCCGCAGTCAGTACCCACGCCAGGTCCTTCCGGGTCCTCCAAGTCTTCATCTTCCTTAGATAAGCTGAGCAGGCCAATTGTGTACCTCGGTAGTAGCCAGGTATGCAATAATTTCAATGCCAAGGGCTGTGCCTTCAATGCTTGCCGAGCGCTTCATATTTGTTCTCTATGTTTTCGGGCCCACCCCCGTCCCTCCTGTCCCAGGAAGACAGCCAGGGATTCCTGACTAGCCGACATAAATTTGGAATTACTGGCTGCACTTCTGCGGGACCACCCCGACTGTCCTTTCGTCACCTTCTTGTTGGATGGGTTCAGAGAGGGTTTCCACACCGGTCTCATCACGCTTCCCCAGGGCTGCTGGGTAGGCCCCAATCTGCTATCCGCTTCCAGTGACCTGAAGCAGTGACTACCCTCATCCAATTTGAGGTCGACAAAGGGTTCGTTCTTGGTCCCTTTCTAGAGATTCCATTCCGTCATGGCGTATCAATCCCATTGGCCTTGTTACAAAACAATCTTCTAATAAAAAGCGTCTCATCTATGATCTCTCCGCGCCTCATATGTCCTCCATCCCCAGTCTCAACTCGCTCATGCCCTCTGAGGAATATTCTATGCAATATTCTTCAGTCGATGAGGCCATTCAGTACATTCTACAAGCAGGTGTCGGGGCTTGGTTGGCCAAGGTAGATATCGCCGATGCCTTCAAGCTGCTTCCAATCCATCCGCAGCTTTGGAAGTACTATGGCATTAAGTGGGCGGATAAATTCTACTTTGCCAACCGGCTCACTTTTGGGTCTAAGAGTAGCCCTTGGCTTTTTGAACAACTTGCCAAAGCCCTGCATTGGATTCTCATCCATCACGGCGGTTTATCCATGGTCGTCCACTACTTGGACGACTTTCTTCTCGTTGAAAGGCCCAGTCAGGTCCCATCCATTCCCCATACACTCCTGGACATTTTTTCCCGTCTTCAGGTCCCTGTGGCTTCCGCCAAGACCGAGGGTCCGGCCACCAAGGTCACCTTCCTGGGCATCATATTAGATACCGTCAAGATGGAGGCTAGCCTCCCCAGAGAGAAGTTGCTCAGGATCCGCTCAGCTATCTCCCTTGCTGGGGATGCTTTACTTCGCCACTAGAATTATGCCTCAAGGCAGGGCCTTCCTTTCCAGGTTGTTATGTCTTCTGCCCTCTGCCCCAGAGCAGGATTCCTTAGTCCATCTGGACAGCCAGGCCATTGCAGACCTTGTCATGTGGAACAGTTTTCTCTCTGACTGGAATGGCATTTTTTTGTTCATTCCACAGTGGGACTCTTCTTCTCCCATTGTATTTTCCGACGCCACAGGTTCCTCCGGGTTTGCCGCCATTTTTAGGTCTCACTGGCTGGCTGCCAGATGGCCGCCAGAATTAGCCTCAGACTCAGCAGCTCTCAAATCCTCTCCCCTTCTGGAACTGTATCCCGTCGTGGCGGCAGCTCAGGATTGGGGTCACCATTGGTCTAACGCTTCTGTGACCTTTGTTACGGATAGTCAGACCTTGGTGGACATTGTTAACAAAGGCAGGGCCCAGTCCTTCAAGATCATGGCCTTGTTGCGCAAATTAGTTTGGTTGTCCCTCCGCCACAATTTTCATATGCGATGTGTCCACATTTCAGGCGAACAGAATAGGGCCGCGGACGCACTTTCCCGTTTTAATTTTCCGGTTTTCTTTCAGGAAATGCCCAACGCTGATCAGTCAGGCACGCCCATGCCTCAATTCAGCACCCTCATTCTAGACTAGATTCTCTCATAGACGAGGCCAAGGGTCTGGTTAGAAAATCTCTGTCACGCAATACAGCAAGGAATTATCAGGCCGGCTTGAGAGCTTTTGATAAATTCTCCAAGAGTCATCCGAGGGGTCATCATTCCGAAACCTCCTATATCATGGCCTTCTTGGCTTATTGTCACTCACAACAATTTCTGTCGCATAATACCATCAGACTTTATTTAGCCGGACTACAGCATCACTTTATGCTGACTAATCCTCACCTCAGGTCAATTTTCTCCATTCAGGCTATTAAAGCCACCCTTCGGGGTATTCAAAAGGAGGGTAAGGGGTCCGTGAGCCGCAGGCAACCAGTGTCTAGCAAGTTGTTTAGGGATCTCTCTTTGTCGTTGGATGGTAATCCTTTTGGGCCCTCCACTAGCCTGATCCTGAAAGCGGCCATGTATCTCAGTTTTTATGGGTTCCTTAGGCCCGGGGAAGTTCTAGCCGGCCCAAATCGTCAAGGCCATCCTTTTGAAGCAACATTTGACATGGGGCCTTGGTCATTATACTCTCCTACTACCCTCCACCAAAACCAATCAGACGGGTCCCCCCACGGATGTCAAATTCTACCCGACCTCAAACAATTGGTGTCCGGTTCAAGTGTTGCATCAATTGCTAACACATATTCAGGACTCACTGCCAGACAGCCCACTCCTGCCACACGCAGGCAAACCTCTCAACACCTCGCAGTTCATATCCTATATCCGTGCCCTTGCCCAGGGTCTAGGTTATGACCCCAAAGTAATTTCGGGGCATTCGTTCCGCATAGGGGCGGCTTCAGCTGCATCTCGGCATCAGGTGCCAGCTCATGTCATTCGCTCCATGGGGCGTTGGCGGTCCTCCTGTTTCACCAGGTATATCCCCAATCCTCAAGTAGAGATATCTCGTGCCTTTCGTTCCCTGGCTTTGTAATTATTATAATAAAGTGTTGTACCTAACTGTTGTTTTTGCCCCCTTTTCTTGGTGTACCCGCGCCCGTGGTTCCCGGCACAATTCAGCCACTATGTTCAGGGCAGGATTCTCTGCGTACGCCGACGTCTTTCCTAGCCCTGACCATAAATAGGTAAGGCTGTTACCAGCCTGCATTTGTGGGAGGGGCGTCTGGCTACTTATTCCCCCCGCTATCGGTCAGCCAGGCGCCCGAGCCTCATGCCCCTCCCTCCCGCCCTCTTTCCAGCTTCCATTGGGTATGCCCCCTTTTCTTGGTGTACCCGCGCCCGTGGCTCCCGGCACAATTCAGCCACTATGTTCAGGGCAGGATTCTCTGCGTACGCCGACGCTTTCCTAGCCCTGACCATAAATAACTGTTTGATTAGGTTTTATTCCATGTTTTTGAAGGTAACAAAAAACAACAATTTTATAATAGCCTTTTGGCTTTTTTACACTTTTCATCATGTGGGGTAAATAAATAGTAGGGATTGTTATGGATGAAGAAATGCTAATTATGTATACTTTTTTTGGGAAAAGGGTGTCCTGTCCCTGGCATGATATATTAGGTGTACAGTATAAAGATGGCAGAACTAAGAGCCTTCACTAAGCACCTAACTGTAATGAGGACATATTAGCATCCGTTAATTGCTTCAAGGGGGGGGGGGGGCAAAAGGAGTGCCAGTCAGTTTGTCAAATCCCTCAGATGCCATGGTCACTATTGACCACAACATCTAAGGGAATAAATTTGTGGGATTGGAATTATTTCCGATCCCAACCATTGCAGCAGGGCATCTGTTGTATGTTACATCTGAAAACATGTTGCAGGCTCAAATTCTAAGCCCATGTCATCATTGTGCTGTACATGTACACTGGTAAGAGCAGACTACCCACTAGCTATGCAATATGTGTAAGGCACATTGTGGAAAGTCTTTAATGTCTGCAGTTGTGGCACCTAGAACATTCTGCTAATCAGTTGATATTGCCAGGAAACTTAAGGCAAGCCAGCTCTTTATTCTAACTAATTAATGGATTCCCAATGGTGGGCTCTTTCTTTATGATATCCATGTGCCCTGACATCACATTCAGATAGTGGTTGTCACAAACCAACCACATTGAAGGATATATTAGGCACCAGTGTAGGTCCTATATTTTTTTTCTGAAAACACAAATATTTCATTTCTTATAGTACTTTTCTCTCTTCTACTTTCATCCATTGATATTTTCAAACCATAATTTACCATTCAATGATTAAAACCAAGGCTTCTCACCTCTCCAGGTCTTTGTGCCCTGTATCTTAATCTCCATTATATTCTGTCCCTCTTGACCTGACAGTGAGTTTCCAACTTTCACAGTCAGCTAAGTAATGGCTCCACGATGTCTCTTTAGTTTCTGTTAATACGGCTGCCCTTCAAGACAATTGGAACTGCTAATCTCAGTGACCCGCTTTTAAAAAGGACTGTCGGTTTTCATTTGTTAAAATGTATATATTGAGCTGCAGGTAGGCTGTTTCTGAAGCAAAAGAGCTTCAAAGTAAGAAAGTGTTAGTCTTTAGGCTGAAAGGGAAACTGCCATCAAAGTAGACTATATTCTAAAGTGACAGAAATCATTAATAAATGCTGAATACTACAATTTAATTGGACAAACATTGTACCTCTTCAAACAGTAAATTCCATAATGTTGTACTCGGCCATCTCTGGCAGTCCTAGTGAGTATGAGCAGTGGCCTCAGCAGTCTGCCCCCCATGGTTTGACCGCTGTTGATTAGACACTATTCTGTGGATAGAGGATAAGTATTTGTTATAAGACAACCCCTATAAGCCACACATTATATGACTCTATAACTGTGAAGAGAGCCCAAGGAAACTTTTAGACCTCCACCAGTCTTGATCTGACCATGCAAGCATGGAAAAGTATGGCGGATATCTTCAAGAGACATGGCTACATCTGTAATATAGGCAGTTTGTGCTTGATTTTAGCAATAGAGATGAACTAATCAATTCTAAACCAGTTAAATTCTTTATGAATTTCCCAAATACTTTGGTTTCCAAAAAGAGTCAGAATTTTTAGTGATTCATCCCATACAAATCACATAATATGGCGACCATTATTTTACAGTTCAGAAAACAGAGAAGACATCTTCTACCAAAAGGGAATCATTTTTGAACTTTTTTTTAATAAAGAAAAAACACTGGCTACCATCCGTTAACCTAAAGCTATTTATGTCACTGTCACTTTGCCATTACTAATGCTGTTTCGGCATAAAAGGGTTTTAAAGGGGTTGAATATAGTCCTAGGGAGACCTCAGAGTTCCATACATGACCTTTTAGGGGCCTCTTTCGATTCGGACTAAATTTATTTGGACTGAACTGAACTGACGCTGATGGCTGATTCAACCGAATCAGATCCAAAACCAATTTAGCATGTTGGGTATGTTATTAAAGTGCTGAACCTTGATCAAAGTGCTAAAGCGTTGAATCTCGATGCAGTCCAAGATGGTAGAGTGCCTGTTAATTTATTTTCTATTTCATTAAAAGGCTAAAGGGGAAGCCTATAACAGTGCACCTGAGTCCGTATATTACGATGGGAGAGCCACTATAACCGTTTCTATATGTTCATGTTTGTACTACTGTACTTTCCCCAACCCTTACCTAATGCTGGAAGCAGTTTAGCATGATCAAAGTTCTGAAGAATTCCCTTTAACCCCTTAATGTTTTGGTCCTTACTGACCAAGCGTTTTTCTTCCTTTTTTCATTGTCACCTTCCAAGAGCTATACTTTTTTTTTTTTTCCATCTATATAGCTGTATGATGGCTTATTTCTTTACGGGACAAGTTGTAGTTTTTAATTGTGGGATTTTGGGGTGCATATAACTTTCAGATAAACTTTTATTAACTCTTTCTGGGAGGGAGATAAGAAAAAACAGAAATGCTGCCACTGAATTTTTACATTATAAATTTGACGGCGTTAATTTTTTGGTATAAATAACATAATATCTTTATTCTCTGGGTCAGTATGATTATAGCAGTACCAAATATATATAGTTTTACTTCTACATTTTATTACTTTTGTGCAATAAAAACTCTTTTTTTGCATTGTCGCATTCCAAGACCCATAACTTTTTTATTTTTCTTTCTATGGAGTTGTTTGAGGGCTTGATTTTTGCTGGACGACTTGTAGTTTTCATCGGTATCATCTTGGGGTAAATTACTCTGTTTGATCGCTTGTTATTAAGATTTTTCATTGGTGACTAAGGCTACTTTCACACTAATGTTTTTTCTGGATCCGGCAGGGTCCAGCAAAAACACTTCCGTTACTGATAATACAACCATCTGCATTCATTATGAACGGATCCAGTTGTATTATCTTTAACATTTCTTTAACATTTCCAAAATTGATCTATTTTGAACTCCTTTGAAAGTCAATGGAGGACGGATCCGTTTTTTATTGTGACAGACTGTGTCAGAGAAAACGGATCTATCCCCATTGACTTGCATTGGAGGTTATGACAGATAAGTTTTTTAATTTTTTCCCAGGACGCAAAGCAAAATACAACATGTTGCGGTTTGCTCTCCGGTCTGGGAACACATCTAAATGGAACGGAATGCTTTTTGGAGCATTCCGTTCTGTTCAATTCAGTTTTGTCCACATTGATAATGAATGGGGACAAAACTGAAGCGTTTTTTTTTCCGGTTTTGAGCCCCAATAACGGAACTCAATACTAGAAAACGCTAGTGTGAAAGTACCCTAAGAATAAATTAGCAATTCTGCCATTTTTTTTACTGAGTTTACTATAGGGGATAATTTACATGATATTTTTGTAGTGCGGGTTGCTACGGACGCGGCAATAGCAAGCCTGTGGAGATTTTATTTTTACTTTTTTTTTTCATTGAAAAGTGTATTTTACCACTCAGTAGTCCCACAAGAGTCCCATAAAAGGCAATATTTAAATTGCTTTTAAAATACAATACACTATCCCTATAGTGCATCACATTTTAATGTCAGTGCTATACTGACATTGACAAGCAGGCTGTGCTAGAGAGGCACAGCCTGCTGGAAAACACTCAAGGCTGGCTTTGGGCCTATACTAGGCCCCAGCCCTCATTTTCACACATTGGCACCATGCAATAGCATTTGCAGGGTGCTGATTGGAGATAGAAGGAGTCTGTTTGGGTTTTTTTGCCCATAGAGATAGAAAAAACACCAGCTAATTAACATAAATGCCAGCAATAAAAACACTTGTGTGGCTTACATTTACCATTTTCCATTGACTTTCAGCTAACATATGGAGTTGGTGCAAATGCCAAAAGTGCACTAGAAACAACAGGAGCAAAAAAAAGCCAGTAGAAATGCAAAAGTGAATCCAACTTATTTATACTGTACAAATCACAAAAAAAAATGTTGGAGTTGCTTTCCCAGTATTCCATCCAATAATAATAAAAAAAATCTTATAACCTTTTTACCTTCTTGGAATAGTATCTGTTAAATTATTATTATTATTATTATTATTATTATTATTATTATTATTATTATATTACACTTGTTACATAAAAAGTGCATTTTTAGATCCTATTTTTAAAAAAATATGTACATAGGTTAATATCAATATACTTTGAATAAATTAGTTATGGCCGGCAAAAAAAGATATTGAGCAGAAGTGCCATGTTTGCACATAACCACCTGCTTATATTTTACCTCTACACTTCACCTACATTTGCAGATGCAATAGGCGTTAAAAATTTTCCACTTGGGGGCACGGAAAGTATATATATTATTTATTAGCCTGACAACACTGTGCTTTGTTCAGCATTAAACTGTTTAGTTTCTTTAATAGAATGACCTTCTTAGCTGTCATGGACTAGGCAAGAGGCCCGCTTTGTCTGTTGTCTGTAACAATGCAGTTTCAGATAACATCACCTTTATTGAGCCAAGTTCTCACAGAAGAATTTAAACTGGAATAGCATGGAACACAGAAGAAAACAGCAACATGTCCATTGTTGTCTTTCGAAGAATGTGAAATCAGTCCTTTGAAAAACAAAGATTTCTAAATTAAAATAAATTAACAGGCACTCTACCATCTTGGACTGCATCGAGATTCAACACTTTAGCACTTTGATCAAGGTACAGCACTTTAATAACATACCCAACATGCCAAAATATATACATATAAAATTGAAACCATTAGAGAACTATGGCAATAATAAATGATCCCTTATAATAAAAAATGATAAAAATATAGATAAAAGCTCTGGAATCAGCAAACTGTAGCAATAAAAGAAAAACGTAAAAGAGGAAAGAAAAACAAAAAGTTTCAAAAACATGTAATACAAAATATGTATATGGTATCTTGCTTCAATACGCACCTTAGAGATAAGATGAAAATATTAATAAGAAATAAATAACAAATAAAAATATGAAATAAATATAGAGAAACATCTATAAATATGTAAAAATGGGCATATGAATATCATTATGCTATACCTCTTATATATCTTTAATGCTATTAAGAAATGCACACTTTCATTTGAAAACACAGAAAAAACACCCCAAAAATGCAGATGCTTTTTTTTTTTTTTTTAGTGTTTTTTTCTGTTATTTAATGGATAGACATTTTAAAGAATGTATATAAATGTGAAATTTAGGATGTGTTCATAATATTAATGCATTTTTTTTATATATATATATATATATATAATGCATATATGATACATAAATGAGAATCCATATCGGATTTTTGATTGAGCTATAGTGATTCAGAATTAAAAGTACCACCCTATACAATGGTAGAGTTTAAATAACACATACCCAATGGATTGCATAAGGAACCACTGATTAAGGAGCATGTAAGCTCTGAAACGTGTTTGGTATTTTATGCAATCTAAGTGATATCCAGAAAGACCCTCTAAAAAGACCCCCAAAATATTGAAGCCAATACTGGTACTTGGAGGCCATATCGAAGAAGAGCGTTGTCACGGCGCCCAACAAGCAGCGTACCTTACCGGTGAGAGAGAGAGCCGGCCACCATGCGGGACGTACGTGGGACGCCAAGCTAGGAGAGACCGCACCGCCTAGTGCACGGAGAGTCTGCACATTATTGTGGGACACCGAACTAACTGAGGCCACACCACCCAGCATACGAGGAGACCGCACAATAACAGGAGACACTACATATGCAGTCTCCAGAAGACGACAGAGTGGTAACGTACAGTCGGCAGCAATAAATGAAAGTTATATCTTTATATATACTTATACTTCTTTTTTGGCCAATATTAATATTTTTGTCTATATTAGTGATCAATTGATGAATTAAATTCATACTTTTTTGATGGACATAGATCTACCTGAGCCAAGTGAATATTAACTATTGGGATTACTAATTGAACATTGTGATCACAAACACTAAGCTTCTGAATCAACAATAGTATCAACTAACATTATCAATTTCATTTTTTCAAGAATCATGTTTTATATTCTTTCTTAATCATGAACTTTTTTCAATTATGAACTGAATTCCTTAATTATGAATTGAGACTTTTAATAAGGAGGACTTATTGCCGATGATTCATTTTTAATATCTTTTATCTATATTTTTATCATTTTTTATTATAAGGGATTATTTATTATTGCTATAGTCCTCTATTGGTTTCAATTTCGTATGTATATATTTTGAAATGTTGGGTATGTTATTAAAGTGCTGAACCTTGAGCAAAGTGCTAAAGTGTTGAATCTTGATGCAGTCCCAGATGCTAGAGTGCCTGTTAACTTATTTTCTACAAACATTAACTTTTATTCTGCCAGATTTTGCTTGAGCAAGCAAGTACCCAGGGAGGAGATTGGTGAATGTGGAGTCAAAAACCCTCGACTATCCTCTGCTCTGAGTGACAGCTATAGCAAGGATCAGCAACCTCCAGCTGTTCTAAAACTACAACTCCCAGGATCCTCCTTTCACTTACTGTATATGGGAGTTATAAGAACAGGCGAGTAAGTGTGCATGCTGGGAGTTGAAGTTTCACAGCAGCTTGAGTGCCAAAGCTTGCTGATCCCTGAGCTATAGCATTCAACCAGGAGACCACTATAGCTGTCTGTCAGACCAGATGGGAGAGGCTGTGAAGCATCTCAGTGCAGAAAGCATTTCACAGTGAAGCTCCAGTTGAGGCACTTGCTAGAGCAAAATCTGGCAGAATAAAAATTCATATTTTCACTACTAATAATAATAATAAAAATGCCACAAAAGGTATGTTTAAACAGCTCTCCTTAGCAACTACCTACTGCTGATGGTTAGCATTGTCAACATTCTGACAGACTCTCTTTAAGTTGCTGCAGTTGCTATTGACCTTAGAATCTAAGATGTTAGGACAGTTACCTTTGATCCGAGCTATTGCAGCTGGATATTGACTGTACAGCTAGCTTGTAATCCAAAAAAGCAAAAACAAGTAGCTCACAACTAAATTATCAAAAAATACAAAGTATATAATAAATCCATAGAGTCCAGAGATGCTGTATGTTACAACTGACATTCACTGGTAATGGTGTAGCTCCTGTGCCTTTGCTATCAACATGTTGTCTTCAGTACGTATGCATGGAATTGCTATGTTAACTCATTACTGTCTGTGTTGTACAGTATGTTAAAGATGGAATGAAGGAAGGGGTTAACAATACTTGTTTGTGGCTTTTCTATTTCTCTTAGTTTTGATAGTATGATATTTAAACCAAAACTCTAATATAATATAAAAAAGGAAATACAATATAAAACATTAGTGCAATAAGTGGTCATGGAGACATTAAAAGGGTTGTCTCTTTTTAGGTTATATGGACAACACCAGGGACACCCTTCTATTAGTCAAGATGCTGAGCTTTTTAACAAAGAGCAGCTCTCACTCTAAGGGCTCATGCACACGACCGTATGTATTTTGCGGTTCACAAAAAATATGCATGACGTCCGTGTGCATTCCGTATTTTGCGGAACGGAACAGCTGGCCCCTAATAGAACAGTACTATTCTTGTCCGTAATGTGGCCAATAATAGGACATGTTCTATTTTTTTTGCGGAACGGAAATACAGACATACGAAAACGGAATGCACACGGAGTAACATTTTTTTGTGGACCCATTGAAATGAATGGTTCCGCATACAGTCCGCCAGAAAAAACGGAACGGACACAGAAAGAAAATACAGTCCTGATCAAAAGTTTAATTAAGACCACTTGAAAAATGGCAAAAACTCATAGTTAGCATGGCTGGATCTTAACAAGGTTCCAAGTAGAGCTTCAACATGCAACAAGAAGAAATTGGAGTGAGACAAAACATTTTTTGAGCATTCAATTTAATGAAAACAACGAATAAACTGAAACAGGCTGTTTTTCAGCTGATCAAAAGTTTAGGACCACACCTCCCAAAAAAATAACTAAATCCCCCCAAAACAGAAATCCAACTTCCAAACATGAACTCAGTAATGAGTAGCTCCGCCGTTATTGGTTATCACTTCAAAAATTTGTTTCGGCATGCTTGATGCAAGTGTTTCCATAAGGTGAGTGGGAACATTTCTCCAAGTGGTGAAGACGGCCGCACGAAGGCCATCTACTGTCTGGAACTGTTGTCCATTTTTGTAAACTTCCCTTGGCATCCATCTCCAAAGGTTCTCAATTGGATTTAGATCAGGGGAACACGCAGGATGGGCCAAAAGAGTGATGTTATTCTCCTGGAAGAAGTCCCTTGTCCTGCGGGCATTGTGTACTGTAGCGTTGTCCTGTTGAAAAACCCAGTCGTTACCACACAGACGAGGGCCCTCAGTCATGAGGAATGCTCTCTGCAACATCTGGACATAGCCAGCGGCCGTTTGACGCCCCTGAACTTCCCGAAGCTCCATTGTTCCACTGAAGGAAAAAGCACCCCAGACCATTATGGCGCCCCCTCCACTATGGCGCGTAGAAAACATCTCAGATGACTGCTTGTCATGCCAGTAACATTGGAAACCATCAGGACCATCAAGGTTAATTTTTTTCTCATCAGAGAATAAAACTTTCTTCCACCTTTGAATGTCCCATGTTTGGTGCTCTCTTGCAAAGTCCAAACGAGCAGTTATGTGGCGTTCAAGGAGACGAGGTCTTTGAAGACGTTTTTTGTTTTTGAAGCCCTTCAGTCTCAGATGCCGTCTGATGGTTATGGGGCTGCAGTCAGCACCAGTAAGGGCCTTAATTTGGGTCGAGGATCGTCCAGTGTCTTGACGGACAGCCAATAGGATCCTTCGGCTCAGTCCTGATGAATTTTTTTTGGGTCTTCCACTTGACTTTTTTGTTCCATAACCCTCAGGATCATTTAAGAAATTCCAAATGACTGTCTTACTGCGTCCCACCTCTGCAGCGATGGCACACTGTGAGAGACCCTGCTTATGCAGTTCAACAACCCGACCACATTCAAAAAGGGAGAGTTTTTTTGCCTTTGCCATCACAACATGTGACTACCTGACAGAAAATGACAATGAATCCACATCTTTGCACAGATTTGGCCTTTTAAGGGCATGTGGTCCTAAAATTTGGATCAGCTGAAAAACAGCCTGTTTCAGTTTAATCGTTATTTTCAATTAATTGAATGCTCATATTTTTTTTTGTCTCACTCTCATTTCTTCTTGTTGCATGTTGAAGCTCTACTTGGGACCTTGTTAAGATCCAACAATGTAAAATATGATTTTTTGCCATTTTTCAAGTGGTCTTAAACTTTTGATCAGGACTGTATGTTCATTTGCATGAGCCCTAACCTTGAGAATCATTATGTTACAGTCATCATATAATACAATATATGACCAGCCATGATTTCTAAATTCTTATTAAATGGTTATATTATGCTCTGTATGTCACTTAATCACTAACTGTGAGAACAAAAAATCCTATATCACTGATTTACATAATATACATCATATGGTCACATGATATGTAAAGGTATACATAGCTTAACCCTATCAGCCCCGGAGGGTCTTTCATTTTTGTGCTTTCACTCCCTACCACAACTTTATTTTTTTTTCCGTTCATATAGATTTAGGCTTGTTTTTTACTAAACATCTTTCTAACTCCACCATTTAATAGTACACACAATGTAGTGGGGATCTGGAAAAAAAACTCCAAATGGGTGTCACGGATGGTGTTGCAGAAAGCTGGAACTTATAAATAAACATCTGACTGGCTTGGTCCCAAACTAAGGAGCATATGGGTGAGCCCTATAAAACCCCTAGAGCTCTCCCTGACTGCTATGCCCATGCAAAGGTCTTTATGGTAGACGATTGCATGCCCACGTACCTCATACTGTGTGACACCTGAAAACCCTATAATAGTGAGGGGACACGACCACCGGCTCCCTGCACTTAATACGGACGGAGTCAGGGTCACCTAGAATCAAGCAAGCAAGGAAACACAAATAAAGGAAAAAGACTTATCTGAGGAATCAGCAGTAGCAGCCTCCAGCAGTGAACAACTCATCCAGGAAGAAGTATAAACCGCAAAGTGAGGCAGTATGGGAGGGAATATAAAGGGAGACAATTAGTGTAAATAGGTGACAGCTGGGAGAAGGAAAGGAGATGACAAAGTGAAACCGAAACAAAGAACGTCATGCAAGAGGTAGAGAAGAATGTCTAACAGACCTTCTCACAGAACTGGCGGTGATAGTACCCCTCCTTCTACGGGTGGACTCCGGACACTCAGAGCCGACCTTCTCAGGATGATACCTATGAAAAGCCCTGATGAGACGAGTGGCCTTAATGTCCGCCACTGGGACCCACATCCTCTCCTCAGGACCATAACCCTCCCAATGAACGAGGTACTGGAGAGAACCGCGGATAATGCAAGAATCCACAATCCTAGAGACCTGAAATTCAAGATTACCATCAACAACAATCGGAGGAGGAGGCAAAGAGGAGGGTACAGTGGGTTGGACATAAGATTTTAATAGGGACCTGTGAAAAACATTATGGATCTTCCAAGTCTAAGGAAGATCAAGACGGAAGGCAACGGGATTGATGACGGACAAGATCTTGTAAGGCCCAATAAACTTAGGAGCCAACTTCCAGGAGGGAACCTTCAGTTTGATATCCTTTGTAGACAACCACACCAGATCACCCACATTCAGGTCCGGACCAGGCACACGTCTCTTATGCGCCACACGCTTATATCTCTCACTCATCCTCTTCAGATTACCCCGAATCTTTTGCCAAATAAATGACAAAGACGAGGAAAATCTCTCCTCATCAGGTAAACCAGAAGACCCCTCTCCAGAGAATGTCCCAAACTGTGGATGAAACCCATATGCACCAAAAAATGGTGACTTATCAGAGGACTCCTGGCGACGGTTATTTAAAGCAAACTCAGCAAGGGACAAAAAAGAACACTAATCCTCCTGATTCTCTGCCACAAAACAGCGCAAATATGTCTCCAGATTCTGATTGACGCGTTCGGTTTGACCATTCGACTGCGGGTGAAAAGCAGAAGAGAATGACAACCAAACCCCCAAGCGAGTACAGAAGGCCTTCCAGAATCTGGAAACAAATTGCGTGCCCCTTTCAGAAACGATGTCGGAAGGAATGTCATGCAATTTAACAATGTGATCAACAAACGCTTGTGCCAGCGTCTTAACATTGGGTAACCCAGGAAAGGGTCCACTACTAACAGAATCACAGTCTTCCCCGAGGAACGAGGCAGGTCCGTAATGAAGTCCATGGACAGATGCGTCCAAGGACGGGAAGGAATGGGTAATGTTAGGAGAGAACCCGATGGCCGTGAATGAGGGACCTTGGCATGAGCGCAGGTCTCGCAGGCTGCCACAAAACCCTCAACCGTCTTACGAAGAGCCGGCCACCAGAATCTCCGAGCAATGAGATCCACTGTGGCTCTACTCCCCGGGTGCCCAGCAAGGACAGTATCATGGTGCTCCTTAAAAACCTTGTGTCGTAAAGCGAGAGGCACAAACAACCTCCCAGGGGGACAAAGATCAGGAGCCTCTGCCTGGGCTGCCTGAACCCCTGAACCTCTGCCTCCAAATCAGGATAAAGAGCCCTTCAGCCAAAATGGGACCCGGGTCTTCAAAGTTCCCCCCTCCCGGAAAACAACGTGACAGGGCATCCGCCTTCACATTTTTAACCCCAGGGCGGAACGTAACAACAAAATTAAACCTAGAAAAGAACAAAGACCATCTGGCCTTTCTCGGGTTCAGACGCGTGGCCGATTCCAAGTAGGCCAGATTCTTATGGTCTGTAAACACGGTAATAGGGTGTCTGGCTCCCTCTAACCAATGGCGCCATTCCTCAAAAGCTAATTTGATGGCCAACAACTCCCTATCTCCCACATCGTAATTTCTCTCTGCGGAGGAGAGTTTCCTTGAGAAAAAGGCACACGGTCGCCATTTGGCAGGAGAGGGACCCTGAGATAAGACCGCACCCACACCCACCTCAGAAGCGTCCACCTCAGCAATAAAAGGTAGAGAGACATCAGGTTGTACCAAAATGGGAGCGGAAGCAAAACTCTCTTTGATACTAGAAAAGGCTTTAAGCGCATCTACCGACCACGAAGAAAAATCTACCCCCTTTTTAGTCATATCACTGAGTAGCTTAACAACAGAGGAATAATTCTAAATGAACATTCTGTAATAATTGGCAAATCCCAAAAACCAAATCAGCGCCTTCTGATTCTCAGGAAGCTCCCACTCAAGCACAGCGCTGACCTTCTCAGGGTCCATGCGAAAACCAGAAGCGGAGAGAAGAAAACCAAGAAATTGAATCTCCGGAACCGCAAACACACATTTTTCCAGTTTAGTGTACAATTTATTATCCCGCAGAATCAGCAAGACCTGACGTAGGTGGTCTCGATGAGTCTTGAAATCAGGAGAAAAAATCAAAATGTCATCTAGATACACCAGTACAAATTTCCCTATTAAATAATAAAAAATGCTGTTCACAAAATGTTGGAAGACGGCCGGAGCATTCATCAAACCAAAGGGCATAACCAAATTCTCAAAATGACCCTCAGGGGTATTGAAGGCCGTCTTCCATTCGTCCCCTTCCCGACCCTGACTAGGTTGTATGCCCCTCTTAAATCCAACTTAGAAAAAAACCTTAGCCCCAACAATCTGGTTAAACAGGTCCGGGATCAGAGGAAGCGAATATGGGTCCATCTTTTTTCTTAACAAAAAAATACCCAGCGGCAACAGGTGACTTCGAGGGTCGGATGTGTCCCTTTCTCAGGCTCTCAGAGATATAAGTACGCATAGCGACTCTTTCAGGTTGGGAGAAATTTTATAAACGTGATTTTGGCAGTTTGGAGTCTAGGATGAGATTAATAGGGCAGTCGTACTCCCGGTGCGGGGGCAACTCATGGATACCACTCTCGGAAAACACATCCGAAAATTCAGAGAGAAAAGATGGCACAGTCTTGGTAGAAATCTCTGAAAAAGACGCCGTGAGGCAATTCTCTCTGCAAAACTCACTCCAACCATTTATTTGCCTTGCTTGCCAATCAATGGTGGGGTTATGTTTAGTGAGTCAGGGTAGCCCCAACACTAGAGGAGTAGGTAATCCGCTTAGGACGAAACATGACATATCCTCAACATGAGTGTCACCCACAGTCAAACGGATATTGTGAACTATGCCCTTTAACGATCTTTGAGAAAGTGGAGCGGAATCGATAGCAAAAACAGGTATATCCTTTTCCAAAGTGCATACCTGGAAACCATGCGTTATTGCAAATTGATTATCAATGAGATTGACAGCTGCTCCACTATCTACAAAAATCTCACAAACAATGTTTTTGCTGTCTAGCGCCACCCTGGCAGGTAGGAGAAAACAGGGACTACAAGTAAACAGCAAACCTTGAATTTCCGCATCTACCTTGCCAATAGTAGCAAATGGAAAGTTTTTAGATTTTTTTTTTTTCTTTTTTCTTTTATTACTCTCAGAAAACTCCATAAATCTCCTAGAGGGGCAAACATTAGCCAAATGATTTATACCCCCACAACAGAAACAAACCCTCCTCTGAGAGCTGAATCCTCTACTATTAGAGGCAAGCAAACCCAGCTGCATGGCCTCCTCCTCAGAGGGAATTGAGAGAGACTGAGACCCTTGCGCACTGAATGAGACAGCCCCACTGTCCTTGGGCTGAATATGACAGGAAGGAGTAGTGTCCTCTCTCTCTCTCTAAGACGCCTGTCAATACAAACAGCTAGAGACATGGCAGATTCTAACGAGGCTGGTCTCTCATGAAATGCAAATGCATCTTTCAATCTTTCCGAAAGACCATGGCAAAATTGACTTCGGAGTGCAGCATCATTCCAACCAGTATCAGCTGCCCATCTCCGAAATTCAGAACAATATATCTCTGCGGACTGTTTGACCTGGCATAAAAGATGCAGTTTAGATTCAGCCAGAGCAATACGATCCGGGTCATCATATATCTGCCCCAGGGCTACAAAAAATTCATCCACCGATCGGCGGGGGCTGTGCCCCCACCAGCAGCGAAAAGGCCCAAGACTGAGCGTTATCCCTGAGCAGCGAGATGATGATCCCCACCCTCTGCTCCTCATCACCAGAGGAATGGGAAAGTAGGGGAAAATGGAGTTTGCAAGCCTCTCTAAAACGAACAAAATTCTCACTACCCCCGGAGAACGTATCCGGAAGCGAGATCTTAGGCTCGGAACAAACTCCATGAACGCCAGCAGAACCAGTCACCTTGCATGCGGTCAATCAAGGCTGAAACCGGATCCATGCTTAAGACGGTTATGGCGGTTTATAATGTCATGGATGGTGTTGCAGAAATCTGGAACTTATATATAAACATCCGACTGGCTTGATCCCAAACTAAGGAGCATATGGGTGAGCCCTATAAAACCCCTAGAGCTCTCCCTGACTGCTATGCCCATGCAAAGGTCTTTATGGTAGACGATTGCATGCCCACGTACCTCATACTGTGTGACACCTGAAAACCCTATAATAGTGAGGGGACACGACCACCGGCTCCCTGCACTTAATACGGACGGAGTCAGGGTCACCTAGAATCAAGCCAGCAAGGAAACACAAATAAAGGAAAAAGACTTATCTGAGGAATCAGCAGTAGCAGCCTCCAGCAGTGAACAACTCATCCAGGAAGAAGTATAAACCGCAAAGTGAGGCAGTATGGGAGGGAATATAAAGGGAGACAATTAGTGTAAATAGGTGACAGCTGGGAGAAGGAAAGGAGATGACAAAGTGAAACCAAAACAAAGAACGTCATGCAAGAGGTAGAGAAGAACGTCTAACAGACGTTCTCACAGAACTGGCGGTGACGGTGGGGTGAAATTGAAAAAAAAACATTAATTTTGCAGCAGTTATATGGGTTTTGTTTTACAGCATTCCATATATAGTAAAAAGGACCTATTACTTTAATTCTCCAGGTCAGTACGATTACGGTGAACCCACATATGTATAGTTTTTCTTGGGTTTTAATTATGACATTTTAGATGCCGGTCTTAATAAGGCCCTGTGCTGGCCGTGGATCCACTGAACTTTTGAAGAGGCAGATGCACACTACCATGGCTGATATGCAAAAGCAAACAAACACCATGGGGGGGAATTTACAAATACTGGCGCTTTGTGTACCCCTGACGAAGCTCAACCGAGCGAAACCCGGGTCGGGTGATTGATCCATTGTATACTGCCTGTATATACTTGTGCATTGTGAGTATAATAAAACCGTTTTTACTCCAATTTGCATGACGGTACTTCACTATTGGATGCAATTTTGGTGTTCCATAGAAGCCTGGAAAGGAGAGGAGGAGAGGTTTTGACTGGCCTGTTTGCTTCCCCATGTCCGTGATTATCTTGCTGGCTTCGATTGTGGATTCTCTGTGATTTCAGAGGTAGCGCGGTCCAATCAAAAGAAACGCTTTCACCTGTGTGAACTGTACCCACTTCACCGTCGGGACCTGCGACACCACTAAGCAACGTACTTTTTGAGGATTATTTATTTATTTTTTAATAAGGCCCTGTGCTGGCCGTGGATCCACAGAACTTTTGAAGAGGCAGATGCACACTACCATGGCTGATATGCAAAAGCAAACAAACACCATGGGGGGGAATTTACAAATACTGGCGCTTTGTGCACCAGTCTTGATGCCCCCTGCACTGCGGGAGGATGCAACTAATTTATGACGAGCGTCACGCCTCGTCATAAATTAGGCACATCCTCCGGCAGTCCATGCACCTAAACAGGAATTTCTTCATTTCCGCTAGAAAACTGGCAACTGCTGGCCATGTCCCCTGTTTGAAAATTTCTGAGGACTGCATAAAAATAGTGAGATGCGAAATATTTAAAAGTCACAGTTGAAAAGTTGCGAACACATAGTTTTGTCATGGTCTTACCTTCTTGCTGTTCTCCTTCGTTTGACATGTGCTGGCGGCCATCTTGGTTTCTGGGTTTCTTGTAGCCTTCCACCCTGCGGCTCCTCCTTCCCACTGGGAGGAGCTGGATGCCTAGCTCATATATATAGGAGGTCTGTGGCTTCAGTTCCTTGCTTGGTCCTCTTGTGTTCACATGCTTCCAAGACTGCTGCTGCTTCTGGTTCCTGATCCTGGCTTCGTCTGACTACCCTGCTGGTTCCTGATCCTGGCTTCGTCTGACTACCCTGCTGGTTCCTGATCCTGGCTTCGTCTGACTACCCTGCTGGTTCCTGATCCTGGCTTCGTCTGACTACCCTTCTGGTTCCTGACCTCTGGCTTCGCAAAGACTCTGCTCGGTTTCACCATCCGTTTGGACTTTTGCTTTACAGCTTTATTTTCAATAAAGCCTTCTTATTTTCACTTATCTCTTGTTGTACGTCTGGTTCATGGTTCCGTGACATTAGGACCAAGCCATGAATTCTGACGGTACAGGGCCATCCTCGCTACCCACGCTGGTTGCCAGACTTGATCAGCAGGATCACCTGTTGGGTCGGTTCGCTGTGGCGTTGCAAACCCTGCTTGAACGCACGGCTCATTTCGCTCCCGTTGCCGATGGGTCGGTTGTCGCTCCTGGGCTCGCTCCTACTGCCGCTCCGGTTGTTGCGCCAGAGTCTACCCCGACACCTGTTGTTGCGCCTGCGGTGTTTCGGGGTATGACCGGTTCTGCCCCTCTTCCACAGCACTTTGCGGGAGAGCCAACTCAGTGCCGAGGTTTCCTTAACCAGGTGGGCATTTATTTCGAGTTGCTGCCACATGCCTTTCCTACTGAGAGATCAAAGGTGGGCTTCTTGATCTCGCTGCTCTCGGACAAGGCCTTGGCCTGGGCCAGCCCTTTATGGGAGAACAACAATCCGGTGGTTGCCGAGTTTTCCGGTTTTCCGGTTTCGGAAGGTATTCGATGTGCCGGCTCGTGCTGCCTCTGCTGCGAAGCTCCTTATGTCCATCAGACAGGGTTCACGATCCGTAGCTGAATACGCCATTGAGTTTCGTACCCTGGCAGCAGAGGTGGGCTGGAATAATGAGGCTCTGGTCGCTGCTTTCTCTAATGGTCTCTCGGATGCCTTGAAGGATGAGGTTGCAGCTAAGGACCTACCAGTTGAGCTCGAGTCTCTTATTTCTTTCCTGATTTTGATTGACACCAGACTCAGGGAGAGACCTTCCTTTAAGGAGAACCTGCGGAGGTCTTCTAACAGATTGGTGCCTACGTTTGCTGTCCCACCCGTGCCTCCCTCTCCTCCCACGCCTCCTGGGGATGACTTGTCTGGGGGTGAACCCATGCAGCTGGGGTTTGCTCGCCTGTCCGAGGGGGAGAGGGCACTCCGGAGACGCGAGGGCCGATGCATGTACTGTGGTCTCGGTGGGCATTTTCGGTTGGCATGTCCGAACCGTCCGGGAAAACGCTCGTACCTGAGATCCTGTCGGGGGCAGATCTTGGGTGGAGTCTCCTCGTCCCCGGTTTCCCGTGTTAACAAACCACTGATCACTGTTGTCCTCTCCTGGGTCGGGGGCTCGGTGACGACCCAGGCATTGGTGGACTCTGGTGCTGGTGGTTTGTTCATTGATAGTGTGTTCGCTGCCGCCAATTCCATTCCTCTGCAGGCTCGAGGTTCCCCACTGGCTCTTGAGGCGATAGACGGCAGACCCCTTCTGCCGCCACACGTGACTCATGAGACCCTTCCAGTGGGGATAGCCATTGGTCCCGTTCACAGAGAGTCGGTCTGCCTCCAGGTTATTTCGTCTCCACACTACTCGGTGGTCTTGGGGTACCCCTGGCTCCAGAAGCATAATCCGACTTTCGATTGGAGATCGGTCGAGATCCTCTCGTGGTCACCGCAGTGTGGGGCTAGTTGCATCCATGGGTCTGTCAAGTTGCTGTGTACTTCCTCGGACTCTCTGTTGCCTCCTGAATACGAGGAGTACCGGGATGTATTCGATAAGGTGCGCGCGGTTGCCCTACCTCCGCACCGCCCATACGATTGTGCCATAGAGTTACAATCTGGTGCCGTTCCTCCTCGTGGCAAAGTCTATCCACTGTCGGTAGCGGAGAATGAGGCCATGGAGGAGTACGTGAGGGAGGCGCTTTCACGCGGACACATTCGCAAATCTTCGTCCCCGGCAGGGGCTGGATTTTTCTTTGTGAAAAAGAAGGGCGGTGAGTTGAGGCCTTGCATCGATTACAGGGGTCTCAATCGCATCACGATCAAGAACGCTTACCCGATACCCTTGATTTCCGAGCTGTTTGATCGCCTTAAAGGGGCCACGGTCTTTACCAAACTCGACCTGAGGGCGGCATATAACCTGGTAAGGATCAAGGCGGGCGATGAGTGGAAGACCGCGTTTAACACCAGGACCGGTCATTATGAATCCTTGGTTATGCCCTTTGGGTTGTGCAATGCGCCCGCAGTCTTTCAGGAATTCATCAACGATGTTTTCCGTGACCTGTTGCAGCAGTGTGTGGTGGTCTATTTGGATGACATCTTGGTATATTCTGAATCCATGGAGGCCCACATTCTGGATGTCAGACGAGTGTTGCAACGGTTACGAGAGAACAAGCTGTTCGGTAAGCTTGAGAAATGCGAATTTCACCGATCCCAGGTAACCTTCTTAGGTTACATCATTTCCGCTGAGGGGTTCTCCATGGATCCTGAGAAGGTTTCGGCTGTCTTACAGTGGCCCCAGCCCAGTGGTCTTCGTTCCCTGCAGCGCTTTTTGGGCTTCGCCAATTATTATCGGAAGTTCATCAGGGACTTTTCCATGCTGGCCAAGCCTCTCACGGATCTGACCAGGAAGGGCAGTAATTCCCAGTTCTGGCCGCTCGAGGCCATCCGAGCTTTTGAGGCCCTAAAGTCCGCCTTTGTGTCGGCTCCGATTCTGTCGCATCCCAACCCTGGGTTGCCCTTTGTCCTCGAGGTGGACGCGTCTGAGACGGGAGTAGGCGCCCTTCTGTCTCAGCGTAGAACACCAGAGGGTCCTCTGCTTCCTTGTGGGTTTTACTCCCGGAAACTGTCTTCCGCGGAGTGCAACTATCAGATTGGTGACAGGGAGTTATTGGCCATCGTGCAGGCCCTTAAAGAATGGAGGCACTTGCTCGAGGGTTCGGTGGTTCCGGTTCTCATCCTGACGGACCACAAGAATCTGACCTACCTTTCTGAGGCCAAGAGATTGACACCACGTCAGGCCAGATGGGCTCTGTTCTTGTCACGTTTTAATTACGTGGTCTCCTACCTACCCGGTTCCAAGAACATCAGGGCGGATGCCTTATCACGGCAGTACTCCGAGCTGTCCAGGGAGGAGTCGATTCCGACTTCGGTCATACCTCCGAATCAGATCCTGGCCGCCATTCGCACCAGCCTGACCTCTCCCCTGGGTGAGCAGATTTTGGCGGCTCAATCTGGTGCTCCCTCTGGGAGACCCAACGGCAGATGTTTTGTGCCTGAGGAGTTACGCACTCGGTTGTTGCGAACCTACCATAACTCCAAGACCGCGGGGCATCCTGGAAAGAATCAGCTGTCCTGGGCTGTTTCACGTCTGTTCTGGTGGCCTTCCCTACGTTCCGACATCGCCGCATATGTAGCGGCATGCTCCGTTTGTGCCCAGAGTAAGTCCCCTCGGCACCTTCCGTTGGGCCTTCTGCAACCCATAGCCACCGGGGAGCGCCCATGGTCACACCTGGGGATGGATTTCATTGTGGACCTCCCTGCATCCCGAGGCCATACGGTCATTCTCATGATTGTGGATCGGTTTTCCAAAATGTGCCACTGTGTTCCTCTCAAGAAGTTACCCTCTGCACAAGAGTTGGCCACGATTTTTGCCAGGGAGGTCTTCCGGTTGCACGGTTTGCCCAAGGAGATTGTGTCGGATCGGGGGAGTCAGTTTGTGTCCAGGTTCTGGCGCGCCTTTTGCTCCCAGTTGGGGATTCATCTCTCCTTCTCCTCGGCCTACCACCCTCAGTCCAATGGGGCCGCAGAACGATCCAATCAGGCCTTGGAGCAATTCCTTCGTTGCTATGTCTCCGATCACCAAGACAATTGGGTTGACCTCCTGCCTTGGGCTGAGTTTGCCAGGAACACGGCGGTGAACTCTTCCTCTGGGACGTCTCCCTTCATGGCCAATTATGGGTTCCAACCTGCCGTGTTACCGGAGGTATTCTCTCCCCAGGATATTCCGGCTGTGGAGGATCGCCTTTTCGTCCTACGTGCTTCTTGGGTACAGATCCAGAAGTCCCTTGAGGTCTCTGCGCAGCGCCAGAGACTCCAGGCTGATCGCAGACGAGCGCCTGCTCCTTCCTACCAGGTCGGAGACCGTGTATGGTTGTCCACCCGCAACCTCAACCTTCGAGTGCCCACTCCCAAGCTGGCGCCTCGCTTTGTTGGTCCCTTCCGAGTGCTTCGCAGGGTAAACCCGGTAGCCTATGCCATTGCGCTTCCTCCTGGCATGCGGATCTCCAACGTGTTTCATGTCTCCCTGTTGAAGCCACTGGTGTGTAATCGTTTCACTTCCTCGGTTCCTCGGCCTCGTCCGGTCCAAGTGGGCAATCGTGAGGAATATGAGGTGAGCAATATCCTGGACTCACGCCTGGTCCGCGGTCGGTTGCAGTTTTTGGTCCATTGGCGTGGTTATGGTCCAGAGGAGCGTTCCTGGGTTCCCTCCGCAGATGTCCATGCTCCTGCCTTGCTCCGAGCCTTCCACGCACGCTTCCCTCAGAAACCGTTTTGTGCTCCGCGGAGGAGGGGCCCTTGAGGGGGAGGTACTGTCATGGTCTTACCTTCTTGCTGTTCTCCTTCGTTTGACATGTGCTGGCGGCCATCTTGGTTTCTGGGTTTCTTGTAGCCTTCCACCCTGCGGCTCCTCCTTCCCACTGGGAGGAGCTGGATGCCTAGCTCATATATATAGGAGGTCTGTGGCTTCAGTTCCTTGCTTGGTCCTCTTGTGTTCACATGCTTCCAAGACTGCTGCTGCTTCTGGTTCCTGATCCTGGCTTCGTCTGACTACCCTGCTGGTTCCTGATCCTGGCTTCGTCTGACTACCCTGCTGGTTCCTGATCCTGGCTTCGTCTGACTACCCTGCTGGTTCCTGATCCTGGCTTCGTCTGACTACCCTTCTGGTTCCTGACCTCTGGCTTCGCAAAGACTCTGCTCGGTTTCACCATCCGTTTGGACTTTTGCTTTACAGCTTTATTTTCAATAAAGCCTTCTTATTTTCACTTATCTCTTGTTGTACGTCTGGTTCATGGTTCCGTGACAAGTTTGTGATTTTAATCACCACATTTCATGTGCAAAGAGAAGAAAATTCCCCCTCTATATATAGCAACACCTTTGGCTGAGGTATACATTCATACACATATTTCATGATAAATACTCTCTGGGTGTTTGACTAATCTTGACTGATATATAAAAGTATTACTAAAGCTTGCCGTGTGAATAATTTTATTATATGAACATAAATTAGGCCATGTAAATACTTTAAAGAGTTATGATTATTAGAAGCAATATGTAAGCTATGCATACACCCTTTAACATAAGAAACATTCCATAAAATAAAGTGGCTAAAAATGACTGTTCTACAAGACAGGAACAAAAGAACAATTACATATAGATTGAATCCAATTAATTTAAAACACCTTTATACTCCAGTGATCCTGGTGACCAGAAATATATTTCTGCTTGCTCTAGAGTCTTCAAACACTTTCAGTTCTCTAACTCAAGCAAAACGTGACACCTTAAGGAAATTACTGGCACAGGTGCAGGAAAATAATTAACTGCTCAGGTTTATTACTGTATGGCATAGTTTTCACAAGCATAGGAAATTAGTCAAATAATGAGCTCTAATTTGTACATTTGTACATTTCATACATCACTGCAATAAGATCATCATTTAAGGTAACCTTATTCCCCAGGACAGCTCGCATACACTGGCATGGAGCAGGATCCATCAGGCTCTGGGTGTTCAAAGATGTTCTCCCCTAGAACCATAGTTTAGAATACCCCTGGGTCCGATGAAGCATATAATAATGATGCATAGTATGGGGGAGTCCCGAGAGATATCTGTCAGCTTAAAAGAACTGCCCCATCTGGGACATAGATGGCATATTGCTAGAATAAGCCATCAATGTCAGATAGGTGCATAGGAAATGGGGCCACCAGAGTGAAGGAGAGCACAATGCGTAAACTCAGCATGTTCTCCTTTCACCACTATGGAATGGACATTTTCAGTTTCAGGCATAGAATAAGGTCTACATGTAAGACAGCTAGAAAGCTGTCTTATATTTAGAAGTGGCGGTGGATCCGCCGAAGTTATGAAGAGGCCTGCGCCTCTCCATAACTCTGAGGATCGACCGCCAGCTTAGGGGTTTATTAAGACCGGCGTCTAAAACACCAGTGTTAATAAATGTGCCGCTGTGTGTTTACATCCAGGTAAGCAGGGAAGGAGAGCATAAAGGCTTCAAAGTTGAAAGTCAACTAAGGTAAAGGCAGTTATTTACTGGCAAGGTACAATATGCAATATATTTATTTTAAAGTGGCCAACCCCTTTAACATGCTTTAGTTACAATTTAAATAGACCATTAATTTGAGACCATAAGAATACAGCGATTAGTAAAACAATCTGCCTTCCGACATAAGAGCCAGAATACTATTTTAGAACCTTTAACAAGGGTTGTTTTTGGACAATACATTTTGTGCACTGGCACAAAAATGTCACATTGTCAAGAGGGACCAATTTTTCACATTACATTGGAAGACAATTCTCTTGAGTCATCCACTAAAATAGCTTTTGTTAAGCTTTGCTAAGCACTCAGTAAGGTAAAAACAGTATCACAGAGCCATAAGTGAAGCCTGCAGATCACTGGGAAATTGAATTATTTCTGTTGAAATAGCTGAGAGTTTATTAAATGGTATACAAAATAGGTCTTACAATATCTAAACAACTACCAGTAAATCTGGATCAATGCCAACATTTAACACATAAAAAAGAAGAAATAAGGAGAGGAGGCAGCGCCTCGTGTGTAGAACCTTACAGTAATAAGTGATAGCAAATACACTGATTATGCTTACCAAATGTGATGGGTCACAACGCCTCCGAATTGTTTTGCTGGATATTACCCGTCCAGCTTACGGGAAAGTCTGCGTCTGCTGCCCTGGTCTGTGCCCCTTGCCGTGAGTAACGGTTAGCGGGATAAGAATACATGCAGTGAAAGAAGAATTTTAGACCATTCCGGGTGGCGCTGATGCAGAAGAAACTCTGTACTCGAATGTTACCAATAAAAGGTAATCTTTTATTCAAAGGTTGACGCGTTTCAGGGGCAAGTGCCGCGCTTTTGTGTAATAGATAGTACTCGATGTTAGTAAAATGAATAGTATATACTAAAATACAGAATCCACCAAAAGACACACATAAGGTCAATAAATAGATAAATGAATAGTTAAAAATTATGAAAAGTTAAAAGGTATATACAGGGAGTGCAGAATTATTAGGCAAGTTGTATTTTTGAGGATTAATTTTATTATTGAACAACAACCATGTTCTCAATGAACCCAAAAAACTCATTAATATCAAAGCTGAATATTTTTGGAAGTAGTTTTTAGTTTGTTTTTAGTTTTAGCTATTTTAGGGGGATATCTGTGTGTGCAGGTGACTATTACTGTGCATAATTATTAGGCAACTTAACAAAAAACAAATATATACCCATTTCAATTATTTATTTTTACCAGTGAAACCAATATAACATCTCAACATTCACAAATATACATTTCTGACATTCAAAAACAAAACAAAAACAAATCAGTAACCAATATAGCCACCTTTCTTTGCAAGGACACTCAAAAGACTGCCATCCATGGATTCTGTCAGTGTTTTGATCTGTTCACCATCAACATTGCGTGCAGCAGCAACCACAGCCTCCCAGACACTGTTCAGAGAGGTGTACTGTTTTCCCTCCTTGTAAATCTCACATTTGATGATGGACCACAGGTTCTCAATGGGGTTCAGATCAGGTGAACAAGGAGGCCATGTCATTAGATTTTCTTCTTTTATATCCTTTCTTGCCAGCCACGCTGTGGAGTACTTGGACGCGTGTGATGGAGCATTGTCCTGCATGAAAATCATGTTTTTCTTGAAGGATGCAGACTTCTTCCTGTACCACTGCTTGAAGAAGGTGTCTTCCAGAAACTGGCAGTAGGATTGGGAGTTGAGCTTGACTCCATCCTCAACCCGAAAAGGCCCCACAAGCTCATCTTTGATGATACCAGCCCAAACCAGTACTCCACCTCCACCTTGCTGGCGTCTGAGTCGGACTGGAGCTCTCTGCCCTTTACCAATCCAGCCACGGGCCCATCCATCTGGCCCATCAAGACTCACTCTCATTTCATCAGTCCATAAAACCTTAGAAAAATCAGTCTTGAGATATTTCTTGGCCCAGTCTTGACGTTTCAGCTTGTGTGTCTTGTTCAGTGGTGGTCGTCTTTCAGCCTTTCTTACCTTGGCCATGTCTCTGAGTATTGCACACCTTGTGCTTTTGGGCACTCCAGTGATGTTGCAGCTCTGAAATATGGCCAAACTGGTGGCAAGTGGCATCTTGGCAGCTGCACGCTTGACTTTTCTCAGTTCATGGGCAGTTATTTTGCGCCTTGGTTTTTCCACACGCTTCTTGCGACCCTGTTGACTATTTTGAATGAAACGCTTGATTGTTCGATGATCACGCTTCAGAAGCTTTGCAATTTTAAGAGTGCTGCATCCCTCTGCAAGATATCTCACTATTTTTGACTTTTCTGAGCCTGTCAAGTCCTTCTTTTGACCCATTTTGCCAAAGGAAAGGAAGTTGCCTAATAATTATGCACACCTAATATAGGGTGTTGATGTCATTAGACCACACCCCTTCTCATTACAGAGATGCACATCACCTAATATGCTTAATTGGTAGTAGGCTTTCGAGCCTATACAGCTTGGAGTAAGACAACATGCATAAAGAGGATGATGTGGTAAAAATACTCATTTGCCTAATAATTCTGCACGCAGTGTATATATATGTGTATATATATATCTACATATCTTGAGATACATCGAAGGCATTGTCCACCTAATGTAAATGCTTGGTCATTGTCGTGCTATAAGCACACTGGACATTTCTATTGTTTTAGAGGTTCTGAGACTATGCTCTTTGGGTATGGTGTATATGACTATGTTCTTATGTCCGTTTTTGTTTTATTTCCTTTTGTTATGTTCTATTTTATTTTTGTACTCTTCTATAGTGTTGATCACGAATGTTCGAATTGCAAATTTTAATCGCGAATATCAGCACTTCGAGAATTCTCAAATATTTAGAATATTGCAAAATATATTTGTAAACACGAATATTAGATTTTTTTTTTAAATACCAGTTCATGTGATATTTTATGCGAATATTTTAGGCAAAGAAAATAATGCCTGGAGATCATGAATTCGCGAATTCTTGAATATATGGCGAATATTCGCCCAAAAATTCGCGAAATATCGCGAATTCGAATATTGCCCCTGCCGCTCATCACTACTCTTCTAGTTCTAATGTCAGTCTAAGGGGGGGGGGGGGAACAGGCCTTATGTCTAAATAGAATTCTGACTTTCCTTATAATAGCATTATAGTAATTTCTTTATTATTTTATTTTTATTTACATATATTTTTATTTTTCAGTATTTTCTGTATTTATCTTCAAGTTGTATGGGTCATATGTTCAATCTACCCCACAGTCAGCATCTTCGGTATCATAAGTTACAGTACAGTCTCACTCATCTCATTTAGCCCATGTGGGGTCAGGGTATCTAATTGATAGATCCAATATACCTCTCTTCTCTGGAGGTTACTGAATCTATTATATGGATTATCTGGTATATAGTCGATAGGTGTGATTTTTAGTGTGCGTTTTTTTTTTTTCTGGTGTGGTAGCACAGTGCCGTGAGATGCTATGTTTTGGACATAGTTTTTGTATATTGTGTCTGTGTTGATTGACTCTACAGTGCAATGCTTGTGTCGTGCGGCCTACGTACTGGAGCCCGCATTCACATTCTATTAAATATATCACATAGCTTCTTTTGCAGTTTAGATGGTGTTTTATTGTAAAAGTGGCACAGTTTTTTGTTGAACTAAAAGTTTTTCTATTATGTGTGATCATATTGCAACAGAGGCAACGTTTTGCCCTACATTTGAAGCTGCCCGCTGGCTCTTTTGTGGTTTCTTTCGGGGTTTTTGTGTGTTTTTTCAGCTTGCTGGGAGCTAAGGTGTTTCTTATTGTTGGTGCTCTTCTGTAGATAATCACAGGTTTCACTGGAAGATATTTTTCGAGATAGGGGTCACGTCTTAGAATGTGCCAGTGTTTTTCCAAAATTGTGCGTATAGCTTTATTTGAAGTATTATATTGTGTAATTAGGTTCAAATGTTTTAGGTATTTTCCTGTTACTGTCTTTTCTTCTTTGGTTATACTTGCTAAACATTCTCTTTGTGTAGTTTTTGTGCTCTTTTGGTATGCATTTTTTATCAGTTCCATTTAACACATGGAAATAACTGATTATACTTGTAGACTGTTTAAAAATGTAAACATTTCATGTTTTCCATGTGTAAACATCATGGGGGTCATTTATTAACACGAGCATTTAATAACCCCTTGCGCTGGCAGTGGAACTCAGAAGTTATGTAGAGGCCTTGCTGGCTACACTGTCCCCTTCCCCACCCACACCACACACCCTTTTTTAGACCTAGCGTGAGCTGGGAAAATTCTCAGATTGCGGCGCAAGTAACCTTTGCACTGCAATCTGTGACAGATATACGCCAGAAAACTGGCGTATATCTGGTAGTAAATGACCCCCATCTGTGTCCTAAAGATCTTTCTTGAGCTTTCAAAGGATGTGCTGTATATAAAATAAATAAATAGCAAATACATATATGCTAATAAAGTATGCATAATAAAAAAACAAAGCCCAGGGCTTTGTTGACAAAAAAATATATATAGTTATTAAAGGAGTTATTCAGGAATTTGATATTGATGGACTCTACTCAGGATAAGTCATCAATATCAAATCAGCGGGGGTTCCAGTTCCTGAGACCTATCCTGAGAATAAGCCATCAATATCAAATTCCCCTTTAGACAAAAAGATTTCTAAATCAGGTACGGTATGAGAAATCTGGTTAATACTATGGTTGTGAAGTCTTAACCACTATTTTTCTTGTTCTTGCCCTCTGATGAAAATCTATGATTAGATAATTATTGTTAAAAATATAAGATGCAATACATAAATACCATAGCCATGTGACTAAGTACTGTATCACTAAGAAATCTGGAAATATTGGAGACAAAGATGTAATTGTGCTGCTGATAATGGTTCCTGCTTTCGTATTTCACCCTCCCAGGACAAGATGGTCTAGCATTTGTGTTCTTCATCATGCTAAAATAAACATCAACATTTTCTTTATAAAGGGATTGTTAACCCCCTAGGGGCTTTCAGGCAAACCTGCCAACAAAGAGGGACACATACTTACCTGCTCCACACCACTGGCTTCTTTGCTCTTCTGACCCTTCTGCTGCTCTCCAGTCTCCCAGTGCCAACATCCGGTTTTGACATAAGTCACATTGCTGCTATAATGAATGGCTGTAGTGACGACATGTCCCATCTGCATCACATGAACTAGTGACATGACGCATGGGGGATCAATTACCGCTGTAGCCAGTCATTGGCTGCACTAAAACACTTGACCTGTGTCAAACTGGATGTTAACACGTTGAGACAGGCAGCAAGGAAGCAAAGGAGCTGGAACCCAGGTAAGTATGTTTCCCTCCACAAGTCCAGCCATGTTGGGGGTCTGCTCAAAAGGCATTTGGGAGTAATTAACCCCTTTAAGGTAATAAAAGACTTAAATATTCACTGTTGTTTCAACAAACATTGCATAAATCAACTGTACAAGTCAATATAAGAAACAATTTAAAATGTTATCAGAGAAAAATACTCCTTTCTTCTTATAGCAACTGACTCCTTCTCACCCCTCAACTATCCATAGATTTCTATGGGCAGTATGTAATCTGATTCTTCAATGAGCTGGCAGCTATCTAGTCTGTCAACGGGGAGTGTTAGTTTAGGAGAGGGATGAACGAAAAATAATCATTTTTCTCTGATATTAAAAGGTTTTTATATTAATATTTACTATTGATTTATTCAAAGTTTGTTATAACAGTGACCATTTTAATTACTTTATAATTATATTTCTCATAAGCTTTCTGTTTGTATTGTTTTATTCTGTTTCAGTTTGGGAATTTTTTTTAACTATTTAAACTAAGTTTAGGAACATGGGATGTCAGGGCTTAAGAAACATCCCCAAAAAATAAAATGTCATTCCCAAAATGATCCAAACATGAAGTAGACATATGGGGAATGTAAAGTAATAACTATTTTTGTAGGTATTACTATGTATTATAGAAGTAGAGAAATTTTAACTTGGAAATTTGCAATTCTTTACACATTTTTGGTAAATTTGGTATTTTTTTATAAATAAAAATTAACATTTTTTGACTTCATTTTACCAGTGTCATGAAAGACAATATGTGACGAAAAAACAATCTCAGAATGGCCTAGATAAGTCAAAGCGTTTTAAAGTTATCACCACTTAAATTGACACTGGTCAGATTTGCAAAAAATGCCTGGTCAATAAGGTGAAAATGAGCCCGATCCCTAAGGGGTTAAAATTGCACAATCAGTTAGTTTAAAGCAGAGATGTTCAACCTGCAGCCCTCCAGCTGTTGTAAAACTTCAACTCCCATCATGCTCTGCTGTAGGCTGATAGCTGTAGAATGCCCGGGAATGCTGGGAGATAGGCACCTCTGGTTTAGAGGACAATTACTTTGCAAAATAAATGATATGTGCCTTAAAATCTAATGAAATTGAGCAAAAATCCATACTTTCATCGTAATATATTGAAAAATTTTTTTTTAAATTTATACTTGCATGCTATGCATCTAATTCACCTGTACGGGATGTGTATTTCTGACCTTTACTCTTGGCATGAGATATCCAGAGATGAGTTGCACAAGAAGACCTAGAGTTTTTTTTACCTTAGGCTGGTCCTCTCGCACCAATCATCTCAAGATATTTCAAGCTACAAAGAAAGATAAGGAAATCTGTATGTCTTATCTTGATCAGAACACAAATTTTATTAGTATATTTTTTTGGGGGGCAAATCAATCATTAGTTTTTTCCTACTTTACTGTGAGGAAATATGGCATCTTTTCAATGGTGACTTGAATTGATCTAGATCTGTTAGGCATTTTGTGATCCATATCTGGCATGGGTGATTTACCAAATTAATGCAGGAAATAATAAGACCTTGGAGAGTAACAGTACAAGAAGCAATCAAAATAGTTTTCAAAATACTTCTTTCCCACAAACAAATTTGTAGGAATACTGTCTTTTGGGTAGCACAGTGGCAGCATGGTGTCTCAGTGGTTACACTGGTACCTTACAGCGCTAAGTTCCTAGGTTCGAATCTGACCAAGAACAACATCTCAATGGAGTTTGTATGTTTTCCTTGTGTTTGCATGGTTTTCTTCTGGGTACTCCAGTTTCCTCCCACACTCCAAAAACATACTGATAGGGAACTTAGATTGTGAGCCCCATTGGGGTCAGCTTGATGCTAATGTCTGTAAAGAACTGCAGAATATAGCAGCGCTCTATAAGTGTATAAAATAAATAGATACATTCTTTTCCATGACTGTTCATTTGGTCTCTGCTTTGTGCCTCTGACCTTCGCTAATTATGCAGGACAAATGCTGCGTTTCAATAAAATTCAAACAAATAATATCTAACTCCGATGCAGCCATGTCAGTGTCATACACACAGGGAGTGGGGAAGTGACCACTGAGCTCAACCCGCGCCCCTGTCCCTGCCTACTTGCCTTGCAAGTCCTAGTGACAAGGGACAACTGGTCGACAAACCCTCAACTAGGATAAGTGCAGGGAAGACAGACAAACACACAACAGAGCAGTCAAACAAACCGAGTCTATAACCAGGAGAGCAGCTCAGTACCAAAGGAGCAAGCAGAGAATTGTCAGAAGGAAGCCGAAGTCAGAACCAGGAGGGAACGCCAAGACCAAGGGATGAGACGGACGGGAAGTAACACGAGCAGGAGAACAGCAAACCAGGTAAGTAATTGCAAGAAGGACCTCAATAGCAAGCAATCCATGGCCAGCAGATTGCCTGTTTAAATAGGGTGCTGGTGGAGTCATGTGACGTGGCAAGCGTCACATGACTCCTGAGTTCCAATACAGCCGAGTGAGCAGCTCGGCGCTCAGCCCCATTGCAGTTACCATGGGAACGGGCGACGCCGGGCCCCGGCTGTCCCCGCCTCCGCACAGAGAGCACTGTGACAGTCAGGCAGTACAATAGAAGGACCCAAACCTTTATACACAAAATGCAAGGCTTTTCTGATTAGAGTTTTTTTGTTGGCACTTTGTACCTTACCAATTTCATCAAAAATCGAATTGATTCTGATCTAGGCTTTCTGGATAAGCAACATTGTTGATCCCACATTACAATGCTATGTTTCTATAATCATCACCTAAAAATTTTAATATATGAATGTTTTTCTTCTGTGCTTTTTGTATTTTATCTTACTATTTTTCTTCTTTGTTTTCCTCTTCTACTTTTTATTCCTCTTCTTCTACTTCCTCTTCCTCTATTTCTTTTTCCTCTTTGTCTACTACCTTTTTTTCTCTTCCTCTTATTTTTCTTTCTCTTATTTCTTCTTATTTTTCCTTATCTTCCTCATTCTCTAACTTGACCTTCCTCTGCCTAATTATTTTCCTTCTTCATACTCTATCACCTTCTAGTCTATTTTTTTGTGGTCTTCATCTTCAATACCACATCATTAGTTTTATCATAATGTCTAATTACAGTATAAGATAAACTATTTGGATTCCATAATAATTTTTATAGTTGTACACATTTTAGTGTTCACCAAAATTTGTATGTTGGTCATGTCTATAGAAACACATTGTATTTCACACAAATCAATGTTACAATGACCCATGTTTTCCAAATTTTGCAGCAGGTTGTGTTACGGATCAGTGAGTGTGAATCCACTGTGCCAACTAAACAGTTTGGCTTTGGTCTAAACCCTAACAGCATTATTCTTGTGCTCCCCTGGTATTTACCCTTTAACTCTTATACAGGGATCTGGACTTTGCTGCAAGGAATCAATTGGACTGCTACTTCCCGGTGTAGTCCCAATGTAATTGGCAGCTTTGACCCACTGGGGTCAGGGACTCCTATGCAATCACCAAAAGCTCAGGGTACAAAAATGCATTTGGAGTGACTAGATAGCAGGTATACTCTGAACAGTCACAAAACTAGAATTATGTTTTTTTTAGAAATCAAGACAGCACACAATTAATGCAGACATAGTAAATATTTTAGGGCAGAGTAGTGATAAGGCAACCATGAGGCAGGCAGGCTAACGTCTAGACTTCATTTCAGTTTATGTTAGCCCAGTCTGTCTATCCTGTCTGTGCTGAAGTTGGACACAGGCAAGAAAGCACAAACTTGAAACATGGCATTAATACAGGCAGTAGATAATGCAGAATAAACCCAGGTAAATCACAATAGCACTAGACTATGAAACAACTTTGCTGGTCACCAGGGAACCTAAAGCTCAGGCACCCTTGTGGGGAAAGATTTGGGAGCACGCGCACTGGCATCTTAAGAGGCTGGAGGTGAGAATGCTTGTGCTTTAAGGGAGTATCAGGCACTCTAAGGGAGTGCAGGGGCAGCGACATGGAGAGGACATCAGCTATCAGGATGCCAGATGACATGACAAGTGGAGTGGTGTGCACGCCTACACTGTATAGCTGTAGGACAGTGGGCATAGACCGATTTGGAATAGTTGCACGAAAGACCACTGCTGTATCGTAAACCATATAATTCCATATAATGTCAATCACTTTGTGCAACAAGTACTGTATGATCTGCCCTGGTCTTGTGATGATTACATACACTTACAAAGACTTTTACACATGGTACTATATTGAAACCCCTAGCCCTACTTTCTCTATATATTATGTACATGTTATATTATGTACATGTATGTACATGTATACATGATGTAGTTTGTTTTATTGCTATAACCACATAATTCCTGTTGATCTGCCAATTATTGGCATTACTGAACTTTACAATGATTTTTATGATTCGTTTGTATTATTTGTAACATAGCCAAAACAGATCCGTCTTGAACACCTTTGAAAGTCAATGGGGGCGAATTCGTTTTCTATTGTGCCATATTGTGTGAGTGAAAAAGGATCCGTCCCCATTGACTTGCATTGTGTGTCAGGACGGATCCGTTTGCCTCCGCATCGTCAGGCAGACACCAAAACGCTGCAGGCAGCGTTTTGGTGTCCGCCTCCAGAGTGGAATGGAGGCGGAACGGAGGCAAACTGATGCATTCTGAACGGATCCTTGTCCATTCAGAATGCATTAGGGAAAAACTGATCCATTTTGGACCGCTTGTGAGAGCCCTGAAATGGATCTCTCAAACGGAAACCAAAACGCCAGTGTGAAAGTAGCCTAAACTATATACTTGCTAACAGTCGATGCTGGAAAACTCAGCTCTCCTGTAGGTAAACCCTACTCAGAAGTGAGTGTTCCCATGCATGTTTGGGGCAGGACTAGGAGTGGGGTTTAAATGCCCTGAATTTAATGCAAATGTAAGTAATCGTGACACTGTTCAGTACTGCTGTATTTTACACTCCATCACTATTGCTTCTGAGAGTGTGCCACAGGGTAATAGGAAGCAGGATCTCCAGTTTTCTGCCTGTGCTTTCCATGGGAGTCAAACAACATAACAGTTAGTCTACAACTATTAGCTAAGAGAAAATTAAAGGGGTTGTCAGAACAGGTCATTAATATTTGATCGGTGAGGGTCCGACACCCGAGAAACTCCTCCAATCAGCTGTGAGACGAGGAGGCAAGACTCTATACGAGCTCCGCCTCCTTATCATTACACTATGTCTCATCTCCTGTGGTGCAGTGGCATAGTGTAATAACAAGTACTCGCTCCATTCACTTGAATGTAGCGAGTACGTGTATTGCACTGCACTTCCCAATCGAAGTGCAGTGTAATGAAGAGGAAGCAGTGCTGGCATGGAGCGCCGTCTCTTCAAACAGCTGATCAACGGGGGTGCTGGGTGTCTGACGATAGGTCATCAATATTAAAGGCTGGACAACCCCTTTAAGAATGAGATAGACTGCAGAGGGAGAAAAGTGCTAAGAAAATAATAGCCAGGTATAGAGCTATCATTCATGTACACAATAATGTCAGGTTATCCTGAAAAAAATTATGAAACATCATCATCTTAAAAATAATCTGAAACATCATCTAAAAAAAGATCTGCTGCCAGTTACATGTACATTGTATAGTAGCTGTGCTTGGTATTGCAGTCATGTGACCAATGAATGTGATGTCACTGGCCTAGCAAGTGGTTGCAGCACTCACCGGAGCACCATGGCATCTTCAAAAAGCAGACTGATCTGGGTACGAGGAATCAGACCATTACTGATCTGATCTTGATGACCTATCCTGGGCATAGGTCATCAACATCGCACTTCTGGAAAACCCCTTAACTGGGACATTATTTTAGATGAGGGAACAATGGAGCTATTGTGCTGCTGGATGTCTAGGATAGTAAGATTATACACACAAATAAGTAGGCATCTACCCTGTTACTCCCTGGCCTCTTGGAGAGGGAACTGTACCCCACCACTTCCTGGAGACTGCAAAAATCTATGATATTTCTCCAGTCAATTGACCCCCCCATAAAGTCATAAAGTACACACACCCTGCTATAATCTTCTGACAGACAGTACAAAAAGGAAGTGTGTTCCTCCAGTATGGAGGGTTAAAAAAAAGAAAAAAAAAAAAAGGAAATAGCAGCAAACATAGGGCATTATTTCTTGTCTATAGACTTACATCAGATTAATGAAACGAAAATAAAGCAAATGAATTAAAATATGTTGGCTTTTCCTATAAGCAGGCCCTAGTATAAAGTAATATATCCAGAAGCCTCTAAAAACACACCGTTGTTATTAATGGTAACAGGCTTGATTTACGGGCAGCATTTCTTTCCTGCTTTATAGCTCAGCTATTTTCATTCTTGAATTCTCTATGAGGAGCCCATGGCTGTGGCTGGCATAAATAGATTTGAAAAGGAGGAAAGTATCACAGATTAAATCACTCCAATTTCTGTTCTAAGATTTGCTGTTTAATGCCGTTTTTTCCTTAGTCGAATACCCATGCTTTGCAATGCAGGCTGATTATTTTCTGTTAAAGCCAGCAGGCATACTGCCACCTCATTACCCCTTTACTGATGAGAAGTAGCCTCTGAAAAGCATTGCAATCTCTCTGTACGCTGTTAAACTTGCCTGATATGTTACAAGTCCAGGGCCCAACCATTGAACAGTAAAGGTTCACAAACATGTCTCTTCTTGTTCTTTTTTAATGTCTGCACTCGTGTTTCTGCCAATTATAGCGTTTGGAGAAGCTAATCTAGCCCATCAGCCTGTGCCCTGATGTGCTTCTTGAATTAATACGGCTGTTATTAGTATTGCCTTCCTCACCTTTGTGCGATTGGCATATACCGTCACATTTCATTACGATCTGTTTGTGCTAATAAGGATTAATTACTACTGTGTATCAAAACTGCCAAAGGTATTTGCTCTGATATACTACATGGGCAGCTTGAAATTTAGTCTTTCAGAAAGTTAATTTATATCTTATTTATCTAATTTTTGTCCTATTTTATCTAATTTCTTTCACAGATGTGTCCCTAATAATTGTGAACATGGAGGAAAGTGCACTCAAACGTGGGACACCATAACTTGCAATTGCGAAGGAACTGGGTACACTGGTGCCACCTGTCATAACTGTAAGTATCCCTCAAGAAATTCACTTACATGTATATAAATAGGAGAAAACAAATAGAATTGGCCACCAGAAGCAAATGTATAGAATAGGACCACAAGCCTTCATAACCAACATCAATGAGTAACTTTATGGAACAGTGTGACTATGATTAGGAGTAGGAGGAGCGTTGATGGTGAGATAGAAGAATACATTTGCCATTAAATAAATAAATTATGCAGATTTTCAAAAAAATTGCCTGGTCCTTAAAGTGAAAAATGACAGGGTCCTGAATAGGTTAAAAGTAATTTTTCCTACTAGGAAACGTCACCTTCAGATCAACAATATAGTGCACTACAATACTTCTGCACTAAATTAGACATAATGGTAAAGGCTGGGCCTAATAGACATCTATAAATGGCAGGTCTGGCGGCCATTTATTGGTCCCTGGCTGCCATGGCAACTTGCACCTTCTAAATTGCACAGTGGATTGTGATAGGGTGAGACAAGTTCTCTCCCGCCACAGCACTATAAGGCTGGTTTCACAACGGCGTTGCGGAAAAAGATGCGGGTGCGTTGAGGGAACATGCACGATTTTTCCACGCGAGTGCAAAACATTGTAATGCGTTTTGCACGCGTGTGAGAAAAATCGGCATGTTTGGTACCCAAACCCGAACTTCTTCACAGAAGTTCGGGTTTGGGATCGGTGTTGTGTAGATTGTATTATCTTCCCTTATAACATGGTTATAAGGGAAAATAATAGTATTCTTAATACAGAATGCATAGTACAATAGGGCTGGAAGTGTTAAAAAATGTAAAAAAATAATTGAACTCGCCTTAATCCACTTGTTCGCGCAGCCCGGCTTCTCTTCTGTCTTCTTCTTTGAGGAATAGGACCTATGATGACGTCACTGCACTCATCACATGGTCCATCACATGATCTTTTACCATGGTGATGAATCATGTGACGGACCATGTGATGAGCGTAGTGACGTCACCACAGGTCCTTTTCGTACTGCATAGCAAAGAAGAAGAAAGAAGGGAAGCCGGGCTGCGCGAACAAGTGGATTAAGGTGAGTTAAATTATTATTATAATTTTTTTAACCCCTCCAGCCCTATTGTACTATGCATTCTGTATTAAGAATGCTATTATTTTCCCTTATAACCATGTTATAAGGGAAAATAATAAAGATCGGGTCCCCATCCCATTCGTCTCCTAGCAACCGTGCGTGAAAATCTCACCGCATACGCACTTGCTTGCGGATGCTTCGATTTTCACGCAGCCCCATTCATTTCTATGGGGCCTGCGTTGCGTAAAAAACGCACAATATAGAACATGCTGCGATTTTCACGCAATGCACAAGTGATGCGTGAAAATCACCACTCATGTGCACAGCCCCATAGAAGTGAATAGGTCCGGATTCAGTGCGGGTGCAATGCGTTCACCTCACGCATTGCACCTGCCCGGAAATCCCTCCCGTGTGAAACCAGCCTAATAGTATGGCAGATCATGGGAAGTATGTATTTTCAATTAAGTACTATTGTGGCACAGGGCAGGAAGGGGTTAAACAGCATGTCCATCTTTGCAAGTAATTTTTACTACACTACAAACATTTATGGATGTATATGTTTGAGCAAAGACTTCACTTTCATGCCTTGTAAGCTTGGGACTTGAATTGAGTAATGAAGCATACCCCAAACTGACCGAATAGTGATAAGTGAGTGGGTTTAAGAGTTTACCCAGCTGTAGTTGACCACAATACTGAGATTCAGGGCAAATTATTGTGATTTAACAAGCAAACTTTATATCAGTAAATAATAATAATAAGACTGCCAAGACTTCGAGTTAAGGCTTGGCGCCTGGTCAAATCCCAATAGATGAGAATTTGGCCTTCATCTGCTGTTGACGTCTGGAAACACCTTCATTAAAATCAGAAAAAGCTAATCCTTATGTTCTGGCACATTTTCTCTTAGCATTGCACTCAGATACCTAGTATAACACCAAGCTGCAGTAAAACAGCTGTACCTGTTCAGTAGTATCAAAGAGGATTTAATAGATCTTGTTCTGTCTGCCATCCAACAGTAGAATAAAGCTATTGGATTACAATAACACAGGTCATCGGAACTCAAATGGCCTGGAGAATTTTGTCAGGAAACTACAACATCAGTTTAAGAAGTAATCCTTCTCTTTTCGTATTGCTGTTAGAAGGTGGTAGAAATTAAAAATAAGATGCTTAATTATAGCTTTACATTGATCCATCCTACAAATTGACACCAGGGCCTGACTTAGCTTGACTATAAAAGCAAAACATTTTGATCAACTTACAGGTTTCCAAAAACTAGTATTATTTGCTTTAAATCATCATTTCAGTGGTGATAACATAGAAATGTGTTTCATAATGTGAATATTTTTTCCCTTTTAACCCTTTCCAGACCTCTGCTTTAGATGTACGGTGGAAGTCCAGTCTTTAAAAATAGTGCCGCTCAAGTGCAGCGGGCACAACAGCTGCAAAGTCTATGCTGTTTCATATAGCAGACATTTGGGGTTAATGTCTATGATTGGCAATAATGCCGATCGCAGGCATATAACCCTTCAGATGCCATGGTCAAATGTGACCACTGCATCTGAGAGTTCAAAACCTGGAGGTGTTTTCAGGTGATCGGGGGAGTTGTTCGTTGTCTGTGAAAGGCTGGAGCCTGCTCAGGCTTCGATGTGCTTCACAGGTACATTCCAATATAGGCCAGCAGAAAACAGTTCTATATTGCTATATACTGAATCTTCTATTTGTCAATTGATTTATGTCCATTTATAAATAAAATTGATAAACTAATGATTGCATGATGTTAGGCCCTTGGGGCCCAGAAAAAAGTAGAACAATAAATTTCAATCCCTGTCATCTGAGGAGTGGAGGGGGCGTGGTCTAGCCAGATCAGGGGTGTGGCTTAGAGGGACCTAGAAGTTGATTTTTAACTTCATTTTTTCAATCTTAGTCGGCTGAGTAAGATGGGGCATGGCCTAACCAGTTCGGGGGGTGTCCTTTTGAACAGCTCACTCTAAGACAGCAGCAATTTGCTGTCTGAGTGTGAGCTACAGGGAGAAAGTCACCCTCCCTCCCACCCCTGCAGCTGACAGAAGTTGATTTTTACCTTCATTTTTTCAATCCATGTCGGCTCAGGAGGGGGCGTGGCCTAACCAGATCGGGGCGTGGCTTAGCGGAACCTAGAAATTGATTTTTAACTTCATTTTTTCAATCTCATTCGGGTGAGTGGGAGGGTGTGTGGCCTAACTGGATGAGAGGCGTGTCCTTTTGAACAGCTCACTCTAAGACAACAGCACTGTGCTGTCTGAGTGTAAGCTGCAGGGAGAAAGTCACTCTCCCTCCCACCCCTGAAGCTGATAGAAGTTGATATTTACCTTCATTTTTTCAATCCCTGTTGGCTCAGGAGTGGGATGGGGTGTGGCCTAACCAAAGCAGGGGCGTGGCTTAATGGGACCTGGGGGCGGGGTTTTAAGTCTTTTGAGGGTGGCACATTGTGGTAGAGGGCCTGTCTGTGCTCCTTCCTGCAAGAGTGACGCCCCTCTGGGCATCTTAATGGCTCATTTGCATACCAAATAAACTGCATTTTCAGAGGATAAAATCATCTATTGCTGGAACAAAGGCACATCTTGAAATAAGGTACTAAGTGCTATTATGCCATGGCTTTACTGCAACAGCGATTATCCTGGTGACAGACTTCCTTAAAGCTCTCCTACAGCAGTGAATAAAAATGGCTGGATTGTTATGGAAACCTGGAGAAAAACTGTGTATGTGGAGACTGGAGGACCTGCAAGCTTCTATTGGCTGATAAGGGCCATGTGACCAAGCTTCTATTGCCTAATGCATTTTTTTAGAATATTTCCGGAACGGTACATCCTAGAGAGCTGAGACCTGGTCTAAAACCTTCCTGGACACCTGATGTACCTGTGAGCCAAATTTCGTGATTGTAAATGCGACGGTGCGGATTCCTTTAGCGGACATACACACACATACACACGTACACTCAGCTTTATATATAAGATTTCTAATTGTTTCAGTGCTTAGGTAAAAAAATATGCAAGAGCATTTAGTCGGTCCTTGGGGGGAATGCATCGAGTTAGTACACCTGGATTTTGCGTACAAAAATCATACATTTTGTTGCAAGTACTTTTCACATAATATATAATATATTATAAAACATATACAGTATCTCACAAAAGTGAGTACACCCCTCACATTTTTGAAAATATTTTATTATATCTTTTCATGGCACAACACTGAAGATATGACACTTTGATACAATGTAAAGTAGTCAATGTACAGCTTATATAACAGATGAAACTTAATGTGCCCTCAAAATAACTCACCACACATCCATTAATGTTTAAACAGCTGGCAACAAAAGTGAGTACACCCCTAATTATAAATTATCAAATTGTGCCCAATTAGCCATTTTCCCTCCTTGGTGTTATGTGACTCAATTGTTTTGTTCAAGTGTGAATGGTGAGCAGGTGTGTTAAATTTGGTGTTATTGCTCTCACATTCTCTCATTCTGGTCACTGGAAGATCAACATTGCACCTCATGTCAAAGAAGTCTCTGAGGATCTGAAAAAAAGAATTGTTGCTCTACATAAAGATGTCCTCAGCTATAAGAAGATTGTCAACACCCCACACAACTGAGCTGCAGCATGGTGACCATACAGCGGTTTAATAAGACAGTTTCCCAGTTTCCACTCAGAAGAGGCCTCACCATTAGAGTTGACTGGACACCTGGATGTTCGGGTTCGGCATGTTCGGCCGAACTTAAAAAAAAAGTTCGGGTTCGGGACCCGAACTTGACCCGAACTTGACCCCATTGAAGTCAATAGAGACCCGAACTTTTGGCCACTAAAATGGCTCTAAAATAGCCCTGGAAAGAGCTAGAGAGCTGCAAAAGGCAGCAAAATGTGCTTAAGAGCATGGCAAATGCTCTGCAAACAAATGTGGATAGAGAAATGAATTATAAAAACATAAAAGACCTTAAAAAATTAAAAATTAGGAATGATGTAGGAGGAAGAGGTTGAGGAGGCGGTGAATGGGTGAATGTGGCCGTGTAGGCTCACGTGGCGGTCTAGGTGGAAGCGGCGGCGAAGGAGGAATAGGTAGCCAACACAGATGTGTGTTATTTTGCATTTTTACATAGGGGTATCCCCCAAAATATTGGGACATATATAAAAAAAAAGGAATAAGTGCACTTGAGTACAAGGATGGATGGTTGAGGCTGTTAGAACTGTCTATTCTGCACAAGGTACAGACAAGTCTTGTGGGATCCAGGCCTGGTTCATTTTAATGAACGTGAGCTTGTCCACATTGGCTCTGGACAGGCGACTGCATCTGTCTGTAATGTTGCCTCTTGCCGTGATAAATACACGTTCAGAGAGTACACTGGCTGCAGGGCAGGCCAGCACCTCCAAGGCATACAGGGCAAGCCCTGGCCATGTGGACAATCTGGAGATGCAGAAGTTGTATGGGGCAGAACCATCAGTCAGTACGTGTAGGCGTGTGCACAGGTACTGTTCCACCATGTTGTTCAAATGCTGCCTCCTGCTAACACGCTCCATATCAGCAGTTGGAGCCGGTTGTTGCGGTGAGGTGACAAAGCTTTTCCACATGTCGGCCATGCTAACCCTGCCTTCTGAGGTGCTGGCGCTGACACAGCTGCGTTGGCGACCTCTTCCTGCTCCCTTGCCTTCGCCTTGTGCTTCCACATGTCCCCCGGCGTCAGTCGGGAATGCTCTCAGGAGCGCGTCTACCAGCATGCGCCTATAGTCGCGCATCTTCGAATCATGCTCCAGTGAGGGAATTAAGGACGGCACATTGTCTTTGTAATGGGGATCCAGCAGGGTGGCCACCCAGTAGTCAGCACACGTTAAAATGTGGGCAACTCTGCTGTCGTTGCGCAGGCACTGCAGAATGTAGTCGCTAACGTGTGCCAGGCTGCCCAGAGGTAAGGACAAGCTGTTCTCTGTGGGAGGCATATCGTCTGCGTCCTCCGTATCCCCCCAGCCACACACCAGTGATGGGCCCGAGCTGCGTTGGGTGCCACCCCGCTGTGAACATGCTTCATCCCCATCCTCCTCCTCATCCTCCTCCTCCTCATCCTCCAGTAGTGGGCCCTGGCTGGCCAAATTTATACCTGGCCTCTGCTGTTGCAAAAAACCTCCCTCTGAGCCACTTCTAAAAGACTGGCCTGAAAGTGTTAGAGATGACCCCTCTTCCTCCTCCTCGTCCTGGGCCACATCCTCTTCCATCATCGCCCTAAGTGTTTAGTCAAGGAGACATAGAAGTGGTATTGTAACGCTGATAACGGCGTCATCGACACTGGCCATGTTGGTGGAGTACTCGAAACAGCGCAACAGGGCACACAGGTCTCGCATGGAGGCCCAGTCATTGGTGGTGAAGTGGTGCCGTTACACAGTGCGACTCACCCGTGCGTGCTGCAGCTGAAACTCCACTATGGCCTGCTGCTGCTCGCACAGTCTCTCCAGCATGTGCAAGGTGGAGTTCCACCTGGTGGGCACGTCGCATATGAGGCGGTGAGCGGGAAGGCCGAAGTTACACTGTAGAGCAGACAGCTGAGCGGCGGCAGGATGAGAACGCCAGAAGCGCGAACAGACGGCCCGCTCTTTATGCAGCAGCTCAGACATGTCGGGGTAGTTGTGAATAAAATTCTGCACCACCAAATTCAGCACATGCGCCAGCCAAGGGATGTGCGTCAAACCGGCTAGTCCCAGAGCTGCAACGAGATTTCGCCCATTATCGCACACCACCAGGGCGGGCTTGAGGCTCACTGGCAGCAACCACTTGTCGGTCTGTTGTTCTATACCCCGCCACAACTCCTGCGCGGTGTGGGGCCTGTCCCCCAAACACATCAGTTTCAGAACGGCCTGCTGACGTTTACCCCTGGCTGTGCTGAATTTGGTGGTGAAGGTCTGTCGCTGACCAGATGAGGAGGTGGTAGAAGAAAAGGAGGAAGCCGAGTAGGAAAAGGAGGCAACAGGAGGCAAAGATTGATGCCCTGCGATCCTTGGCGGCGGAAGGACGTGCGCCAAACAGCTCTCTGCTTGGGGCCCAGCTGCCACTATATTTACCTAGTGTGCACTTCGGGAGATATAGCATCCCTGGTCGTGCTTACTGGTCCACATATCTGTGGTTAGGTGGACCTTGCCACAGATGGCGTTGCGCAGTGCACACTTGATTTTATCCGATACTTGGTTGTGCAGGGAGGGCACGGCTCTCCTGGAGAAGTAGTGGCGGCTGGGAATGACGTACTGTGGGACAACAAGCGAAATGAGCTGTTTGAAGCTGTGTGTGTCCACCAGCCTAAATTACAGCATTTCATAGGCCAGTAGTTTAGAAATGCTGGCATTCAAGGCCAGGGATCGAGTGTGGCTAGGTGGGAATTTACGCTTTCTCTCAAAGGTTTGTGAGATGGACAGATGAACGCTTCCGTGTGACATGGTGGAGATGCTTGGTGACGGAGGTAGTGTTGTTGGTGGCACATCCTCCGTTTGCTGGGCGGCAGGTGCCAATGTTCCTTTAGAGGCGGAGGAAGAGGCCGAGGCAGAAACAGAAGAGGGAGCAGGAAGGGCCTGAGCCCTTTCTTGGTTTTGAAGGTGCTTACTCCACTGCAGCCCGTGTCTCGCATGTAGATGCCTGGTGATGCAGGTTGTGCTAAGGTTCAGAACGTTATTGCCTCGCTTCAGGCTCTGATGGCACAGCGTGCAAACCACTCTGGTTTTGTCGTCAGCACATTGTGTGAAGAAGTGCCATGCCAGGGAACTCCTTGAAGCTGCCTTTGGTGTGCTCGGTCCCTGGTGACGGTGGCCAGTAGCAGGCGAACTGTTTTGGCGACGGCTGCTCTTCTTTTGCACCCTGCTCCCTCTTTTGCTACGCTGTTGGCTCGGTCTCACCACTGCCTCTTCCCCTGAACTCTGAAAGTCAGTGGCACGACCTTCATTCCATGTGGGGTCCAGAACCTCATTGTCCCCTGCATCGTCTTCCACCAGTCTTCCTCCCTTACCTCCTTTTCAGTCTGCACACTGCAGAAAGACGCAGCAGTTGGCTCCTGTGTTTCGTCATCATCAGAGACGTGCTGAGGTGGTATTCCCATGTCCTCATCAGGAAACATAAGTGGTTGTGCGTCAGTGCATTCTATGTCTTCCACCCCTGGGGAAGGGATAGATGGATGCCCTTGGGAAACCCTGCCAGCAGAGTCTTCAAACAGCATAAGAGACTGCTGCATGACTTGAGGCTCAGACAGGTTCCCCGATATGCACGGGGGTGATGTGACAGACTGATGGGCATGGGTTTCAGGCACCACCTGTGCACTTTCTGCAGAAGACTGGGTGGGAGATAATGGGAACCTGCTGGATCCACTGTCAGCCACCCAATCGACTAGCGCCTGAACTTGCTCAGGCCTTACCATCCTTAGAACAGCATTAGGCCTGACCAAATATCACTGTAGATTCTGGCGGCTACTGGGACCTGAGGTAGTAGGTTCAGTAGGACGTGTAGCTGTGGCAGAACAGCCACATCCTCTTCCTGCACCAGAGGCTCCAACAACACCACCACCACGACCATGACCGCGTCCCTTATTAGATGTTTGCCTTATAGTTAGCGTTCACCAAGCAAAGTAAAAAGTGGTTAAGTCTGTTAAAAATAATTAATAAAAACCCTGATGTAGGGTATTGCACTAAATTTTTTTTTTAGCTCTATATGACAGCGGTATTTGTGGCCTAAATTTCACAGTAACTTATGGACGTCTAATCCCAGATGTGCAGTATATCAGAGAGTTTTTTAACCCCAGTAAGCAAAAAGCCGTATTTGTGGCCTAAATGTGACACTCACTTATGCACGTCTAATCCCAGTTGTGCAGTATATCAGAGGTTTTTTTATTAACCCCAGTAAGCAAAAAGCCGTATTTGTGGCCTAAATGTGACACTCACTTATGCACGTCTAATCCTAGATGTGCACTATATGAAACAGATGGGGGTTTTTTCACCCCAGTAAGCAAAAAGCCGTATTTGTGGCCTAAATGTGACACTCACTTATGCACGTCTAATCCCAGATGTGCACTATATCAGAGATTTTTTTTTAACCCCAGTAAGCAAAAAGCCGTATTTGTGGCCTAAATGTGACACTCACTTATGCACGTCTAATCTCAGATGTGCAATATATCAGAGGTATTTTTTAACTTCAGTAAGCAAAAAGCCGTATTTGTGGCCTAAATATGACACTCACTTATGCACGTCTAATCCCAGATGTGCAGTATATCAGAGGGTTTTTTAAACCCAGTAAGCAAAAAGCCGTATTTGTGGCCTAAATGTGACACTCACTTATGCATGTCTAATCCCAGATGTGCAGTATATCAGAGGTTTTTTTTTTAATCCCAGTAAGCAAAAGCCGTATTTGTGGCCTAAATGTGACAATTAGTTGTGCAGTATATCAGAGGTTTTTTTTTTCACCCCAGTAAGCAAAAAGCCGTATTTCTGGCCTAAATGTGACACTGACTTATGCACGTCTAATCCTAGATGTGCACTATATGAAACAGATGGGTTTTTTTTCACCCCAGTAAGCAAAAAAACGTATTTGTGGCCTAAATGTGACACTCACTTATGCACGTCTAATCCCAGATGTGCAGTATATCAGAGGGTTTTTTAACCCCAGTAAGCAAAAAGCTGTATTTCTGTCCTAAATGTGACACTCACTTATGCACCTATAATCCTAGATGTGGACTATATGAAACAGATGTTTTTTCTTCACCCCAGTATGCCCCAGTAAGCAAAAAGCCATATTTGTGGCCTAAATTTCACAGTCACTTATAAACGTCTAATCCCAGATGTGCAGTATATCAGAGGGTTTTTTAACCCCAGTAAGCAAAAAGCCGTATTTGTGGCCTAAATTTCACAGAAATTTATGCACGTCTAATCCCAGATGTGCAGTACATCAGAGGGTTTTTTAACCCCAGTAAGCAAAAATTTGTATAATCCTAGATGTGCACTATATGAAACAGATGTTTTTTTTTCGCCCCAGTATGCCCCAGTATGAGAAAGCTGTATTTCTGGCCTAAATTTCACAGTCACTTATGCAGCGATAATCCTAGATGTGTACTATATGAAAAAAAGTTTTTTTTTAACCCCAGTGTCTCAAAGCAGTATTTATGGACATGCAGACATGCAGATATCCTGTGCTGGTGCACTATCGTTGCATAAAAAGGCTGCTGATTATGTATTGATATTGACTAACTGAAGGAAAAAAAGTTCGTTTTCAGTAGTAGTTGGCTCAGGGCAGGCTTAAAACAATTGTGCACTGCACCCACAAAACACATTTTCTGTAGATCGCTGAGTAAAGAAGCAGTTCTTCATAAGATTTCTCCCTGATCTCTCCCTCACAGCAGCTGCAGCCTATCCCTACACTAATCCGAGCAGAGTGACGGGCAGCGCTACGTGACTCCAGCTTAAATAGAGGCTGGGTCACATGCTGCAGTTGGCCAATCACAGCCATGCCAATAGTAGGCATTGCTGTGATGGCCTTTTGTGGCAAGTAGTATGACGCTTGTTGATTGGCTGCTTTGCAGCCTTTCAAAAAGCGCCATAAAAATCGCCGAACACCGAACCCAAACTTTTACGTAAATGTTTGGGTTCAGGTCCGGGTGCCGAAAAACCTAAAGTTCGGTACGAACCGAACTTTACAGTTCGGGTTCTCTCAACTCTACTCACCATGATTGACCAAAGAAGTTGAGTGCACATGTTCAGTGTCATATCCAGAGGTTTTCTTTTCAAAATAGACGTATAAGTGCTGCCAGCATTCTGCAGAGGTTAAAGGGGCGGGGTTCAGCCTGTCAGTGCTCAGACCATATGCCGCACACTGCAACAAATTAATCTGCATGGCTGTCATCCCAGAAGGAAGCCTCTTCTAAAAATGATGCACAAGAAAGCCTGCAAACCGTTTGCTGAAACAGACTAAGGACATGGATTACTGGAACAATGTCCTGTGGTCTGATGAGACCTAGAGAAACTGATTTGGTTCAGATGGTGTCAAGCTTGTGTGGCGGCAACCAGGTGAGAAGTGCAAAGATCAAGTGTGTCTTGCCTACAGTCAAGCATGGTGGTGGGAATGTCATGGTTTGGGGCTGCATGAGTGCTGCCGGCTGTGGGGAGCTACAGTTCATGGAGCAAACCATGAATGCCAAAATGTACTGTGACATACTGAATCAGAGCATGATCCCCTCCCTTCAAAAACTGGGCAGTATTCCAACATGATAACGACCCCAAACACAACTCCAAGATGACCACTGCCTTTCTAAAGAAACTGAGGGTAAAGGTGCTGGACTGACCAAGCAGGTCTTCAGATCTAAACCCTATTGAGCATCTGTGGGGCACCCTCAAATGGAAGGTGGAGGAGAGCAAGGTCACTAACGTCCACCAGATTTGTAATGTCGTCATTGAGGAGTGGAAAAGAATTCCAGTGGCAACCTGTGAAGTTCTAGTGAACTCCATGCCCAAGAGAGTTAAAGAGGACCTTTCATCAGAATCAAGTATGTAAACTGAATATACATACATGGAGAGCGGCGCCCAGGGATCCCCCTGCACTTACTATTATCCCCGGGCGCCGCTCCGTTCTCCGGTTATAGGCTCCGGTAAAGTCATAGTTAGGCTCCACCCATTTGAGCCTGCCGGCGTCTTTCTCCTATGTTGTAGCGCTGGCCAATCGCAGCGCTCAGCTCATAGCATCGCTAAGAGCTGAGCGCTGCGATTGGCCAGCGCTACAGCATAGGAGAAGGAGACCCGGGCAGGCTCAAATGGGTGGAGCCTAACTATGACTTTACCGGAGCCTATAACCGGAGAACGGAGCGGCGCCCGGGGATAATAGTAAGTGCAGGGGGATCCCTGGGCGCCGCTCTCCATGTATGTATATTCAGTTTACATACTTGATTCTGATGAAAGGTCCTCTTTAAGGCAGTGCTTGAAAATAATGGTGGCCACACAAAATATTGACACTTTGGGCACAATTTGGCCATTTTCACTTAGCGGTGTGCTCACTGTTGTTGCCAGAGGTTTAGATATTAATGGCTGTGTGTTGAGTGATTGAGTTATACAAGCTGTACACTGACTACTTTACATTGTATCAAAGTGTAATATCTTCACTGTTGTCCCATGAAAAGATATAATTAAATATTTACAAAAATGTGAGATATATTATTATGATATATATTTTATATACACTGCTCAAAAAAATAAAGGGAACACAAAAATAACACATCCTAGATCTGAATTAATTAAATATTCTTCTGAAATACTTTGTTCTTTACATAGTTGAATGTGGTGACTACAAAATCACACAAAAATTTTTAAAAATGGAAATCAAATTTTTCAACCCATGGAGGTCTGGATTTGGAGTCACACTCAAAATTAAAGTGGAAAAACACACTACAGGCTGATCCAACTTTGATGTAATGTCCTTTCAGGCACCACCTGTGCACTTTCTGCAGAAGACTGGGTGGGAGATAATGGGAACCTGCTGGATCCACTGTCAGCCACCCAATCGACTAGCGCCTGAACTTGCTCAGGCCTTACCATCCTTAGAACAGCATTAGGCCTGACCAAATATCACTGTAGATTCTGGCGGCTACTGGGACCTGAGGTAGTAGGTTCAGTAGGACGTGTAGCTGTGGCAGAACAGCCACATCCTCTTCCTGCACCAGAGGCTCCAACAACACCACCACCACGACCATGACCGCGTCCCTTATTAGATGTTTGCCTTATAGTTAGCGTTCACCAAGCAAAGTAAAAAGTGGTTAAGTCTGTTAAAAATAATTAATAAAAACCCTGATGTAGGGTATTGCACTAAATTTTTTTTTTAGCTCTATATGACAGCGGTATTTGTGGCCTAAATTTCACAGTAACTTATGGACGTCTAATCCCAGATGTGCAGTATATCAGAGAGTTTTTTAACCCCAGTAAGCAAAAAGCCGTATTTGTGGCCTAAATGTGACACTCACTTATGCACGTCTAATCCCAGTTGTGCAGTATATCAGAGGTTTTTTTATTAACCCCAGTAAGCAAAAGCCGTATTTGTGGCCTAAATATGACACTCACTTATGCACGTCTAATCCTAGATGTGCACTATATGAAACAGATGGGGGTTTTTTCACCCCAGTAAGCAAAAAAACGTATTAGTGGCCTAAATGTGACACTCACTTATGCACGTCTAATCCCAGATGTGCACTATATCAGAGATTTTTTTTTAACCCCAGTAAGCAAAAAGCCGTATTTGTGGCCTAAATGTGACACTCACTTATGCACGTCTAATCTCAGATGTGCAATATATCAGAGGTATTTTTTAACTTCAGTAAGCAAAAAGCCGTATTTGTGGCCTAAATATGACACTCACTTATGCACGTCTAATCCCAGATGTGCAGTATATCAGAGGGTTTTTTAAACCCAGTAAGCAAAAAGCCGTATTTGTGGCCTAAATGTGACACTCACTTATGCATGTCTAATCCCAGATGTGCAGTATATCAGAGGTTTTTTTTTTAATCCCAGTAAGCAAAAGCCGTATTTGTGGCCTAAATGTGACAATTAGTTGTGCAGTATATCAGAGGTTTTTTTATTAACCCCAGTAAGCAAAAGCCGTATTTGTGGCCTAAATATGACACTCACTTATGCACGTCTAATCCTAGATGTGCACTATATGAAACAGATGGGTTTTTTTTCACCCCAGTAAGCAAAAAAACGTATTTGTGGCCTAAATGTGACACTCACTTATGCACGTCTAATCCTAGATGTGCAGTATATCAGAGGGTTTTTTAACCCCAGTAAGCAAAAAGCTGTATTTCTGTCCTAAATGTGACACTCACTTATGCACCTATAATCCTAGATGTGGACTATATGAAACAGATGTTTTTTCTTCACCCCAGTATGCCCCAGTAAGCAAAAAGCCATATTTGTGGCCTAAATTTCACAGTCACTTATAAACGTCTAATCCCAGATGTGCAGTATATCAGAGGGTTTTTTAACCCCAGTAAGCAAAAAGCCGTATTTGTGGCCTAAATTTCACAGAAATTTATGCACGTCTAATCCCAGATGTGCAGTACATCAGAGGGTTTTTTAACCCCAGTAAGCAAAAATTTGTATAATCCTAGATGTGCACTATATGAAACAGATGTTTTTTTTTCGCCCCAGTATGCCCCAGTATGAGAAAGCTGTATTTCTGGCCTAAATTTCACAGTCACTTATGCAGCGATAATCCTAGATGTGTACTATATGAAAAAAAGTTTTTTTTTAACCCCAGTGTCTCAAAGCAGTATTTATGGACATGCAGACATGCAGATATCCTGTGCTGGTGCACTATCGTTGCATAAAAAGGCTGCTGATTATGTATTGATATTGACTAACTGAAGGAAAAAAAGTTCGTTTTCAGTAGTAGTTGGCTCAGGGCAGGCTTAAAACAATTGTGCACTGCACCCACAAAACACATTTTCTGTAGATCGCTGAGTAAAGAAGCAGTTCTTCATAAGATTTCTCCCTGATCTCTCCCTCACAGCAGCTGCAGCCTATCCCTACACTAATCCGAGCAGAGTGACGGGCAGCGCTACGTGACTCCAGCTTAAATAGAGGCTGGGTCACATGCTGCAGTTGGCCAATCACAGCCATGCCAATAGTAGGCATTGCTGTGATGGCCTTTTGTGGCAAGTAGTATGACGCTTGTTGATTGGCTGCTTTGCAGCCTTTCAAAAAGCGCCATAAAAATCGCCGAACACCGAACCCAAACTTTTACGTAAATGTTTGGGTTCAGGTCCGGGTGCCGAAAAACCTAAAGTTCGGTACGAACCGAACTTTACAGTTCGGGTTCTCTCAACTCTACTCACCATGATTGACCAAAGAAGTTGAGTGCACATGTTCAGTGTCATATCCAGAGGTTTTCTTTTCAAAATAGACGTATAAGTGCTGCCAGCATTGCTGCAGAGGTTAAAGGGGCGGGGTTCAGCCTGTCAGTGCTCAGACCATATGCCGCACACTGCAACAAATTAATCTGCATGGCTGTCATCCCAGAAGGAAGCCTCTTCTAAAAATGATGCACAAGAAAGCCTGCAAACCGTTTGCTGAAACAGACTAAGGACATGGATTACTGGAACAATGTCCTGTGGTCTGATGAGACCTAGAGAAACTGATTTGGTTCAGATGGTGTCAAGCTTGTGTGGCGGCAACCAGGTGAGAAGTGCAAAGATCAAGTGTGTCTTGCCTACAGTCAAGCATGGTGGTGGGAATGTCATGGTTTGGGGCTGCATGAGTGCTGCCGGCTGTGGGGAGCTACAGTTCATGGAGCAAACCATGAATGCCAAAATGTACTGTGACATACTGAATCAGAGCATGATCCCCTCCCTTCAAAAACTGGGCAGTATTCCAACATGATAACGACCCCAAACACAACTCCAAGATGACCACTGCCTTTCTAAAGAAACTGAGGGTAAAGGTGCTGGACTGACCAAGCAGGTCTTCAGATCTAAACCCTATTGAGCATCTGTGGGGCACCCTCAAATGGAAGGTGGAGGAGAGCAAGGTCACTAACGTCCACCAGATTTGTAATGTCGTCATTGAGGAGTGGAAAAGAATTCCAGTGGCAACCTGTGAAGTTCTAGTGAACTCCATGCCCAAGAGAGTTAAAGAGGACCTTTCATCAGAATCAAGTATGTAAACTGAATATACATACATGGAGAGCGGCGCCCAGGGATCCCCCTGCACTTACTATTATCCCCGGGCGCCGCTCCGTTCTCCGGTTATAGGCTCCGGTAAAGTCATAGTTAGGCTCCACCCATTTGAGCCTGCCGGCGTCTTTCTCCTATGTTGTAGCGCTGGCCAATCGCAGCGCTCAGCTCATAGCATCGCTAAGAGCTGAGCGCTGCGATTGGCCAGCGCTACAGCATAGGAGAAGGAGACCCGGGCAGGCTCAAATGGGTGGAGCCTAACTATGACTTTACCGGAGCCTATAACCGGAGAACGGAGCGGCGCCCGGGGATAATAGTAAGTGCAGGGGGATCCCTGGGCGCCGCTCTCCATGTATGTATATTCAGTTTACATACTTGATTCTGATGAAAGGTCCTCTTTAAGGCAGTGCTTGAAAATAATGGTGGCCACACAAAATATTGACACTTTGGGCACAATTTGGCCATTTTCACTTAGCGGTGTGCTCACTGTTGTTGCCAGAGGTTTAGATATTAATGGCTGTGTGTTGAGTGATTGAGTTATACAAGCTGTACACTGACTACTTTACATTGTATCAAAGTGTAATATCTTCACTGTTGTCCCATGAAAAGATATAATTAAATATTTACAAAAATGTGAGATATATTATTATGATATATATTTTATATACACTGCTCAAAAAAATAAAGGGAACACAAAAATAACACATCCTAGATCTGAATTAATTAAATATTCTTCTGAAATACTTTGTTCTTTACATAGTTGAATGTGGTGACTACAAAATCACACAAAAATTTTTAAAAATGGAAATCAAATTTTTCAACCCATGGAGGTCTGGATTTGGAGTCACACTCAAAATTAAAGTGGAAAAACACACTACAGGCTGATCCAACTTTGATGTAATGTCCTTTCAGGCACCACCTGTGCACTTTCTGCAGAAGACTGGGTGGGAGATAATGGGAACCTGCTGGATCCACTGTCAGCCACCCAATCGACTAGCGCCTGAACTTGCTCAGGCCTTACCATCCTTAGAACAGCATTAGGCCTGACCAAATATCACTGTAGATTCTGGCGGCTACTGGGACCTGAGGTAGTAGGTTCAGTAGGACGTGTAGCTGTGGCAGAACAGCCACATCCTCTTCCTGCACCAGAGGCTCCAACAACACCACCACCACGACCATGACCGCGTCCCTTATTAGATGTTTGCCTTATAGTTAGCGTTCACCAAGCAAAGTAAAAAGTGGTTAAGTCTGTTAAAAATAATTAATAAAAACCCTGATGTAGGGTATTGCACTAAATTTTTTTTTTAGCTCTATATGACAGCGGTATTTGTGGCCTAAATTTCACAGTAACTTATGGACGTCTAATCCCAGATGTGCAGTATATCAGAGAGTTTTTTAACCCCAGTAAGCAAAAAGCCGTATTTGTGGCCTAAATGTGACACTCACTTATGCACGTCTAATCCCAGTTGTGCAGTATATCAGAGGTTTTTTTATTAACCCCAGTAAGCAAAAGCCGTATTTGTGGCCTAAATATGACACTCACTTATGCACGTCTAATCCTAGATGTGCACTATATGAAACAGATGGGGTTTTTTTCACCCCAGTAAGCAAAAAAACGTATTAGTGGCCTAAATGTGACACTCACTTATGCACGTCTAATCCCAGATGTGCACTATATCAGAGATTTTTTTTTAACCCCAGTAAGCAAAAAGCCGTATTTGTGGCCTAAATGTGACACTCACTTATGCACGTCTAATCTCAGATGTGCAATATATCAGAGGTATTTTTTAACTTCAGTAAGCAAAAAGCCGTATTTGTGGCCTAAATATGACACTCACTTATGCACGTCTAATCCCAGATGTGCAGTATATCAGAGGGTTTTTTAAACCCAGTAAGCAAAAAGCCGTATTTGTGGCCTAAATGTGACACTCACTTATGCATGTCTAATCCCAGATGTGCAGTATATCAGAGGTTTTTTTTTTAATCCCAGTAAGCAAAAGCCGTATTTGTGGCCTAAATGTGACAATTAGTTGTGCAGTATATCAGAGGTTTTTTTATTAACCCCAGTAAGCAAAAGCTGTATTTGTGGCCTAAATGTGACACTGACTTATGCACGTCTAATCCTAGATGTGCACTATATGAAACAGATGGGTTTTTTTTCACCCCAGTAAGCAAAAAAACGTATTTGTGGCCTAAATGTGACACTCACTTATGCACGTCTAATCCCAGATGTGCAGTATATCAGAGGGTTTTTTAACCCCAGTAAGCAAAAAGCTGTATTTCTGTCCTAAATGTGACACTCACTTATGCACCTATAATCCTAGATGTGGACTATATGAAACAGATGTTTTTTCTTCACCCCAGTATGCCCCAGTAAGCAAAAAGCCATATTTGTGGCCTAAATTTCACAGTCACTTATAAACGTCTAATCCCAGATGTGCAGTATATCAGAGGGTTTTTTAACCCCAGTAAGCAAAAAGCCGTATTTGTGGCCTAAATTTCACAGAAATTTATGCACGTCTAATCCCAGATGTGCAGTACATCAGAGGGTTTTTTAACCCCAGTAAGCAAAAATTTGTATAATCCTAGATGTGCACTATATGAAACAGATGTTTTTTTTTCGCCCCAGTATGCCCCAGTATGAGAAAGCTGTATTTCTGGCCTAAATTTCACAGTCACTTATGCAGCGATAATCCTAGATGTGTACTATATGAAAAAAAGTTTTTTTTTAACCCCAGTGTCTCAAAGCAGTATTTATGGACATGCAGACATGCAGATATCCTGTGCTGGTGCACTATCGTTGCATAAAAAGGCTGCTGATTATGTATTGATATTGACTAACTGAAGGAAAAAAAGTTCGTTTTCAGTAGTAGTTGGCTCAGGGCAGGCTTAAAACAATTGTGCACTGCACCCACAAAACACATTTTCTGTAGATCGCTGAGTAAAGAAGCAGTTCTTCATAAGATTTCTCCCTGATCTCTCCCTCACAGCAGCTGCAGCCTATCCCTACACTAATCCGAGCAGAGTGACGGGCAGCGCTACGTGACTCCAGCTTAAATAGAGGCTGGGTCACATGCTGCAGTTGGCCAATCACAGCCATGCCAATAGTAGGCATTGCTGTGATGGCCTTTTGTGGCAAGTAGTATGACGCTTGTTGATTGGCTGCTTTGCAGCCTTTCAAAAAGCGCCATAAAAATCGCCGAACACCGAACCCAAACTTTTACGTAAATGTTTGGGTTCAGGTCCGGGTGCCGAAAAACCTAAAGTTCGGTACGAACCGAACTTTACAGTTCGGGTTCTCTCAACTCTACTCACCATGATTGACCAAAGAAGTTGAGTGCACATGTTCAGTGTCATATCCAGAGGTTTTCTTTTCAAAATAGACGTATAAGTGCTGCCAGCATTGCTGCAGAGGTTAAAGGGGCGGGGTTCAGCCTGTCAGTGCTCAGACCATATGCCGCACACTGCAACAAATTAATCTGCATGGCTGTCATCCCAGAAGGAAGCCTCTTCTAAAAATGATGCACAAGAAAGCCTGCAAACCGTTTGCTGAAACAGACTAAGGACATGGATTACTGGAACAATGTCCTGTGGTCTGATGAGACCTAGAGAAACTGATTTGGTTCAGATGGTGTCAAGCTTGTGTGGCGGCAACCAGGTGAGAAGTGCAAAGATCAAGTGTGTCTTGCCTACAGTCAAGCATGGTGGTGGGAATGTCATGGTTTGGGGCTGCATGAGTGCTGCCGGCTGTGGGGAGCTACAGTTCATGGAGCAAACCATGAATGCCAAAATGTACTGTGACATACTGAATCAGAGCATGATCCCCTCCCTTCAAAAACTGGGCAGTATTCCAACATGATAACGACCCCAAACACAACTCCAAGATGACCACTGCCTTTCTAAAGAAACTGAGGGTAAAGGTGCTGGACTGACCAAGCAGGTCTTCAGATCTAAACCCTATTGAGCATCTGTGGGGCACCCTCAAATGGAAGGTGGAGGAGAGCAAGGTCACTAACGTCCACCAGATTTGTAATGTCGTCATTGAGGAGTGGAAAAGAATTCCAGTGGCAACCTGTGAAGTTCTAGTGAACTCCATGCCCAAGAGAGTTAAAGAGGACCTTTCATCAGAATCAAGTATGTAAACTGAATATACATACATGGAGAGCGGCGCCCAGGGATCCCCCTGCACTTACTATTATCCCCGGGCGCCGCTCCGTTCTCCGGTTATAGGCTCCGGTAAAGTCATAGTTAGGCTCCACCCATTTGAGCCTGCCGGCGTCTTTCTCCTATGTTGTAGCGCTGGCCAATCGCAGCGCTCAGCTCATAGCATCGCTAAGAGCTGAGCGCTGCGATTGGCCAGCGCTACAGCATAGGAGAAGGAGACCCGGGCAGGCTCAAATGGGTGGAGCCTAACTATGACTTTACCGGAGCCTATAACCGGAGAACGGAGCGGCGCCCGGGGATAATAGTAAGTGCAGGGGGATCCCTGGGCGCCGCTCTCCATGTATGTATATTCAGTTTACATACTTGATTCTGATGAAAGGTCCTCTTTAAGGCAGTGCTTGAAAATAATGGTGGCCACACAAAATATTGACACTTTGGGCACAATTTGGCCATTTTCACTTAGCGGTGTGCTCACTGTTGTTGCCAGAGGTTTAGATATTAATGGCTGTGTGTTGAGTGATTGAGTTATACAAGCTGTACACTGACTACTTTACATTGTATCAAAGTGTAATATCTTCACTGTTGTCCCATGAAAAGATATAATTAAATATTTACAAAAATGTGAGATATATTATGATATATATTTTATATACACTGCTCAAAAAAATAAAGGGAACACAAAAATAACACATCCTAGATCTGAATTAATTAAATATTCTTCTGAAATACTTTGTTCTTTACATAGTTGAATGTGGTGACTACAAAATCACACAAAAATTTTTAAAAATGGAAATCAAATTTTTCAACCCATGGAGGTCTGGATTTGGAGTCACACTCAAAATTAAAGTGGAAAAACACACTACAGGCTGATCCAACTTTGATGTAATGTCCTTAAAACAAGTCAAAATGAGGCTCAGTAGTGTGTGTGGCCTCCAAATGCCTGTATGACCTCCCTACAACGCCTGTGTATGCTCCTGATGAGGTGGCGGACGGTCTCCTGAGGGATCTCCTCCCAGACCTGGACTAAAGCATCTGCCAACTCCTGGACATTGGTGGATAGAGCGAGACATGATGTCCCAGATGTGCTCAATTGGATTCAGGTCTGGGGAACGGACGGGCCAGTCCATAGCATCAATGCCTTCGTCTTGCAGGAACTGCTGACACACTTCAGCCACATGAGGTCTAGCATTGTCTTGCATTAGGAGGAACCCAGGGCCAACTGCACCAGCATATGGTCTCACAAGGGGTCTGAGGATCTCATCTCGGTACCTAATGGCAGTCAGGCTTCCTCTGGCGAGCACATGGAAGGCTGTGCGGCCCTCCAAAGAAATGCCACCCCACACCATTACTGACCCAATGCCAAACCGGTCATGCTGGAGGATGTTGCAGGCAGCAGAAAGTTCTCCACGGCATCTCCAGACTCTGTCACGTCTGTCACATGTGCTCAGTGTGAACCTGCTTTCATCTGTGAAGAGCACAGGGCGCCAGTGGCGAATTTGACAATCTTGGTGTTCTCTGGCAAATACCAAACGTCCTGCACGGAGGTGGGCTGTAAGCACAACCCCCACCTGTGGACGTTGGGCCCTCATATCACCCTCATGGAGTCTGTTTGTGACCGTTTGAGCAGACACATGCACATTTATGGCCTGCTGGAGGTCATTTTGCAGGGCTCTGGCAGTGCTCCTCCTGTTCCTCCTTGCACAAAGGCGGAGGTAGCGGTCCTGCTGCTGGGTTGTTGCCCTCCTACGGCCTCCTCCACGTCTCCTGATGCACTGGCCTGTCTCCTGGTAGCGCCTCCATGCTCTGGACACTACGCTGACAGACACAGCAAACTTTCTTGCCATAGCTCGCATTGATGTGCCATCCTGGATAAGCTGCACTACCTGAGCCACTTGTGTGGGTTGTAGACTCCGTCTCATGCTACCACTAGAGTGAAAGCACCGCCAGCATTCAAAAGTGACCAAAACAGGAAGCATAGGAACTGAGAAGTGGTCTGTGATCACCACCTGCAGAACCACTTCTTTATTGGGGGTGTCTTGCTAATTGCATATAATTTCCACCTGTTGTCTATCCCATTTGCACAACAGCATGTGAAATTGATTGTCACTCAGTGTTGCTTCCTAAGTGGACAGTTTGATTTCACTGAAGTGTGATTGACTTGGAGTTACATTGTGTTGTTTAAGTGTTCCCTTTATTTTTTTGAGCAGTGTATATTATTACATATGATAATATACATATATACAGTATTTTTCGCACTATAAGACGCACTTTCCCCCCCTCCCCGGAGGTGGGAGGAAAATGGCAGTGCGTCTTATGGGGCAAAGGCTGCCATTTTTACACTGATACACCGCCGACGTCAAACTGCACAGCGCAGCCGGCATGTGTATCAGCGAGGAGGGGCTGGGGGCCGGCCTTTAGTTTTATAATGGCAGCGGGGCCCGGTGCAGTCACTGTATTCTATTGCACCAGGCCCCGCTCACTATACTAATGGTATCTGTAACTGCAGGCAGGCAATGGTTAACTATTAGAGTTGAGCGAACACCTGGATGTTCGGGTTCGAGAAGTTCGGCCGAACTTCCCGGAAATGTTCGGGTTCGGGATCCGAACCCGACCCGAACTTCGTCCCGAACCCGAACCCCATTGAAGTCAATAGGGACCCAAACTTTTCGGCACTAAAAAGGCTGTAAAACAGCCCAGGAAAGAGCTAGAGGGCTGCAAAAGGCAGCAACATGTAGGTAAATCCCCTGCAAACAAATGTGGATAGGGAAATGAATTAAAATAAAAATAAAATATATAAAAATAAACCAATATCAATTGGAGAGAGGTCCCATAGCAGAGAATCAGTCTTCATGCCATAGCAGAGAATCAGTCTTCATGCCATAGCAGAGAATCTGGCTTCACGTCACCCACCACTGTAACAGTCCATTGTCATATATTTAGGCCCCGGCAGCCAGGCAGAGGAGAGAGGTCCCGTAACAGAGAATCTGGCTTCATGTCAGCAGAGAATCAGTCTGCATGTCATAGCAGAGAATCAGGCTTCACGTCACCCACCACTGGAACAGGCCACTGTCACATATTTAGGCCCAGGCACCCAGGCAGAGGAGAGAGGTCCCATAACAGAGATTCAGGCTTCATGTCAGCAGAGAATCAGTCTTCATGTCATAGCATAGAATCAGGCTTCACGTCACCCACCACTGGAACAGGCCACTGTCACATATTTAGGCCCAGGCACCCAGGCAGAGGAGAGAGGTCCCATAACAGAGATTCAGGCTTCATGTCAGCAGAGAATCAGTCTTCATGTCATAGCAGAGAATCAGGCTTCACGTCACCCACCACTGGAACAGGCCACTGTCACATATTTAGGCCCAGGCACCCAGACAGAGGAGAGAGGTCCCATAACAGAGAATCTGGCTTCATGTCAGCACAGAATCAGTCTTCGTCATAGCAGAGAATCAGGCTTCACATCACCCACCACTGGAACAGGCCACTGTCACACATTTAGGCCCAGGCACCCAGACAGAGGAGAGAGGTCCCGTAACAGAGAATCTGGCTTCATGTCAGCACAGAATCAGTCTTCATGTCATAGCAGAGAATCAGGCTTCACGTCACCCACCACTGGAACAGGCCACTGTCACATATTTAGGCCCAGGCACCCAGGCAGAGGAGAGAGGTCGCGTAACAGAGAATCTGGCTTCATGTCAGCACAGAATCAGTCTTCATGTCATAGCAGAGAATCAGGCTTCACGTCACCCACCACTGGAACAGGCCACTGTCACGCATTTAGGCCCCGGCACCCAGACAGAGGAGAGGTTCATTCAACTTTGGGTTGCCCCGCAATATAATGGTAAAATGAAAATAAAAATAGGATTGAATGAGGAAGTGCCCTGGAGTACAATAATATATTGTTAAGGGGAGGTAGTTAATGTCTAATCTGCACAAGGGATGGACAGGTCCTGTGGGATCCATGCCTGGTTCATTTTTATGAACGTCAGCTTGTCCACATTGGCTGTAGACAGGTGGCTGCGTTTGTCTGTAATGACGCCCCCTGCCGTGCTGAATACACGTTCAGACAAAACGCTGGCCGCCGGGCAGGCCAGCACCTCCAAGGCATAATAGGCTAGCTATGGCCACGTGGACAATTTGGAGACCAAGAAGTTGAATTGGGCCGAACCATCAGTCAGTACGTGGAGGGGTGTGCACAGGTACTGTTCCACCATGTTAGTGAAATGTTGCCTCCTGCTAACACGTTCCGTATTAGCTGTGGCGTGGTGACAAAACTTTTCCACATCTCTGCCATGCTAACCCTGCCCTCAGAGGAGCTGGCCGTGACACAGCTGCGTTGGCGACCTCTTGCTCCTCCTCTGCCTTCGCCTTGGGCTTCCACTGGTTCCCCTGTGACATTTGGGAATTCTCTCAGTAGCGCGTCTACCAACGTGCGCTTGTACTCACGCATCTTCCTATCACGCTCCAGTGTAGGAAGTAAGGTGGGCACATTGTCTTTGTACCGGGGATCCAGCAGGGTGGCAACCCAGTAGTCGCACACGTTAAAATGTGGGCAACTCTGCTGTCATTGTGCAGGCACTGCAGCATGTAGTCGCTCATGTGTGCCAGGCTGCCCAGAGGTAAGGACAAGCTGTCCTCTGTGGGAGGCGTATCGTCATCGTCCTGTGTTTCCCCCCAGCCATGCACCAGTGATGGGCCCGAGCTGCTTTGGGTGCCACCCCGCTGTGAACATGCTTCATCCTCATCCTCCTCCACCTCCTCCTCATCCTCGTCCTCCTCGTCCTCCAGTAGTGGGCCCTGTCTGGCCACATTTGTACCTGGCCTCTGGTGTTGCAAAAAACCTCCTTCTGAGTCACTTCGAAGAGACTGGCCTGAAAGTGCTAAAAATGACCCCTCTTCCTCCTCTTCCTCCTGGGCCACCTCCTCTTCCATCATCGCCCTAAGTGTTTTCTCAAGGAGACATAGAAGTGGTATTGTAACGCTGATAACGGCGTCATCGCCACTGGCCATGTTGGTGGAGTACTCGAAACAGCACAACAGGGCACACAGGTCTCGCATGGAGGCCCAGTCATTGGTGGTGAAGTGGTGCTGTTCCGCAGTGCGACTGACCCGTGCGTGCTGCAGCTGAAACTCCACTATGGCCTGCTGCTGCTCGCACAGTCTGTTTAGCCTGTGCAAGGTGGAGTGCCACCTGGTGGGCACATCGCATATGAGGCGGTGAGCGGGAAGGCCGAATTTACGCTGTAGCGCAGACAGGCGTGCGAACAGACGGCCCGCACTTTATGCAGCAGCTCTGACATGTCGGGGTAGTTGCGAATGAACTTCTGCACCACCAAATTCAGCACATGCGCCAGGCAAGGGATGTACGTCAAACCGGCTAGTCCCAGAGCTGCAACGAAATTTCGCCCATTATCGCACACCACCAGGCCGGGCTTGAGGCTCACCGGCAGCAACCACTCATCGGTCTGTTGTTCTATACCCCGCCACAACTCCTGTGCGGTGTGGGGCCTGTCCCCCAAACATATGAGTTTCAGAACGGCCTGCTGACGTTTACCCCGGGCTGTGCTGAAGTTGGTGGTGAAGGTGTGTGGCTGACTGGATGAGCAGGTGGAAGAAGAGGAGGAGGAAGCTGAGTAGGAGGAGGAGGAGACAGGAGGCAAAGAATGTTGCCCTGCGATCCTTGGCGGCGGAAGGACGTGGCCAAACAGCTCTCCGCCTGGGGCCCAGCCGCCACTACATTTACCCAGTGTGCAGTTAGGGAGATATAGCGTCCCTGGCCGTGCTTACTGGTCCACGTATCTGTGGTTAGGTGGACCTTGCCACAGATGGCGTTGCGCAGTGCACACTTGATTTTATCGGACACTTGGTTGTGCAGGGAAGGCACGGCTCTCTTGGAGAAGTAGTGCCGGCTGGGAACAACATACTGTGGGACAGCAAGTGACATGAGCTGTTTGAAGCTGTCTGTGTCCACCAGCCTAAATGACAGCATTTCATAGGCCAGTAGTTTAGAAATGCTGGCATTCAGGGCCAGGGATCGAGGGTGGCTAGGTGGGAATTTACGCTTTCTCTCAAATGTTTGTGAGATGGAGAGCTGAACGCTGCCGTGTGACATGGTTGAGATGCTTGGTGACGCAGGTGGTGGTCTTGGTGGTACATTCCATGTTTGCTGGGCGGCAGGTGCCAACGTTCCTCCAGAGGCGGAGGAAGAGGCCGAGGCTGCAGCAGCAGAAGAGGCCGGGGCGGCAGCAGCAGAAGAGGTAGCAGGGGGAGCCTGAGTGACTTCCTTGTTTTTAAGGTGTTTACTCCACTGCAGTTCATGCTTTGCATGCAGGTGCCTGGTCATGCAGGTTGTGCTAAGGTTCAGAACGTTAATGCCTCGCTTCAGGCTCTGATGGCACAGCGTGCAAACCACTCGGGTCTTGTCGTCAGCACATTGTTTGAAGAAGTGCCATGCCAGGGAACTCCTTGAAGCTGCCTTTGGGGTGCTCGGTCCCAGATGGCGGCGGTCAGTAGCAGGCGGAGTCTCTTGGCGGCGGGTGCTCTGATTTTGCCCACTGCTCCCTCTTTTGCTACGCTGTTGGCTCGGTCTCACCACTGCCTCTTCCTCCGAACTGTGAAAGTCAGTGGCACGACCTTCATTCCATGTGGGGTCTAGGACCTCATCGTCCCCTGCATCGTCTTCCACCCAGTCTTGATCCCTGACCTCCTGTTCAGTCTGCACTCTGCAGAAAGACGCAGCAGTTGGCATCTGTGTTTCGTCATCATCAGAGACGTGCTGAGGTGGTATTCCCATGTCATCATCATCAGGAAACATAAGTGGTTGTGCGTTAGTGCATTCTATCTCTTCCACCCCTGGGGAAGGGCTAGGTGGATGCCCTTGGGAAACCCTGGCAGCAGAGTCTTCAAACAGTATAAGAGACTGCTGCATAACTTGAGGCTCAGACAGTTTCCCTGATATGCAAGGTTGTGATGTGACAGACTGATGGGCTTGGTTTTCATGCACCATCTGTGCGCTTTCTGCAGAAGACTGGGTGGGAGATAGTGTGAACGTGCTGGATGCACTGTCGGCCACCCAATTGACTAATGCCTGTACCTGCTCAGGCCTTACCATCCTTAGAACGGCATTGGGCCCCACCAAATATCCCTGTAAATTCTGGCGGCTACTCGGACCTGAGGTAGTTGGTACACTAGGACGTGTGGCTGTGGCAGAACGGCCACGTGCTCTCCCAGCACCAGAGGGTCCACTAACACCACCACGACCATGTCCACGTCGGCGTCCCTTATTAGATGTTTTCCTTATTGTTCCCGTTCACCACAATTTTGAAAATGACAAATTTGGGAATTCTTTTTCAACCCAGAACAAAAACTGTGCTTTTACGGTCACTACAAATAATTTGACCAGCTAAAACAGTACTTATTTAGAGGAATATAAATGTCAGGGCTATTTTTTAGGCGCTGTGTGACAGGTATACCTTTAATCACAGAATTAGACTTGTATCTGCACTGTAGTGTGTGTGTTAAGTTTTTCAGAATGAAACTATCAGCACCTTGAATCTAATATACCCTTTTTGGGATAGATTTAAAGTAGGCCTGATATAGCAGAAACTACCAATTTAGAAAATGGCAAATTTGGGAATACTTTTTCAACCCAGAACAAAAACTGTGCTTTTACGGTCATTACAAATAATTTGACCAGCTAAAACAGTACTGATTTAGAGGAATATAAATGTCAGGGCTATTTTTTAGGCGCTGGGTGACAGGCTCAACTTGCCCCTGATGTAGTATATGGCCAAAAAATAACCACACTGTTGATGGTTAAATGCACTTGGGTGTCACAGGCTCAGCCTGCAGCTGATGTAGGATATAGCAAAAAATAACCACACTTTTGATGGTTAAATGCACTTGGTGGTAGCTTGTGCTGGCGCACCACAAGCCACAAAATGGCCGCCGATCACCCCAGAAAAAAGTGATATAAAAACGCTCTGGGCAGCCTAAAAAAAGTGAGCAATTCAATATCAGCACTTCAATGATCCACAGCTGGAGATCGATCACTGAATTAAGTCTTTTGGAGGAGTTAATCTGCCTAATCTCGCCCTAACGTCGCAGCAGCAACCTCTCCCTATGCTTGAATCAGCAGAGTGACGTGCAGCGCTACGTGACCCAAGCTTATATAGAGGCTGGGTCACATGCTGCACTGGCCAATCACAGCCATGCCAATAGTAGGCAAGGCTGTGATGGCCTCTTGGGGCAAGTAGTATGACGCTTGTTGATTGGCTGCTTTGCAGCCTTTCAAAAAGCGCCAAGAAAGCGCCGAACACCGAACCCGAACCCGGACTTTTACGAAAATATACAGTTCGGGTTCGCTCATCTCTATTAACTATACATATGTTCGATCCAGCACTGAGCAGCCTGTACTTACGATCATAGCAGGCTGGATGCTAGAGGCAGGAGGCTGGGCGGGCGGACACTGGCAGCGTAACTTCCTACGTCACGTGCCTGCTTTGCCCACTTTATGAATGAAGCAGGCGGCGCAGGCACGTGACGTAGGAAGTTACTCTGCCAGTGCCCGCCCAGCCTCTTGTATCCTGCCTCCAGCATACAGCCTGATATGATCGTAAGTACAGGCTGCTCAGTGCTGTATCGAAAATATGTATAGTTAACCATTGCCTACCTGCAGTTACAGATACCATTAGTACAGTGAGCGGGGCCCGGTGCAATGGAATACAATGACTGCACTGGGCCCTGCTGCCATTTAAAAACTAGTGTAGATGCCAGCCCCCAGCCCCTGTATTGGGGGTCATTCACAGTGGCTGACACTGTTATTGTCACGGCGGCGAGTGGGGGAAACCCCCCATCGTGCAGTGTCAAAGGGTAAAAGGGGATCAGCCTGGCCAAAAGGAGTAATAAGGGAGCAGGTCACCTCCTACAACATCCCTAATCCTCTCCCTGACTCCTCACCGTACGAGCGGACCCTGATGGTAGGACGACTCATACTCAGGATTCCTAGAGACCCTAAGTCACCCTGGTAATCCCTCATCAAGGAGCAGGGAAGAGACGACCTGTTCATCCCAGTCATGGAGGAACAGGAGTCTTTATCTGAGGCCAGGAGAGGGGAACACATACAGCATATGGAGATGGCAGGTAAGCGACACCCATAACACAATTACTTGCCACAGACACACTGACTAGAACCCGTGCACAAGTGCTGGTGTCCACACCAACATTAAAGGACACAGCACACACCACAAACCACACAGGGACCCAGGACACCCATAGCTGCAATAAACATAAGACAGGGGAATGTCTAGCAAACATGACACCAAACACCACCAGACATGTAACACCAAACTAGACATACAAGCACCCTGAACTTAACCCACTCCATACAAATAGGGACAGGAAAAGAAGGAGACACCGGGATAACATTGATGACCACAAGGGTGGCCCTCACTGGACAGATGGTAAAAGACAGGAACAGAGAACCACCAGCATACACCAAGGCTGGAGGAACCATCAGCTTCCAGCAGAGGCTAAATAACCCAAGCAGCCACACACACACAAACCCAGTGTTCACAAAACACTAGGAAGGGAGTTAACCCTTCCAACACCATACAGAGGAAGGAAGCCACTTAAAGGGGAACTGCACACACAAGCATGCCAAACCACACGTTACCACCGGCAACAGCATGCATGGCAACCATGTCACGGCAATCACCCAGAAGGCCAAGACACTGCCACCGCATGCTCTCACAGCAACACGTTGCCGCGGGCAACCGCAAGTGTGGTAACAGTGTCACAGCGCTAACCAAAGGCCATGACAGTTATGGGGGGGATCTGTGGATGTCAAATAGCATAAGATGCTATTTATCTGTCATCCACAGATCCCCCCCATAGCTGTGTCATGCCATCCACAGATGCCTCCATAACAGTGCCATCCACAGACGCCTCCATAACAGTATCAGTCACAGACCTTCTTAACAGTGTCAGCCACAGACCCCCATAACAGTGTCAGCCAAAGACCCCCATAACAGTGTCAGCCACAGACCCCCATAACAGTGTCAGCCACAGACCCCTATAACAGTGCCATCCACAGCCCCCCATAATAGTGTCATTCACAGGCTACCATTAGTTCAAAGCCCACCAAAAGCACACCTTTTGGTTAAATTTTTTTTTTCTTATTTTCCTCCTCAAAAACCTAGGTGCCTCTTATGGCCGGTGCATCTTATAGGGCAAAAAATACGGTATATATATTATATATGATAGAATATATTATTATTATTATTATTAGAGTGCATGTATTAATATACAGGGTGGGCCATTTATATGGATACACCTTAATAAAATGGGAATGGTTGGTGATATTAACTTCCTGTTTGTGGCACATTAGTATATGTGAGGGGGGGAAACTTTTCAAGATGGGTGGTGACCATGGAGGCCATTTTGAAGTCGGCCATTTTGAATCCAACTTTTGTTTTTTCAATAGGAAGGAAGCCACTTAAAGGGGAATTTCTATCCACTCCAAACGTGTTAACCTAGGCGACATGTCAATGGCTGTAAACAAAGAGAAACTTGTAAATAACTCATGAAAGAATAAATTTACGTTAAAACCAAGCACACCATTGTTTTTCTTGTGAAATTCCCAATAAGTTTGATGTGACACATGACCCTCCTCCTATTGAAAAAGGAAAAGTTGGATTCAAAATGGCCGACTTCAAAATGGCCGCCATGGTCACCACCCATCTTGAAAAGTTTCCCCCCCTCACATATACTAATGTGCCACAAACAGGAAGTTAATATCACCAACCATTCCCGTTTTATTAAGGTGTATCCATATAAATGGCCCACCCTGTATATATAGATATATAAATATTTGTGCATGTGTGTATCCGTCCATGGTTAAAGATTACTAGTGTTGAGCGCAAATATTCGTATTACGAATTTGTAGCGCAAATATTGGCACTTCAAGAATTCGCAAATATTTAGAATATAGTGCTATATATTCGTAATGACGAATATTCGTTTTTTGTTTTGTTTTTTAAAACAGTACACATCAGATGATCATCCCTCCCTTCTTCTAGCTTGTGGGCCAATGAGAAGGCTTTGTCACAGCTAAGCAACATCCCTAGCAACCAATAGAAAAGTTACCTACCCCTTACTATACAAGAATATTACATTGTCGATTATCGCGATCAAGAATATAATCTTGAATTCGCAAATATATGACGAATATTCTGCAAAATATTTGCGAAATATCGCAAATTCAAATATTGCCCCTGCTGCTCATTACTAAAGATTTACCTATATTTATTACATAAACCACAAACCCCAGAAGTCTGAACTGGTTACCGTGGTATGCTTTTCAGTCAGCTACCTACTGTATTTTTTGCTAATATGCATTCAGTAATTTAGTAAAAAAAAAAAAAGTGCCAGATGAAAAAGGATTATGTTCACCGAGTTAGACCAGAAAGGATTTGTTTATCGTCTGCCACCACAGAGACATATAGATCTGCTTACAAGCTGTATACATAAAACAGTAGAGTAGACTATTTTTAATGAATATTTGAATATTTCATTTCGTTACCACAAAGACAGCACGTTGGTAACCTTGCTCGAGTGTGATAACTTCTTTTTCATTTTCTCTGCTCTGAAAGAGAAAAAAGCACTTGTCAACCTAGAAATCGTGGAGCTAAGAAAATAATTGATGCATGGCTTCTATTATGTTCTTCTGGCATTATTCAGCTTACAATTGTTGCAGCCATTTGCCTGGGCATTGCAGGACAAATATGGTATAGAAAAGCAATAAAAATGAATATTCAGGCTTTGAATAAAAGACACAGTATCTGAAGGAGCCTGGCAGTAAGTTTCAATTTTCTTGCAGCGCAACAGCAAGGGAAGTGGAGCAATACATTGTTTGAACTAAAAGCAATGGATCGCCCCTATAATACAGACATGCCGGATCCTCCAGAATCTGAGATTCTCTTTGCAGCAGCTCATCATTCTTCCTAAATGAGGAGGATCCAGGGCATTATATTATACTATAATATATTGATTTTGGAAACTAGACAAACCATTTAATAAGATTAAATTATTGTTACATAGAAGAAGAGCAATTTTAGGGAGGTTAACTGACAGAGTGCACAGTGTGCCTCTATAAAAATGAACATGTCTACTTCCTGACAATATATGTTAGCTGCATTGCCTCACAAAATGTGTTTTTCAGTATTGTTGTCTCACTGTGTTATCCAATTAAATTGCAACTATGAGAGTACAAATTTCTCACAGTACCATATGCAGTGGCCGGGTTTGGGGGTGGCCCCAACACTACCCTGGGTACCCCGAACACCATTGAGGTGTCACCATGTGTTGCTGCTCTCCTGAAGGGATGGTAAGACATTGTGCACCCCAATGGGAAATAAATCCAGAGAGTCAGGGTCTGCGGTAAACCAGTGTGCTTCTTTACTGGAGGAATTCAGGTGCAAAACAATACAGGCAGGGCATAGGGCTAGCTTGTCCAGTCTCCTCCCTGGCAGAATAAGGGTTTAATGCTGAGGAAAGCCCTGAGCTAGGTGTCCCTCTCCCTTTCTCCTCAGAAGGCTGGTACCCTGGTCAAAGGCCCATGGTCTGTAGTCCGGGTGGCTCCTTGGTCACAGGGTTGGTGACCCATGGTCTGTGGCTCAGCATCCCCATCTCATTTTCTTTTTCTAGTCAGTCATGCAGACTGCCATGAGTCTTTCCCTCCAAGCACTGGTCCATAACTGCAGAACACTAGAGACTTTGACTGCTTTCCTTATATACAGTTTTTAGCTAGACTGGAATCTTCTGGTGGGAGGGGTGGATTGGAGAAACTCAGCACAAACAATTACAAAATTACCACTCCAGTCTGGCATAGACTTACATTAGAGCTTCAGTGATACTCAATGGCAATGACACTGGAGTTTTTGCAGACAAAAACAGGCTTCCAGACATAACAACAGAGTTAAACCACATATTCAAAAGGTCAGTTTGTCTGGTTTTAGTGGTAAACAAGTCTGGCCTCCTGTCACGGCCTTTGGTGTACGCTGTGACACTTGACCACGTTTGCTGTTGCCTGCGGCAACGTGTTGCTGTGTCTGCATGCGGGGGCAGTGTCACGGCCTTTGTGGTGTGTGGTGTGTGCCGTGACATGGTTGACTTGCATGTTGTTGCCTCTGGCAACGTGTATTTGTTATGGTGTTTTCCCTGCTTTGGTGTGCACGGGGTTAAGATGTGTTTGGTAGGTGTGGTGGGTGTGACCTCAGGCCTCCTTATATGTTGGCGTGGTGGAGCGTGAGGTCAGTTTGTATTTTGTTGTCAGCTTGGTGTGGAGCTCTGCGCCTGGGCTGTTGTGATTATGTCTGTGTGAGCCACCGCTATTTGTTAAATTGTTTTCCCTTGCTTTCCCTCCTGCTTGCTTCTGTTTACCTTTCCACACCTGTGGTGTATGTTGTATGGTGTGCTCCTAATGGGGCTTGCTTTCCTGGAGGGGTTTAAGCAAACAGCTAGACTGTGAGTTTCCGGTCCATCTCGTCGGTGACAGGTAAGTCCTGATAACTTTTGTTGTCTGTCGTCTTATGTACTTACCTGTCGTTCGGCTGTGGCCCTGTCTAGTTGGTAGTCAGTTGCTGGGCTTCAGGAGACACCATTCATCCGTGGTGAAGGATGAATGGATGGTCTTTGCCATGTCTTCATAATTAGGGCACAGCAGGGATTCCCAGGGTCCTAGGTTGGTGAGCATGAGCCCCCTTACCATCTGAGGCGGCTCACGTGCTAAGAGTCTAGGGATAACCTAGGGTTGCATTAGGAGGTGACTTGCTCCCTGTTCCCTGCTACCTGGCTAGCAGCCACCGCCATTGCACGGCGGGGGGTTTCCCCCACGACCCGCCATGACACCTACAAAACATAATCTTCTTTAAAGCCTATGATAGCTGTGGAAAATTACCAGCTTCTCATTCAAAGTCCTATTAGTCTCTCATTATCTCTCAGTCATTATCGCTTTCCACAGAGCCTTGCAAATACAGTGCAAAGGAACAATATACAGTACAGACCAAAAGTTTGGACACACCTTCTCATTCAAAGAGTTTTCTTTATTTTCATGACTATGAACGCATCAAAACTATGAATTAACACATGTGGAATTATATACATAACAAACAAGTGTGAAACAACTGAAAATATGTCATATTCTAGGTTCTTCAAAGTAGCCACCTTTTGCTTGGATTACTGCTTTGCACACTCTTGGCATTCTCTTGATGAGCTTCAAGAGGTAGTCCCCTGAAATGGTCTTCCAACAGTCTTGAAGGAGTTCCAAGAGATGCTTAGCACTTGTTGGCCCTTTTGCCTTCACTCTGTGGACCAGCTCACCCCAAACCATCTCGATTGGGTTCAGGTCCGGTGACTGTGGAGGCTAGGTCATCTGGTGCAGCACCTCATCACTCTCCTTCATGGTCAAAAAGCCCTTACTTTCAAAGTTTTCCCAATTTTTCGGCTGACTGACTGACCTTTATTTCTTAAAGTAATGATGGCCACTCGTTTTTCTTTACTTAGCTGCTTTTTTCTTCCCATAATACAAATTCTAACAGTCTATTCAGTAGGACTATCAGCTGTGTATCCACCTGACTTCTCCTAAACGCAACTGATGGTCCCAACCCCATTTATAAGGCAAGAAATCCCACTTATTAAACCTGACAGGGCACACCTGTGAAGTGAAAACCATTTCAGGGGACTACCTCTTGAAGCTCATCAAGAGAATGCCAAGAGTGTGCAAAGCAGTAATCAAAGCAAAAGGTGGCTACTTTGAAGAACCTACAATATGACATATTTTCTGTTGTTTCACACTTGTTTGTTATGTATATAATTCCACATGTGTTAATTCGTAGTTTTGATGCCTTCAGTGTGAATCTACAATTTTCATAGTCATGAAAATAAAGAAAACTCTTTGAATGAGAAGGGGTGTCCAAACTTTTGGTCTGTACTGTATATATATATATATATCACAACATACACATAAAATGAAATTACACAGCATTAAACAGTGCACATTAACCTATTCAAGTGATGTAAAGTAGGAAGTTTATAACTTTGCATAGGAGAAATAGACAAATGTTCAGAATTTACAGTACCCCTGCTCCAGGGCACTACACATACAATTGTGCCATATTACCACTGAAATCCATACTAGTGCTAGTCAACCACCGAGCTCCCATATCAATCATAGAAAGCCAGGATGCAGAAAAGAGTGTCATACAAGAGGTCCCTCGTAATAGTGTCAACCAGCTAAGTGGGGATTAAATTCCGTAGTTTGCATAAAGGATATTATTAGCTTTACCCCAACCACCAGTGTCAATCTATGGATTAAATGGGAACTTTCTACCCCAACTACTCTTATGTTCTGCTTATGTAAGCCAACTTTAAAAAACAATTAATCAAGCTTTATATGGCACATTTAAAATAATTTTGTGGGAAGCTTGTGCTATATATTTAAATTCCAAGTAAATGCTCTATAATTATATTAATGCTTAGCTAAAATATATATTTAGTAATGACATCTGGTCATTAACACACTCATGCCTGGCTGAACCCAAAGGGATACATAGATTTTGGTATCTCTCCAATAAAATATTGTGCAAAATTTAAAACAAAACTATGTGTGCCTATAAATGTGCTTTTTTCTATTGTTATTGTTCCTCTATCTTTTATACTTTTAAGTTGTCACTGAAATTCAGTTTAAAATGACAGCAGCTGTGTTGATTTCATTTCATAAAATGTATGTGTAGACTTAAAATGGAAAATAAAGTATTAATTGCTCTCACCCATATCCTGCTACAAGATTTTTCTTTTCTGCTGTGCAAAGAAACTTATAATGTTAGTGAGTGATTATTTTTTAGCTGCCACAAATGATAGACATACATCTAAGTTATTATTAACAATGTACAATAATGTAGAGTTTAATATATTTTTAAGTTACTTTTTATAATACACAGGTCAAGGGCCACACCCAGACATGTGTCCAATACTGTGTGACTCTGTAACGGTCGCGTACACACACACACAGGGGGGAGGGAAGTGACCACTGCGCTCCACCCTTACCCCTGGCCCTGCCTACTTGCCTCGCGAGTCCTAATGACAGGGGACAACTGGACGGCAATCCCTAACTTGGAGTAAGTGCAGGGATGACAGACAGACAAACAACAGGACGTGAACGGACCGAGTCAATACCAGGAAAGCTGCAAAGTACAAATGGAGCAAGCAGAGAATTGTCAGGAGAAGCCGGGTTCATAAATACCAGGAGAGCAGAGAAGTACAAGAGGAGTCCTAAGAGAGTAGTCAGGTGGGAGCCGAGGTCACAATACCAGGACGGATGCGCAGTACAGGATGATCAGGCAAAAGGATGGTCAAGGAACAGGATCAGGTAAGTATTCAGCAGTCCAACAAATACCAGGAACCTAGAAATTAACAGGCAACCTGTAGCCAGCAGGCTGCCTGTATTTATAGTGGGGAGTGAGGGTCATGTGACGTGGCCAGCGTCACATGACCGACAGACCAACCAGTCGAGCACCGAGTGATCAGATCGGCGCTCAAGGCAGACTTAGGAGCAAGGAGCCACCCAGCTAGTAAAGCCGCCCTGGGAATGAGGTCAAACACAGAACCTCATTCCAAAAGCTAAGCAACAGTTCTGCGGGCAATGGGGGACCGAGTGCACCTTCGGAACCCCGTGACAGTACCCCCCCTTTTACGAGGGGCCACCGGACCCAAGACTTCAGGCGATGGCTTTTCAGGGTGTTCTAAATGAAATTTACGAACAAGTCTAGGAGCATGAACCTCCCTGGCAGGTACCCAAGATCTCTCTTCAGGTCCATACCCCTTCCAGTGAATCAGGTACTGCAAGGAATTACGCACCACCTTCCTGACATCCACTATTTTAGACACCACATACTCGACAGCATCATTAACAAGAACTGGCGGAGGCGAGGCTTTTGATGGTACTACCGGTTCAAAATATTTTTTAAGCAGAGATTTATGGAACACATTATGAATGTGGAATGACTCAGGCAGCTCCAACCTAAAAGATACCGGGTTAATCACTTCCGTGATCTTATATGGTCCAATAAATCGAGGAGCAAATTTTTTAGAAGTTACCTTGAGAGATAGATTCTTGGAGGACAACCATACTTTATCCCCAACCTGAAAGTTTACCCCCCTTGAACGTCTCCTATCGGCCTTAAGTTTTTGAGAACATTGAGCCTTTTCTAGGTTCGATTGAACCTGGGCCCAAACTGTGCACAGTTCGGAGGAGAGTTTATCAGCTTCAGGGTTAGAGGAGGAGACGGACGACCCAGAATGAAAACGGGGATGAAAACCATGGTTACAAAAGAAAGGGGAGACCCCAGCAGAAGAATTGACACGGTTATTCAGAGCAAATTCAGCCAACGGAAGGAATTTGACCCATAATTGCTAGTCATCAGCAACATACAACCTCAGGAATTGTTCCACAGACTGATTAAGGCGTTCAGTCTGCCCATTACTCTCAGGATGGTAGGCGGAAGAAAAAGACAACGAAATTTTACATCTTTGACAGAAGGCCCTCCAGAATTTGGACACAAACTGCACACCCCTGTCCGAAACAATATTTTCCGGGATACCATGCAATCGAACAATTTCTTTCACAAAAATAGACGCCAGGGTTTTGGCATTCGGGAGTTTAGACAGGGGAATGAAATGGACCATCTTGCTAAACCTATCCACCACTACCCACACTACAGTCTTACCCTCCGCCAGCGGTAGGTCAGTTATAAAGTCCATCGAGATATGGGACCAGGGTCTACTGGGAATGGGTAGGGGTCGTAGGTTACCAGCAGGGCGAGTCCTAGGTGTCTTGGACCTGGCACAAACCTCACAGGCTGACACATAGGACTTGACATCCCTAGTTAGAGTGGGCCACCAATAAGATCTAGAAACCAGATCCTTAGTGCCCTCAACACCCGGATGTCCACAAAAGGCAGAATCGTGACACTCACCCAACAGCTGGAGACGAAATTGTACGGGAACAAACAACTTATCTGTTGGGGTGGATACCGGTGCCAGATGTTGTTCCGACCTAATGCGAGCCGAGATATCCTGGGTAAGAGCTGCTAAGAAGATTTTTGCTGGTAGGATGGATTCAGGTGGTACCTCAGTAGGTTGAAAAGCCTGGAAGCTTCGAGATAATGCGTCCGCCTTCACATTTTTACTTCCCGGCCTGAACGTGATGGAAAAATCAAAACGAGTAAAAAACAGAGCCCATCTGGCTTGACGGGGATTCAACCTCTTAGCAGACTCGAGAAACATAAGGTTTTTATGGTCAGTGACAACAGTTACACAATGCCTTGCCCCCTCCAGAAAATGCCTCCACTCCTCAAATGCCCATTTAATGGCCAGCAGCTCCCTATTCCCTATGTCGTAGTTTCTCTCCATGGGAGAGAATTTCCTGGAGAAGAAGGCACATGGTCTCAGATTAGTGAGGCTGGCAGGACCTTGTGAAAGGACTGCTCCTGCGCCGTCCTCAGACGCATCCACCTCCACAATAAAAGGTTTCTCCTGATCAGGCTGGATCAGAATGGGAGCGCTACTGAATGCATTTTTTAATTTTTCAAATGAAGAAATGGCCTCAGTAGACCAATTCTCCAAATCCGCCCCTTTCTTAGTAAGGTCGGTCAACGGTTTAGCAATTACGGAAAAATTCATAATAAATTTACGATAGTAATTGGCGAAACCTAAGAACCGTTGTAAGGCCTTTAAGGATGAAGGTCTTACCCATTCCTTAATTGCTAGTACCTTACCAGGATCCATCTTGAAGGCGTGAGGAGTCAGAACATGCCCTAGAAACAGAATCTCCTGCACACCAAAGACACATTTCTCTTGTTTAGCGGATAGCTGATTCTCCCTCAACACCTCTAATACTTGTCTAACATGAGACACATGGGATTCGAAGTCAGGAGAGAATATCAAAATGTCGTCAAGATAGACAATAACAAATTTACCTAAGAACTCCCTAAGAATGTTATTCATGAAGTTTTGGAACACAGCTGGGGCATTGCTGAGTCCAAAAGGCATCACCTGATATTCAAAGTGTCCTACCGGAGTATTGAACGCTGTCTTCCATTCGTCTCCCTCCTTGATTCGGATTAGATTGTATGCCCCTTTCAGGTCAATTTTGGAAAACCAGGTTGCCCCCAGGACCTGGTTAAATAAATCCGGAATCAATGGGAGGGAGTATCTATTCTGGACAGTGATTTTATTTAATCTCCGGTAATCGATACATGGCCTAAGACCACCATCTTTTTTCTTAACGAAGAAAAACCCCGCCCCCATAGGAGAGACAGAAGGTCTAATATGCCCTTTACCAAGGCTCTCCTTAATATAATCTTCCATGGCCTTGCGTTCGGGCATAGAAAGATTATAAATTCGTCCTTTAGGAAACTTGGCCCCCTCTACTAGCTCTATGGTACAATCATAAGGTCTATGGGGGGGGGGTAGAACCTCCGGGGTTGGTGATGAGAATACATCAGAATATTCTCTAACAACAGAGGGTAAAGTATCAGACTTTACTGAGACCCCAGCCTGTACCACGGACAGGCACGAGTCACACTTAGGCCCCCATCTCATCAACTCCCCATTGGACCAATCTATAGTGGGGTTATGTAGTCGGAGCCAAGGCAACCCTAGTAGCACCTCAGCAGGTAGGTTCTCCAGGACTAGAAGCGAACATCTCTCTGAGTGGCACACACCCATGGTTAGAGAAATCTCAGAGGTACATAAGCTCACCGTACCACCAATAAGAGGAGTAGCATCAATAGCCATGACATGGATAGGAGTTGGTAAGGCAAACATAGGAATACCCAATCTAACAGCATACTCAGAGTCAATAAAGCTAGCCGCTGAGCCAGAATCAATAAAGGCCTTACCCTTACCGAAAGCTTACATTTAGAAAATTCAGGGTGTACCTGGTCTTTAGGTTGCCTTGCTTTAGGAGACTTGACAGAGAGGACCTTCTTAGGACACTGGTTGATCCAATGGTCAGAATCTCCACAGTAAAAGCATTCTCCACGTCTGCGGCGAAGATTCCCTCGGGTCATGCCAACCTGCATGGGTTCCTCGGTGGAGACCTCAGCATTGTCTCTGGGATAGGCCTCTGGCTGGACCACCATCTGGGAAGAGAACTGTTGTTCCTGTCGTCTCTCTCTAACCCGTCGGTCAAGTCGGACAACAAGGGTCATCATCTCCTCTAAGGTCTCTGGAAGTTGATAACTGACCAGAAGATCCTTTAATTTATCAGACAGACCTGACCTGAACTGACTCTTCAGGGCTGGTTCGTTTCATCCTGAGGGGACACACCACTTTCTGAATTGGGTGCAATAATCCTCCGCTGGTAAATTGCCCTGAACCAGTGCCTTTAGAGCCGTCTCGGCTACTAGAGCCCTGTCTGGTTCATCATAGAGGGTACCTAGGGCCTGAAAGAACCCCTCCACAGAATATAAACAACTGGCGCCAGCAGGTAAAGAGAACGCCCAGTCCTGGGGATCACCCTGTAATCGGGAAATGATAATGCCCACGCGTTGACTCTCGGGGCCAGAGGACACGGGGCGCAAACGGAAGTAAAGTTTGCAACTCTCCTTAAAAGAGAGAAACTTCTTCCGGTCTCCAGAAAAGGTTTCTGGGAGCTTAATCTGGGGCTCAAAATGCGGACTGGAGGCCTGAGGAGTGGAAGAGCCTTGCCCTAACTCAAAAGAGCTGAGTTTTTCCCCTAACTCCTGCACCATCTGCGTCAGATTAGAGACCTTACCCTTACCCCTGGCCCTGCCTACTTGCCTCGCGAGTCCTAATGACAGGGGACAACTGGACGGCAATCCCTAACTTGGAGTAAGTGCAGGGATGACAGACAGACAAACAACAGGACGTGAACGGACCGAGTCAATACCAGGAAAGCTGCAAAGTACAAATGGAGCAAGCAGAGAATTGTCAGGAGAAGCCGGGGTCATAAATACCAGGAGAGCAGAGAAGTACAAGAGGAGTCCTAAGAGAGTAGTCAGGTGGGAGCCGAGGTCACAATACCAGGACGGATGCGCAGTACAGGAGGATCAGGCAAAAGGATGGTCAAGGAACAGGATCAGGTAAGTATTCAGCAGTCCAACAAATACCAGGAACCTAGAAATTAACAGGCAACCTGTAGCCAGCAGGCTGCCTGTATTTATAGTGGGGAGTGAGGGTCATGTGACGTGGCCAGCGTCACATGACCGACAGACCAACCAGTCGAGCACCGAGTGATCAGCTCGGCGCTCAAGGCAGACTTAGGAGCAAGGAGCCACCCAGCTAGTAAAGCCGCCCTGGGAATGAGGTCAAACACAGAACCTCATTCCAAAAGCTAAGCAACAGTTCTGCGGGCAATGGGGGACCGAGTGCACCTTCGGAACCCCGTGACAGACTCACATGCCTATAGAGAACAAAAAAACTTCATAAAACTTTTTGGATTTTCTGTAAATCTTAAGCCTTAATGGTATCTGTATAAAGCATAGCAAATAAGAAAAAAAAAGGTAAAATGTGCAACTTTTGAACCTTTAGCTAAATTGAGGGGGGGGATTCTCACTGGTTTAAAGACCTATCATACGGCACATGCAGCCTAATCTATGGGAGGTATAGCATGGAGTAGGAGACGCTGAATCAAATGTAATTTCATTTTTATTCCTGCTCAATCTTGATTAAACTTGATTCCAGTGGGGGTCCTTAATTGAAAGCTTAGCTATTTCACTCACTGTTAGGACCACTCACTGGACTACTAAGCATAAAATGAGCAGAAAGTAAAATTAATTATAAGATATACTAAATATTTTCCTAGAAAACTATGTATCGATCTTCTCGGCTTGTCCTGCTCTATAACCAGCTGCCTACAGATCGAGCAACTGTTCAAAGTGATAGGTTTCCTTTAAGGTTGCGTGGCATGAGGGCACTGTTGCTAACTCTGTTATTGTGGCGTTTTAACTCTGGTAAGTGGGAATTGTGACTATTGTTGGGAATTTATGGCATTTTCAGTTTTTTTGTCTTCTTACCTAGAGTTAGAGATGCTTGCTAAAAAGCAGAGCAGAGCCGGCAGCATGCATTACTTCTGGGGCAGAAGGAGCAGCAAAAGAAAGAGGAAGTTGCAGGATAGGTGCAGGCACAGAGGTTGTTCCAGGGCCATGCCAACTAAGTGTGGTGTTAGAGGAACCCATAATTAGTGTTGAGTGGGAGGTGCTATATTCGATTTTGCGATATTTCGCGAATATTCGCTTGAATATTCGTCTTATATTCGTCGAAATCGAATATTCGTCATTATTGTATTTATCGCGATTAATATGCGATTTAATCATTCGCATATTGCGATTTTTAAGCTTAGAATTAGAAGTTATAAATTATAACTTCTACAGTCGGGTCCATAAATATTGGGACATCGACACAATTAAATTTTTTTTGGCTCTTTACACCACCACAATGGATTTGAAATGAAACTAACAAGATGTGCTTTAACTGCAGACTGTCAGCTTTAATTTGAGGGTATTTATAGCCAAAAATGTTAGAATTGTGTTGATGTCCCAATATTTATGGACCTGACTGTAATTGCCTTATAACTTAATAATAGGGCAACTTTCCTATTCTTTAATCTTGGAGATCTAGATTTAACACAAATATAGCGTTATATTCTATGTCTTTGTTAATAAAAGAATCAAGATAGCGAAGTATTCTTTATTCTACATCAACGAAGATAGCGAAGTATTCTACATCAACGAAGATAGTGAAGTATTCTACATCAACGAAGATAGCGAAGTATTCTACATCAACGAAGATAGCGAAGTATTCTACATCAACAAAGATAGCGAAGTATTCTACATCAACGAAGATAGCAAAGTATTCTACATCAACGAAGATAGCAAAGTATTCTACAAACCGGATTCCAAAAAAGTTGGGACACTAAAAAAATTGTGAATAAAAACTGAATGCAATGATGTGGAGATGGAAAATGTCAATATTTTATTTGTAATAGAACGTAGATGACAGATCAAACGTTTAATCCGAGTAAATGTATAATTTTAAAGGAAAAATACATTGATTCCAATTTTCACGGTGTCAACAAATCCCCAAAAAGTTGGGACAAGTAGCAATAAGAGGCTGGAAAAAGTAAATTTGAGCATAACGAAGAGCTGGAAGACCAATTAACACTAATTAGGTCAATTGGCAACATGATTGGGTATAAAAAGAGCTTCTCAGAGTGGCAGTGTCTCTCAGAAGCCAAGATGGGTAGAGGATCACCAATTCCCACAATGTTGTGCAGAAAGATAGTGGAGCAATATCAGAAAGGTGTTACCCAGCGAAAAATTGCAAACACTTTGCATCTATCATCATCAACTGTGCATAACATCATCCGAAGATTCAGAGAATCTGGAACAATCTCTGTGTGTAAGGGTCAAGGCCGTAAAACCATACTGGATGCCCGTGATCTCCGGGCCCTTAAACGACACTGCACCACAAACAGGAATGCTACTGTAAAGGAAATCACAGAATGGGCTCAGGAATACTTCCAGAAACCATTGTCAGTGAACACAATCCACCGTGCCATCCACCGTTGCCAGCTGAAACTCTACAGTGCAAAGAAGAAGCCATTTCTAAGCAAGATCCACAAGCTCAGGCGTTTTCACCGGGCCAGGGATCATTTAAAATGGAGTGTGGCAAAATGGAAGACTGTTCTGTGGTCAGACGAGTCACGATTCGTAGTTCTTTTTGGTAATCTGGGACGCCATGTCATCCGGACCAAAGAGGACAAGGACAACCCAAGTTGTTATCAACGCTCAGTTCAGAAGCCTGCATCTCTGATGGTATGGGGTTGCATGAGTACGTGTGGCATGGGCAGCTTGCATGTCTGGAAAGGCACCATCAATGCAGAAAAATATATTCAGGTTCTAGAACAACATATGCTCCCAACCAGACGTCATCTCTTTCAGGGAAGACCCTGCATTTTTCAACAAGATAATGCCAGACCACATTCTGCATCAATCACAACATCATGGCTGCGTGGAGAAGAATCCGGGTACTGAAATGGCCACTCTGCAGTCCAGATCTTTCACCTATAGAGAACATTTGGCGCATCATAAAGAGGAAGGTGCAACAAAGAAGGCCCAAGACGATTGAACAGTTAGAGACCTGTATTAGACAAGAATGGGAGAGCATTCCTATTTCTAAACTTGAGAAACTGGTCTCCTCGGTCCCCAGACGTCTGTTGAGTGTTGTAAGAAGAAGGGGAGATGCCACACAGTGGTGAAAATGGCCTTGTCCCAACTTTTTGGGGATTTGTTGACACCATGAAATTCTGATTCAACATATTTTTCCCTTAAAATGGTACATTTTCTCAGTTTAAACTTTTGTTCCGTGATTTATGTTCTATTCTGAATAAAATATTAGAAGTTGGCACCTCCACATCATTGCATTCAGTTTTTATTCACGATTTGTATAGTGTCCCAACTTTTTTGGAATCCGGTTTGTACATTAACGAAGATAGCGAAGTATTCTACATCAACGAAGATAGCGAAGTATTCTACATCTTCCTCAATTTGAGTTATTATCGCATTGCGATTACAACTTAGGCGATTTTGATAATGGTGGTATTGGGAGAATTAACGATCGGATATAACGAATATAGTACTATATCTAAGAATAGTGGATTATAAAAGTTGGATTCGCAATGCGGTTAATAATAATAGCAAATATTATTGCATTGCGATTACAAATTAGCACTGCTAGATTCTATATTTGTTAACTTCGTTAATTCTAGCAAGCTGACCCATTCCATTAGAGACCCAGCAACAGCTACAAGTTTAAACCGCAATGCGATTAATATAACTTGAATTAATCGCATTGCGATTTCAACTTAGACCTGGTTTACTAAATTACTTTAAATTAGCGAGGATGACGAATATATTTATTAGTCAAAACAAAATATTCTCCATCTTCGCTAATTCAAGAAAGCCAACCATTGTAAACCAGGTACAAGTTAAAATCGTTATGCGATTTATTCAAGTTATATTATAAGCATTGCGATTGCAACTTGATTCTCACATCCGACAGTACATTCTAGCATGGAGGCGTTCCCATGGTGATGGGGATGCTCCATGCGTACGGGAAGTAGATAGAGGCGGCAACGTGCACTGACTTGAGCGGGCAGGGAGCAAGGAATCCTCTCTTAAAAGTACTGCTTTTGAACAAAGCTAGGGTAACAATAAAAATAAAAAAAAGAATATTCGAAATAACGAATATATAGCACTATATTCAAAATATTCGTGAATTAGCGAAGTGCCGATATTTGCTTAAAAATTTCGATATTCGAATATTTGCGCTCAACACTACCCACAATTCCTGGCTGTGTGTATATGTTGTCACCTGAGATAATGTACAGCTGGATTGTTTTACAAAACACAAACAGAGTACAAAGGTGGCATCTATTGCCTGTTGCTGTGGCTTCTGCTACCACCATCCCTTCTTCTTCTGCTACTTGTGCCAGCTACTGCAAAATTTTTGCTACTGCTCATTCCATTTGAGGGCCCAGGCAACTGTCTGTTGGCCATAGTATACAGTAACTGTGTTACATGGAAGGAAAGAGTGCAGCCCTGAATTTCACCCACATCTCTATCCCTGCCTACTTGCACGGCGCGTCCTAACCTACGGCAAACAACTTGGCGGCAGTCCCTCGCCTGGGTACATGCAGGGGCCTACTGAAGAGAGCAAAAACGTAACGGAGTCAAGGAAGCAAGGGTCAAGGCCAGGAGGTCATGCAGTACATGGGGAGAAGGCAAAGCAAGGTCAAAAACAATCCGAAGTCAGAAGCCAAGAGGTAACGTCAAATCCAAGTGGTCGCAAGGTCGAGGTCAAAAACTAGCTAAGGTCAAAACACAATAGGAAATCCAAATACACAGGTGAGGGTAGAAAGACCAATCACAGGCAACCTATGGCCAGCAGGCTGCCTGTTTAAATAGCCCCTACAGATGAGTCACGTGACATGGCCAGCGTCACATGACTCGCATTGCACGCCACACAGCTGAGTGCCGATTCATTCCCATCGGCACTCAGATCCCCTGCTGCTCGTTGCCTAGGGGATGGAGGATGCGGAGCGCGGCCAGATCTTCCCCGGCTCCTGGTTTCATGTAGAGACGAGGAAGATGCCAGCAGCGCTGCGAAGGGGAAGCGCGTCGCCAGCTCCTCGTTACAGTACCCCCTCTTCCACAAGGGCCCACCGGACCCATAACCACTGGAGTAGGTTTCTCCGGGTGAGCTAGATGGAACTTTCTCTCCAACCTCTTAGCATGCATCTTAGTAGCTGGCACCCAAGACCTCTCCTCAAGTCCTCAAGACCAGAACCCTTCCAAATATTGCAACGAATTTCGGACCCTTCTCACAATCAAGGATTCTAGAATTTTTTTATTCCAATTAGCCAGCAACCTCCACTGGTGGCAGAGATTCCTGTGGAGGGGAAACCGGTGACAGATACTTTTTCAGTAAGGATTTATGGAAGACATTATGGATACAAAAGGAGTCAGGTAATAGTAACCTAAAAGACACGCAGTTAATTATTTCAACGATTTCATAAGGACCAATAAACCGCGGTGCAAATTACTTGAAGGTACCTTCAGAGACAAATTCCTGGTAGATAGCCACACTTTATCTCCCAGCCCAAAACGTACTCCGAGCGAGCACCTTTTATTAGCATTAGCATTTTGAATCTGCTGCCCTTTTTTCGGGTTCGACTGAACCTGGGCCCAGACTGTGCACAGTTCTTTGACTACTACTTTCGCTTCAGGAGTTCTCGAGGAAGACAGCGAAACTGAACTAAATCGTGGGTGGAATCCAAGATTACAAAAAAAGGAGACATACCAGAAGACGAATTCACCTGATTGTTAATGACGATTTCACCACCGACAAATATTCCACCCACCGATGTTGGTTATCGGAAACATAACACCTCAAATATTGCTCTAGAGACTGATTTTAGGCGTTCAGTTTGAACGTTGGTTTCAGGATGAAAGGCCGAAATAAAAGACAAAGAAATATTAAACTTCTGACAAAAAGCCCTCCAAAACCTTGAGACTAGTGTTGAGCAAGCATGCTCAGCCAAATACCAGTTTGGCTCGAGCATCGCTATGCTCGGCATATGGAGGTACTCGGCCGAGTACCGCATGTGCTTGAGCGCAATGCTCGAGTCTTCTCCCCGGACGTTTCGCGGCTGCTAAGCAGCCAATAAACGTGCAGGTAAGTACTGCCCTCACTGTAATGCCAGTAGCCATGTTGGGTACTAGCATTACAGTGATTGGCTGGCTGGAACGCGTCATCGGGTGCGAAAATATCAGTCACATCCAGTGCACTTTTTCCGTAGACGGTGTCCCCTGCGGACAGTTAAATTATCCGCGCCACATCTCCTGTTTAAAGTGTGTGCATCTCTAAAATATCAGTGACATCCAGTGTACTTTTTCCATAGACGGTGCCGCTTCTGACAGTGACCTTATTAGGGCCACATCTGCTATGTAATGTCTGCGCTTCTAAAAAATTGCTGTGACATAAAGTTTTATTTTTCAATAGACAGTGTCCTCTTCTGACAGTGACCTGACTAGGCCCACATCTGCTGTGTAACGTGTGCGCTTCTAAAAATTTTCTGTGACATAAAATTGCATTTTTCAATAGACTGTGTCCTCTAGTGGGTAGTGAGTAATTTGCGTGCCCCCCGCTTGCCTTCCTTGGATGTGGTAGCCGTTTCACAGGCTTCCTCTCCGGAATCAAACACTGATTCCCCGTTACCCGTGGTCACCATGTTAGGCGCATAAAAGGACATCGAAAGTTGATAGGGCAGACATCCAAATGGATCATCGACGTCACAGGGACATGCAATCAGGCAGAAGTTATCCAGAAAAAACAATATATACCCCAACCAGGGAATGATTACTTAAAGAAGTAATTAACTGGAATAAGCCTATGGCAAACTACCACAATACAAAACCTACAAAAAATGCCAGGCCGCTTATAATGAATTAATACTTTATTGCAAAATCACATAAATTTACAAACATGCTTAAAAGAAAGTATGGTCCAGGAGATAAAAAGAAAGACGACATCACTGAAGGAAACATACAGCGGATACATGCCCATGCATCAGTCCATCAATGCAATACATAGGAAGATAAAGTGCAAATGCAAACAAATCATCTGTAATCAAAAGGACATCGGACAATTACCCATACTGCATCTTCTCCAGAATGCCAACCCCAACGCGCGTTTCAGCGTACCTTCCTCTGGGGGTAGCGTCATCACTGGGGGACACAGATTAAGTTATCCAGAGTCAACAAAGCGATAGCAGGCCCTCGCCCATAATGTTTGCGTTGGTCAGCTCACCTGCAGGCCCTCAACCATAATTTTTTTGATGGACAGCTAAGCAGCAGGAACTCTCCCATAAGAGTCTGGTCAACACAATCCTCACCACCGGGGGTCACTTAACTAATTAGCACGGAGGAGTCTCGTTGGTTATCGGAATTAACCAGACAAATCGCTCCATCAACTTAGAATGGCCATGCACCACCACCGAGAGAATCGAGAAAAATCTATCAATCTGTCAATCCTTTCAGTGTCCGGGCTAGGTGAGGTTTTCCGTGTTGAGTTAAATTACTCCTGGTGGTGCCCTTCCGTCAATTAGTTTAAGTTTCAGCTTTGCAACCATACTCCCCCTGGAACCCAAAGACTTTAGTTTCCCTGAAGCTGATCGGCGGGTCATGGGAATAAAGCCACCGGATCGCGTGTCGGATCGTCTTTGAACCTCCGACTTTCATTGGTGATTAATGAAAACATTTTGGCAAATGCTTTCACTGTGGCTCGTCTTGCACCGGTTCACGAATTTCGCCTCTAGCGGCGCAATACGGATGCCACTGGCCATCCCTCTTAATCATAGCTCCAGTTCCAAAAATCAACAACATTTTTGGCTGAACTTGCACTTTATATACAAGTAAATATACAGGAAAGAATGTTTCCTAACAATTTCTCTCTAAAGTTGATTTAATCTTCAGTTTTGTGTATATTATTGTCAGTCTGTAAAAGTGGCATACTAATCGGACAACATCGTTCCCAGCAGCGACCTGGGAGTCCAAGATGCATCTAGACATCCTCCCCATGCTGTTCCCGAACCATTTCGGTGGTGTTTCCATCAATTTCTGACATTTTCCAATGAACGAGGCACCCTCCCCTCTTCAGAGCAGGGGGTACCTGGTTTAATGCTCTGGTTCTCCCATTGACTTACATTATACTTGGGTGCTCAATCGAGCACCCGAACATCCCGATGTGTTCGTCCCGAGCCCCCGAGCACTACGGTGCTCGATCAACACTACTTGAGACTAATTGTACACCTCTATCAGAAACTAAATTCTCCGGAATCCCGTGTAAACATATCACATGATCTACAAACAGGGAGGCCAAAGTCTTAGCATTGGGTAGCTTAGTCAAAGGAGTAAAATGCACCATATTACTAAATCTGTCAACCACTACCCATATCACCGACCCTCAGACACCGGCAAGTCCCGTCCATGGAGATATGGGACCAAGGTCTACTAGGGATGGGCAGTGGTCGTAACTCCCCCACCGGACGGGACTGAGGAGTTTTGGACCAGTCACAAACTTCACATGAAGATACATATGAGTGGACATCTCTAGACAAAGTAGGCCACCAGTAAAACCTGGAGACAAGTTCCTTGGTGGCATTAATACCCAGATGTCCACTAAACACATAATTATGGCACTCACCCAACAGTCGGAGACATAAATGACCAGGGACAAATAATTTATCAGTAGGGGACTGTAACGGAGCCAAGTGTTGTCCCGCAGTTATTTCGGTCGTCAGATAGAAGGAGACTGAAGCCACAGTGACACCTGCTCGTAATATCGGTTCAGGTGGAGTATCAGGAGGTTGAAACGCACAAAAACTCCGGGATAAGGCGTCTGCTTTGATATTTTTAATTCCTGGCCTGAAAGTAATATGAAAATTAAAGCGTGTAAAGAACAATGCCTACCTAGCCTGTCTGGGATTCAAACGTTTAGTGGACTCCAAAAACATCAAATTCTTATGATCAGTAAGTACAGTAGTTTGATGGTGAGCCCCCTCCAAAAAATGCCACCATTCCTCAAAGGCCCATTTAATCGCAAGCAACTCTTGATTCCCAATATCATAATTTCTCTTAGTAGGAGATAATTTCCGAGAAAAGAATGCACATGGTCTTAAATTAGTGAGAGTTGCTGGCCCCTGAGAGAGTACTGCTCCTACCCCATCCTCGGAGGCATCGACCTCGACTACAAAAGGCCTCTCTTGGTCAGGTTGCACCAGTATTGGGGAGTTAACAAAACATAGTGTTTGGAAAGCTTTAATGGCTTCCGGCGACCAATTCTGTATATCCGCCCCTTTCCTAGTCAGGTTGGTGAGAGGCTTAGCAATAACAGATTTTTTTTTTTATAAACTTTCGATAATAATTCAAGAACCCCAGAAAACGTTGTAACGATTTAAGGGAGGAGGGTCTCACCCATTACAGAATAGCCTGCACTTTTTCCGGATCCATCTTAAAGGATTGGTGTGTGAGAATATAACCCAAAAAAAAAAATTCTTGTACTCCAAAGACACACTTTTCCTGTTTAGTGAATAGTTTATTCTCACGAAGGACCTCCAGTACCTGTCTAATGTGGCTAATTTGAGAATCCCAGTCAGGTCAAAAAATCTAAATGTCATTGTCACGATCCCTACTTTCGGGTCACCTCACTGGGGTGAATTATACTAGTGAGCTCATCAAGTTACCACAGAAATTCCCACCCACCTATTCTAGATGACAGAATTATGCTAATTTACTCACCTAGATTCTAACACCCCAATATTTTCTATCACAATAGCTGCCACCACCTATGCTATAAGGCAATAGGGGCCTATACTCTCAACCCAAATTTAACACTATAACACAAGTTATCTATATGGGACCTAAAATCCTCTGAAACACTACTGGTAACGTTATTCCCTCCGAAAAAGCAAGTTCTATAAGACCACAAGGAAGGGACTTAACAATTTTTAAATTTAATACACAATAGTGCAGTGCAATGCAAAAAGAAAGTGTCAGATAAATAATAAAAATATACATAAAATAACAATGCAGTAAAACAGATAAAATAAAAGGGATAAAATACAGAATATTGGCTTACTGAGATGCAGCAGTTATATTCTGGCTGTGGGGAGAGCTGAAGATATGGGCAGTCACTCCAAACTATGTGGATCCCCAAAATGGTGACAATTACCTGTTCCCAAACAACCATTTTTATCCCTCCCTCCTTTCAGTCCGGCCTTCTGGGACATCTGATATTACTCAGGTTTTTGCCCCGCCTTCCCACAAGGCTAACCGATGTCGCAATATGAATCACGGGTGATTCCTCGCCGTATGACAGGGACTGCGTGTACAGGTGAGATCCCATAATCTGAGTCGCCTAGTCCCGGTCATACAGACACCAAATATGATCGAGTTATGATTTCCAGAAGGCCAAATCCTGAATACCGAGAAATGCCTCATGTTCAGTATGGCGTGTATAGACTTTCCCCGAAGCCCATGTCAGGCTGAACACAATTATTATGGTTCTGAGGATATGAGGTCGGAGTTATGGCTTCTGATATTATTTCATTCATCTATTGAACCACCCACTGGTCTAGCAGACAACATGTCTGGGGTTGCTCCTCATTTTTAATATCTCCCTTCCAGGTCTTCATTAGTGTGCCCAAATGGTTTGTAATTAGCAGGCCAGTGTTAAATATAGTTCCCTCTGAGAAGGTGGAGTGTTTCACCTAGTTTTCAGACTGGCTGGCACCTGGAGGTACAATTTGCATTTACTTAATAGATCAACAGCCACTGCTATACAATCAGCTATTGGTAATACGTTTAGGAAAATATGAAATCTATCTATCGATCTATCTGTCTATTACCTCGGATTTTGTTACAGTCATCCAAATATACAATCATGGATTTTTCAATAAATCATCTAAAAATATAGTTGACAAAATTTTGGAAAACCGCTGGGGCATTACTTAACCCAAATAGCATTACTAAATATTTATAATGACCCTCAGGGGTGTTAAAAGCTCTCTTCCACTCGTCTCCCTCCTTAATTCGAATAAGATTATTGGTCCCCCTGAGATCGAGTTTAGTGAACCACTAAGCTCCAAGAACAAGTCCGGAATCAACGGCAAAGAATACAGATTTTTGATAGTAATTTGTTTAACTCTCTGTAGTCAATACAAGGTTTTAATCCCCCCATCTTTTTTCTCAACGAAATAGAAGCCTGCCTCCATAGGAGACACCGATTGTCTAATATGACCATTGAGCAAACTCTCCTTCAAATAATTCCTCATAGCCTTCCGTTCAGGACCGGAGAAATTAAAAATACGACCTCTAGGGTACTTGGATTCTGGAATCAACTCAATGGCACAAATTATATGGTTTATGAGGAGGAAGGAACTCAGCATCGGACATGGCAAACACATCGACAAAGTCGCTGATGTATGGGGGAAGGGTTTCTAACCTCGTACTGATGCCAGCCTGAATAATGGGTAGACAGCATGAATCGCTTTTAGGTCCCCATTTCTTGAATTCACCCGTGGACAAGTTGATGACTGGGTTATGATTCTGGAGCCATGGCATGCCCAGAACTACCTCCACGGGTAAAAAAATGTATATAAAAAAAGAAAATTTTTCAGTATGACAAACCCCCACAGTTAAGGTTATTTCCGGGTACAAAATTCTACTGTACCACCCCCCAAAGGAGTGGAGTTGATAGCAATAATGTGGATAGGATCAGAAAGAGACAATATGGGTACACCTATGGAAAAAACAAAATTATAGTCAATAAAGTTAGAGGCGGACCCTGAATCAATAAATGCCTTACCAAGACCTTTGTAAGAGCCCAAAGAACTAGTCACTGGTAACAATAATTTTTCTTTACCCACTTCCGGGAGTACCGTATCCTTCTGGGCATTCGGTCCTGGTGATCTCCTGGATGGAAGAATCTTAGGGCACTGTCGTAACCAATGATCAGACTCTCCGCAGTAAAAGCAGGCACCCCTCTGACGTCTTTGATCCCTTCTAGTCATTCAAATCTGCATGGGCTCTTCTGGAAGATTTTCCAATCTGACTCTCAGGGGTGAGGGATCAGGGTTGACCACCACCTGAGGAAACATTTGTTGTTCTCGTTGTTTATCCCTAATACGACGGTCCAGTCTAATGGCTGTCATAGTCTGTTCTAAAGTATCCGGATAACTGACTAAAATGTCCTTTAAAGTTTCAGAAACTCCAGCCCTGAACTGACACTTCAGTGCTGGATCGTTCCAGCCAGAGGCAACACACCACTTCTGGAATTGGGTGCAGTATTCCTCCACAGGTCTGTCCCCCTGATTAAGAGATTTTAGTTGAGACTCTGCTACAGTTGATCTATCGGGTTCATCATATAATACACTCAGAGCCTGAAAAAACGCTTCCACAGAGAGAAGACAAGGAAAGTCCGTGGGGAGGGAGAAAGGCCATTTTTGTGGGTCCCCCTGCAGCAAAAAAATCATAATGCCTACTCTTTGCTGTTCTGAGCCTGAAGAATGAGGACATAACCGAAATTAGAGCTTACAGCTCTCCTTAAAGAGTCAAAATTTTATTTTGATCTCCTGAAAAATGATCCGGCAAAGGGGTTTAAGGTTTTGGCTGGAGGAGTCCGCAACAGGTGGGGACTGTAGCAGCTCCTGCTGCTGTAGCCTCTCCCCCAATTTCTGCACCATGTGGGCCAGGTTATGTACCTGATCGGTGAGTAGACATGCATAGGGTCCATAGTAAATGGTATGGCCTGTGATTCTGTTACGTGGAAAGGAAGAGTGCAGCCCTGAATTCCACCCACACCTTTATTGTTATGACCGGCGTCACGCAAAGGGAGGTAAATGGGAAGGCCCTGTCCAAGGGAGAGGGAAAGGTGGTGACCCCTGACTCACCTTGCGGCTGGCACCTGACTGCCCTGACGTCCCTAGACGGGTTCCTCACCCGTACGCCGATCACGTGCCTAAACCCTGGCTTTCCCTAAGATGAGCCCTGTGTAGTGAACAGGGCGGTGGGATCACTAGTCCGCACCACTGACACTAAGAGGAAAACACCAAGGAGAGGACAGACAATACAGACAAACATATAATCCCAGGTGGGCGACAACAGCAGACCACCAAGGCCCAACAGGGATCCGGAGGGTAACACTCTGGAACAACAACCAGGTATCTCAGCTACTCAGCTCTAGTGGGTCAGTATAGAAGTCCAGGCAGGAAGCTCTATATCTGGCAACCAGAGAAGTGTAAGAGGGGAATATAAGGAGGTTGGGATTGCTGGACAAGAAACAGCTGAGGAGGAGAAGCTACAGATCCCTGAGTGAGCCAAAAAGGATTGCAAGGCAAACCCAGAAAGCTACCATTACGAAACAGCACTGTCTTTGTACATCGAACGCGCAGCCACCCGCGGCGACTTCCTGACCCCGGGTATAACGGAGTCAGACGTGGCTCTTGACAACTTCGTGACATTTATCCCTGCTTACTTGCACGGCCCGTCCTAACTGACGGCGTACAACTTGGCGGCAGTCCCTCGCCTGGGTACGTGCAGGGGCCTACTAAAGAGAGCAAAAACGTAACAGAGTCAAGGAAGCAAGGGTCAAGGCCAGGAGGTCATGCAGTAAAAGGGGAGAAGGCAAAGCAAGGTCAAAAACAATCCGAAGCCAAGAGGTAACGTCAAATCCAAGGAGGTTGCAAGGTCGAGGTCAAAAACTAGCTGAGGTCAAAACACAATAGGAAATCCAAATACACAGCATCACGTGACTCCCATTGCACGCCACACAGCTGAGTGCCGATTCATTCCCATCGCTCAGATCCCCTGCTGCTCGTTGCCTAGGGGGTGGAGGCCGCAGGCCGCACTGAGGAGGCACCTGCGGCCGAGTCTTCCCCGACTCATGGTGCTGTGGAGACGAGGACGCCGGCCACATTCCCGCTTTCGAGTCACTCGCAAGCATGGGATGCCGGCGGCACAGCGAAGGGGAAGCGCATCACTAGCTCCCCGTTACAAACTGAAATAGAAATGTAACAGATGAACTATATATGGCACAGCAGATGAACTATATAAACATGTCTATATTACACCGCTGGCTGACAATGAGTCTGATGCACAGTACGTCTATGTGTAACTGAATGGATTAATTATTGATGGTGCTTCAGATGACATAGGTACATGCACCAATATATTAGAGCGGCTGTTGAGACTAAGTCTGATGCACAGTAAGTATATTTAAAGCAGAACAGATCAAGTATAAATGGCATAGCAGATGACCTATATAAACATGCCTTTGTACTTGAACGCCTGCTTACAATGAGACTGATGCACAGTATGTCTATGTATAACTGAACAGATGAATTATTAATGGTGTATCAGATGATGTTGGTACACATGTCAATATATTAGACTGGCTGTTGAGACTAAGTCTGATGCACAGTCAGTCTATGTATAACAGAACAGATGAAGTATAAATGGCACAGCAGTGGAACAAGATGCACAGAGCGATTACACAGAGCCTGCACTGTCCCTGCACTGTCCCTTCAGTCTCCCTATGATCTCCCTACAGTGTCTGAACACTATCCCTACAATATACCTACATATCCCTGCACTGTCCTTTTCCAATATTCTACAATTTAAGCTTTGTTAAACACTGTCCCTAGCACTTGACACATATGTCCCTATGCTCGGTTCACTATAAAATGGTGGAGACCGGGTGAGATTATGATTTTCATAGGGCTGTGAAATCATAGGTGATGGCTATCTGCTGATTGGCTGCACTGCATTATGGGTCATATATCCTTCCAGCAGCTACTCATTGCTGCTCCCAAGAGCTGGAAGAAATGCATGTTAGAGCCCCTCTAACATCTAGCACCAGGACAAATACCAGCTATGCCACAGATGGCTACTTTAGCTATAGTTACATTCATGTAATATTTAGAAAGCGTGTCTGTATACCACATGTAGACAGACAGGAACAATTGTAGACTTGGAACTGCTGCAAATGCTGAATAGCAGATTTAAAAATGGAAATATTATTAATGCAAAATTAAACTGATCTGACTTTAAAATGGTTTATACAAATGTCTCAAATATCCCCTATTATTATATTATTGCTTAGCTAAAATTATGATAATAAAAAAAAATTACAAGATGACCAAATTATATTTAAATCCACATCCCAAAGTAATTAACATGAAATTACAGTCCTTTGGAATATAAGAATATTAGAATAATATTTTCCTTAATATCTTCTAAAGGTAGCAATAGCCTCAATTAAAGAAAAGATTTTCATTCTTTCGCAAGGGAAATATCATTAGAATTTTTTTGAACAAATGTAATTATAAAAGTAGCAAAAAATGAAACATCTAATGAAAGTAGATAGTGGTTGTAAGGCTATCCAATAAGAAACTGGTGCAATATTATGAGTCCTCTCACACGTGGACCAGACATAGTAATCACATATTAAGAAATAGGCTCAGGTCCAATCACTTCCCACCACTACCACACCTCGCCAGTCACATCCTCCATAGACCTCCTGCTCCCATCTGACTCATCCTCACCTTCTCCTTCGACATGCTCTGATGCCTGGCTGAGAGTCCAGAGGGGGTCTGTTACGGGAGGGTGTGGGGAGATGGGGTCTTCAGTCGCTGCAAAACTAATAATAGTACTGCCCCGCAGTATAATTTGGAATGGCGGCGCAGGTGCGTCTCTTCTCCAACTTCTGCCTTTGGTCACTGCACGGGCCACATGACACAGCTTCACGGGGCAGATGTGGCCCTCGGGCCGTAGGTTAGGCATCACTGCCCTATATTATAATTAAATTAAGTGTCTCCTTTGCCGACAAGTTCTTAAATATATATATATATAATGTATAGAAAATCTGGTTCTGTAAAGATATGGATAATCTCACTACTATTTCAACCATGAGGCCAAGGGAGTACCATTAGAAGGTGCAGAAATTGCAGTATCACCCTGTTCCCAGGCCTGAGAGCGCTCAAAAGTATAGTTGAGCATGAATATTCGAATGGCGAATTTTTATCTCGAATATCGCCACTTCGAGAATTAGCGAATATTTAGAATATAGTGCTATATATTCGTTATATTGAATATTCAGCATTTTTTTGCATCTGAGCACATGATTCCTCTCTGCTTCTTGCTTGTGGGCCAATGAGAAGGAAGCAATGTCAAGTTCACAACAATACTTAGTGCATCAATCAGTAATCTGTAGTCAGACCTGCTAAAATGTGAAGTTGCACATAGTGCGAAAAAATATTATAATCACTGCCGATTAGCTCAATCGCGAATATATTGGAGCACTTGGCCCTATCTGCTTATAAAGCTTTTGTAATGTTCTGCCATGCCAACCATTTTCTCCAGTCTCAGGAGAAACTCATGAAACTTCTAGCAGCTTGAAAAATTTTACTAAAGTGACCCACACCTGTATTTTGCATTACAAATTTGCATTACGCTGTTTTTACATTGCCGATTTTTCACATTCAATAAAATAACTTGAATTCTCGAAATTGGCTAATATATGACAGATATTCTACAAAATATTTGTGAAATATTGCAAATTCGAATATAGCCCCTGCCACTCATCACTACTAAAAAGTCCCCCTCCAATTAAAAACACACCACTATCAGAAATGGCGGATGATTAGGCTGTTACAGATTTTCTATTTTATCCCAGGAATTTCAAGATATGCCGGTGCACAAGGTAAAATACCATATCTGGTATAACTGTGTTGTAAGTACAGAGTGTGCATGTTTGTACAGATACTGTATCTCTCAAGAAATCCATGCTATTTCAGTTAAAGGGCTTCTGTCACCCCCAAAACTCATTTTTCATTTTTGGGCATATTAAAATCCTTATTGGACGACTATTCCCTATAAAGGGCTCTTACCTTGTTCTGTGGCTTTGTTTCATTAAAAATCAAGCTTTTAAAATATGCAAATTACTTCACTACCAGCAAGTAGGGCGTCTACTTGCTGGTAGCCGCCGCATCCTCCATTTAAAAAAATGCCCCCTCCTCCAGTTGATTGACAGGGCCAGCAAGCGCTCTTCTCCTCCGGCTGGCCCTGTCAGCATTTCAAATCCCGCGCCTGCGCCTTACGTGTCTTCATTCGGCGCAGGCGCTCTGAGAGAAGGACGCTCGCTTCCTCAGCACTCCCTCAGTGCGTCAATCAACTGGAGGAGGGGACGTTTTTTTAAAAGGAGGATGCGGCGGCTACCAGCAAGTAGACGCCCTACTTGCTGGTAGTGAAGTAATTTGCATATTTTAAAAGCTTGATTTTTAATGAAACAAAGCCACAGAACAAGGTAAGAGCCCTATATATTGAATAGTCGTACAATAATGATTTTAATATGTCCAAAAAAAAAAAAAGAGTTTTGGGGGGTGACAGAAGCCCTTTTACCTTGCTGTGTAGAACATTTTACTTTCTTTAGATTGAATAGTGTTCTTAAACTAAACCAAAAGCTCTGTTAGAACATTTAAAATCTGTTTCAAGTGCTCAACATGCAGTATCATATCTGTGGTAAAAAGAGAAAGCTTCTTAAAAACGTCAGTGCTATTCCTTAGAAAAATATAGAACTACTAAGCAAAAATGTGGCTAAAATCCGGTATACATGCTGTACGACAGATATATTATGAGTTTTAGACACTTTTGCACATAACTAGACACTTTTCAGAATTATCTATACATAGGGGCCTAGCTAAGCAGAGTCACAGTGTAGCAGATTTATTGACGGTGTGTGCCATTATTTTGGCATAAAACGTTGTAATATATTAAGTAAGCGAGTCAAGTGGCAGCATAAGGAAATGAAAATTTTCGAACAAGTTTAGGCATCAAATTTATTAACAATTTGTTAAGACTGGGGTTGTGTCTTTGCAAATGCATCACATTTATTAAAGGGATTATGCCATAACTGATGTAAAGAATGAAAATCAGACATCATGTAGCACATGGCAACAAAGCTAGAACCAGCCCGTACCATTTATTTATTAATGCAATTTTTCTACAGGATTCTCTTCAGGCTGACAACTCATGGGGCCTGTCCTTTATGCTGTAGCTCTATCTCTGTAACTGTCAAAGCTTCTAACAGAAAATATGGATAGTGGCAGTCGAAGATTCAACCTCAGTATATGTGACCTCCCTAGTCAGGTGGACAACAAATAAGGAAAAGAACAAACAGCAGGTGGTGCTATACAGATACATTTTATTGAATAGATCACTGGCATACAACATTTTTAATTACCTGCAATAAGAAAAGTATTCAGATCCAGGTGCTGGTTTGAAAAATGTAGAATATATTTCATGGCACAACCCCTTTAAAAGGCACATGGCTCTTAATAATTGTGGTGCATTGCAGGCTGCCTATGTGCCAGCCTGGAGCGGAACTAGACCTCTGGTGTAATATCTGCCAGTTTTCTGGTGCATATGCCCATGAAAGTGGCAAAGATGTCAGAAAAGGTCAAAAGTAGCAAATATTGTTACAAACCGGCATTTGCAACAAAATTTATGACTTGTAGGTTACTTTTTTTTTATTGAACTTTTTAAGTAACACTGTAGTAATAAATAGTATAATGACTTTTCTGTATAAGCTATAGCAACAATCCTGGACACCAGGGAATCCTGAGAAAGTGTTTTACAATTTGTTTTGTGGCACAGCAATTACAGCAGACAGGATTTAAAGTGAATAGGAAGTGCCACTGTGATGTCACAAGAGCATTGCCCTGTATGAAAGTAATCCCAATGCATTACAGAATAGACTGGAAACATGTATATATGCCTTAAAATGCTTTTGAATTTAGTATAATAGAAACATCTTTGCTAGATCCAATTTATACCTAATTCTCAAGAGAATTTTGTCTTGACGGTAAAGAGATGAATGTAGCACTATATAAAACAGATTACATTTGAAGACTTCTGTGAAAATGTTAAATATAGAGGTTTTATATAAAGATTAACTGTTTATTGTGTAATGAAATGTTATTTAAATATCCGATATACTGTCGATAGAATTAGTAATTTTATCACAGACAAGCGCAGCTGCCTGTCCACGTTCATTAAAAAGAACCAGGCATGGATCCCACAGGACTTGTCCGTACCTTGTGCAGAATAGACATGTATACCGGCCTTACCCAATCATTGTTATACTCCAGCGCACTTACTCTTTGTTTTCTTTTTTATATTTCCCAATGTTTTGGGGTTTCCCCCAATTTATAAAAAAAAAATAAAAAAAAAATGTCTTGTTGGCGACTACCTTTGGCTTCACAGCCAAAAAAGGCTTTATATCTGGCAACAATGTAACCGGCACTTTTAATAAATTAAGTTCCCTGTCAGTTATGCTGTGCAGGGGTACTTCACAGCAAGAAATGGGTTCATTTCACCCAACAATGCAACAGACATATGTTATAAAATTACTTCACTGTCAGTAATGCAGTGCTGTAACACACCCTCCAAGCCATTTGTGAATGACTGGCCTGATAACCGTGAAAAATGTCCCCCCCCCACACACAATCTAAGGCTACTGTCACACTAACAGCACGGACCTCCGGCAGGCTGTTCCGTCGGGTGAACAGCCTGTCGGATCCGTCCTGCCACTATTGACTATAATGGGGGCGGGGCGGAGTTCCGGCAGAGGCACGGCAGCGCACGGCGAGAGTCTGCCGGAATAAATGTCGGATATGTTGTAGGCATGGATGTGATGGCTTCTAAGGGCACACGAGTTGAACGCTTGTTGATTGGCTGCCCTGCAGCCTTTCAACATGCGCCATTAAATCGCCGAACACCAAACTGGAACCCGAACTTTTACAGAAATGTTCGGATCCGGGTACCAAAAACCCTAAAGTTCGGTACAAACCCGAACTTTACAGTTCGGTTCGCTCAACCCTAATCATGATCTAATATCTAATATAAATTTTCTCTGACTGACGAAAGTATATAAACCTTTAAGAATAGGGGAAGTGTTTTCATTCAATGGGATGACAATCAGGTGTGGGTAGGCGACCTGTTTTATTTAGGGTGCTGGCACACAGTGCAGTTCTGACATTATAATAGGCACAGTAGATCTGACAAGTTATGTGGGGTCCAGAGATGCTACAAAACAATGAAAACTGTATAAATAACATTTTATTAAGGGGCTCATCACTTGTACCTAACAGAAAATATGCATTTGAATCACTATAGGAGTATTTATCATTTTTATATTCTTAACCCCTTATGGACCGGGCTCATTTTCACATTAAGGACCAGGCCATTGTTTGGAAATCTGACCAGTGTCACTTGAAGTGTGAATAACTTTAAAACGCTTTTACTTATCCAGGCCGTTCTGAGACAGTTTTTTCGTCACATATTGTACTTCATAACATTGGTAAAATAGAGTAAAAAAAATTCATTTTTATTTATAAAAAAATACCAAATTTACCCAAAATGTTGAAAAATTAGCAAATTTCCAAGTTTCAATTTCTCTACTTCTATAATACATAGTAATACCTCCAAAAATAGTTATTAATTTACATGTCTACTTCATGTTTGGATCATTTTGGGAATGCCTTTTTACTTGGGGACGTTACAAGGCTTAGAAATTTAGAAGCAAATCTTGAAATTTTTCTGAAATTTTCAAAAACCCACTTTTTAAGGACCAGTTCAGGTCTGAAGTCACTTTGTGAGGCTTACATAATAAAAACCACCCAAAAATGACCCCATTTTGGAAACTACACCCCTCAAGGTATTCAAAACTGATTTTACAAACTTTGTTAACCCTTTAGGTGTTCCACAAGAGTTATTGGCAAATGGAGATGAAATTTCAGAATTTCAATTTTTTGGCAAACTTTTCATTTTAATCCACTTTTATGGAGTTTCTACTCTAGGGCTGCATCAGGGGTTCTTCAAATGGGACATGGTGGCAAAAAAAACGGCCATCAAAATCTGCATTCCAGAAACCATATTGCGTTCCTTTCCTTCTGCGCCCTGCCGTTTGTCATACAGCAGTTTACGACCACATATGGAGTGTTTCTGTAAACTTCAGAATCAGGGTAATAAATATTAAGTTTTGTTTGGCTGTTAACCCTTGCTTTGTTACTGAAAAAAATGGATTAAAATGGAAAATTTTCCAAAAAATAGCTTTTTTTGGCACCGTTTTTAATTATATTTTTTTGACCGTGTTAATCTGGGGGTTAGGTCATGGGGTATTTTTATAGAGAAGATTCTTACGGATGCGGCGATACCTAATATGTCTACTTTTTTAAATTTATTTCGGTTTTACAATATATTAGCCTTTTTTAAACAAAAAAATAACATTTTAGTGTCTGAGTCAGTTTTTTAAAATTTTTTAGCCGATTGTCTTAGATAGGGGCTAATTTTTTGCGAGATGAGAGGATGGTTTCATTGGCACTATTTTGAGGGGCATATGACTTTTTGATCGCTTGCTATTACACTTTTTGTGTTGTAAGGTGATAAAAAAATACCTTTTTTTGCACGTTTATTATAATTTTTTTTTACCGTGTTCATCTGAGGGGTTAGGTAATGCTGTATTTTTATAGAGAAGATTCTTACGGACGTGGCCATACCTAATATGTCAACTTTTTTTTAATTTATTTTAGTTTTACAAAATATCATTTTGGGTGTCTCAAGTCTGAGAACCATAGTTTTTTTTTTCGATTGTCAGTGGCTAAATAGAATTAAAATTGGGTAAGGGGATTATAAATTTAGTACTCCATGGAAGTGTGGTACTCCCTGAAGCAACCAATAATGCAGAGGCCCGGATGATCGGGGCACGTGTCACACTGAGTGGTGGTGTCCTCCTGTGACACATCCTGCACCTTTTTTGGGACCGTCCCTTCTTTCCAGTATGGGGGACCACGCCTGGAAAGTGTTGGCCAGGGACGATCCGGCGCCTCCAGTTCCTGAGGTACTCCGGCCTGCTCTTTCCCGGTCAGAAAAGATGAGGGCCTTGAGGACTGCTTCATAGAACTGGAGGAATTTCCCTGTGTTGCCAGTGCTCTGGGACAGCACAAAAGAGTTGTACAAGGCAACCTCTACCAAGTAGACTGCAACTTTTTTGTATCATGCCCGGGTTTTGCGCATGGCGTTATATGGCTTGAGGACTTGATCAGAGAGATCAACTCCTCCCATATACCGATTGTAGTCGACGATACAAATGGGCTTGAGGACCTTTGCCGCGGAACCTCGCACAGGGACAGGGGTGATGCCATTACCGTGAATTGTGGGCAGTACAAAGACATCCCGCTTGTCCTTATATCTGACCAGCAACAGGTTTCCACTGGTAAGGGCACGGGTCTCACCCCTGGGGATAGGAACCTGGAGGGGATGGGTAAGGAGGCCGTGTTGATTTTATCCGCACGGTTCCACAAGCGGACGAGGGACTGGAACAAAGGGATACTAGTATAAAAGTTATCCACGTACAGGTGGTAACCCTTATCTAGCAGTGGGTGCATAAGGTCCCACACAAGTTTCCCGCTAACACCCAGAGTGGGGGGACATTCTGGGGGTTGAATACGGGAATCTCGCCCCTCGTACACACAAAACTTGTAAGTGTACCCTGAGGTACTCTCACAAAGTTTGTACAACTTCACGCCATACCTCGCCCGCTTAGAGGGAACATACTGGCAGAAAATGAGTCTCCCCTTAAAAGCAATGAGAGACTCATCAACTGTGACCTCCTTTCCAGGTACATAGGCCTCCAAAAATTTGGCCCCAAAGTGATCGAAGACCGGCCTGATTTTGTACAGGCAGTCATAGGCAGGATCACCTGGGGGGGAAGGGGGACATGCTGCATTATCTGAATAATGCAGGCATTTCGAATGGCCTCAAAAAAATGTCATGGCCGTACTGTAAAGTGGGGTCTGGTAGAGGACGTCCCCACTCCAGTACAGCCTGACACAGTTTTTTTTGACTAGGCCCATGTGCAGCATGAGGCCCCAAAATGTCCTCATCTCGACTGCACTGACCGGAGTCCAGCCATCGGCCCTAGCCAAAAAGGAGCCCGGGTGTTGAGCAATGAACTGTTGGGCGTACAAGTTCATTTGCTCCACCATCAGATTCACAAAGTGGTCACTGAAAAAAGACTAAAATAGTAATATTCAGTGAAGCCCACTGTGGGAATCTGGATTCCTGGTTGGCCAACAAAATCAGGAATCACAGGCTCAAAATCCTCTGGGGTACATCATGCAAGTTCACTGGTAGGGGCTCAGGTGGACTTATCTGGTGGGACGGAAAGCTAGTACGAGCCCCAGAGCTGCACATACTAGTGTGTGACAAGAGGAAAGTGGGGTCATTCTCGTCCTCACTGGGGCTCTCTGAGTCGGAGGCAAGCTGGGCATATGCCATAAAGGAGTGTGTGTGTGCATGTGTGCGTGCGTGGAAAACTTTATTTAATGTGCTTGTGTGTGGGGCATGGGTGTTCGTGGACTTTTCCCTAAACCTAACAGAAAAAAAAAAAAAGTGAAAACCCCCAAAAAGGCAAACCTCCCACCCGCCCTGCAACCAATCAGAAGCGATCCTGAGAGGTGATGTCACCATCACCTCTCAGGATCGCAGGATGGTGATTGGTGGTATATAATCACACCACCGATCATCATCCTATTCCGGGTTATCGGGTCACCAGAGTCCCGAATAACCCGAAACGCAGTAAACCGCAGGTCTGAATTGACCTGCGGTTTGCCGCAATCGCCGATACGGGAGGGTCACAGGACCCCCCTTAGCATTGTGACAGAGTGCCTGCTGAATGATTTCAGCAGGCACTCTGTTCCGATCACCCCACGCTGCGATGATCGTAAATACACATGACGTACCGGTACATCATGTGTCCTTAAGTTCCAGGGCATTATGACGTACTGGTACGTCATGTGTCCCCAACGGGTTAAAGCAAGATTGTTCGGACAGTGTGAGCTTTGATGGATGATAATCTATCAGCACTCGTTTGCACCAGCCTGATTACACAGGCCAATTCAAACTTAGAATGAGAGCGGAACGATTGCTACAGCTGTCGTTCCTCCTTCATTCTCTTCAATAGATGATTGGCACCAGATTCTTGATAACACATGGAGATGTGCTGCTGATTATTGGGCATCTTTCAACCTGATGAATGATGGCAATCAGCTGATGATTGCTTATCGGCTGCTCAATTATATGGGCTTTTGTATTCCCGATAATCTGCCCAAAATAGTGCAGTCTATTAGGGATTTTAGATGAGCCTCTACATCATTTTGTTAGGTCACATCCATCTGACACATAGCACTTCTGCAGCTTAGTTCCCTTCAAGTAAATGGGATTGAGTGGCAATACCAAGCATAGCTGCTATACAATGTATGGTTTTGTGCTTGTTATGCTATAAAGAGGTTACAGCACTCATCTAATTGCTATGGCATCCAACAGCGGATCTGTAGGGGATGCTGGGAGTCGAAGCCTCACGGATCAGATATTTATGACCTAGCCTGAGAATCAGTATTATCTTATTCTGAGAATAGGAAATCAATGTTTAAAGGGGTTGTGTCACTTCAGCAAATAACATTTATTAAGTAGAGAAAGTTAATACTATCCACTTCTAATGTATTGTGATTGTCCATAATGCTTCCTTTGCTGACTGGAATAATTTTCCCACCACATTGAACACTTATCGTTTCCATGGTTATGACCACCCTGCAATTCATCAGTGATGGGCGTTCTTGCGCACTATAGAAAAAATCACCAGCCTATGTGAACTCCCGTGGACTCCCGAAAGGCTGACATTTTTTCTATAGTGTGCAAGCACGGCCACCACTGAATGATTGCAGTGTGCTTGTAAAAAGGAAACAAGCAGTGTATAATGTGATGGAAAAATGAATCCAGCCAGCAAAAGAAGGCAATATGGACAATAACAATACATTAGGAGTTGCCTTGTACTAACTTTCTCTACAGTCGTGGCCAAAAGTTTTGAGAAAGACACAAATATTAGTTTTCACAAAGATTGCTGCTAAACTGCTTTTAGATCTTTGTTTTAGTTGTTTCTCTGATGTAGTGAAATATAATTACACGCACTTCATACGTTTCAAAGGCTTTTATCGACAATTACATGACATTTATGCAAAGAGTCAGTATTTGCAGTGTTGGCCCTTCTTTTTCAGGACCTCTGCAATTCGACTGGGCATGCTCTCAATCAACTTCTGGGCCAATTCCTGACTGATAGCAACCCATTCTTTCATAATCACTTCTTGGAGTTTGTCAGAATTAGTGGGTTTTTGTTTGTCCACCCGCCTCTTGAGGATTGACCACAAGTTCTCAATGGGATTAAGTACTGGGGAGTTTCCAGGCCATGGACCCAAAATGTCAACGTTTTGGTCCCCGAGCCACTTAGTTATCACTTTTGCCTTATGGCACGGTGCTCCATCGTGCTGGAAAATGCATTGTTCTTTACCAAACTGTTGTTGGATTGTTGGAAGAAGTTGCTGTTGGAGGGTGTTTTGGTACTATTCTTTATTCATGGCTGTGTTTTTGGGCAAAATTGTGAGTGAGCCCACTCCCTTGGATGAGAAGCAACCCCACACATGAATGGTCTCAGGATGCTTTACTGTTGGCATGACACAGGACTGATGGTAGCGCTCACCTTTGCTTCTCTGGACAAGCCTTTTTCCAGATGCCCCAAACAATCGGAAAGAGGCTTCATCGGAGAATATGACTTTGCCCCAGTCCTCAGCAGTCCATTCACCATACTTTCTGCAGAAGATCAATCTGTCCCTGATGTTTTTTTTGGAGAGAAGTGGCTTCTTTGCTGGCCTTCTTGACACCAGGCCATCTTCCAAAAGTCTTCGCCTCACTGTGGTTGCAGATGCGCTCACACCTGCCTGCTGCCATTATTGAGCAAGCTCTGCACTGGTGGCACTCCGATCCCGCAGCTGAATCCTCTTTAGGAGACTATCCTGGCGCTTGCTGGACTTTCTTGGATGCCCTGAAGCCTTCTTAACAAGAATTGAACCTCTTTCCTTGAAGTTCTTGATGATCCTATAAATTGTTGATTGAGGTGCAATCTTAGTAGCCACAATATCCTTGCCTGTGAAGCCATTTTTATGCAAGGCAATGATGGCTGCACACGTTTATTTGCAGGTCACCATGGTTAACAATGGAAGAACAATTATTTCAAGCATCACCCTCCTTTTAACATGTCAAGTCTGCCATTTTAACCCAATCAGCCTGTCATAATAATCTCCAGCCTTGTGCTCGTCAACATTCTCACCTGAGTTAACAAGACGATTACTGAAATGATCTCAGCAGGTCCTTTAACCCCTTAAGGACACAGCCTTTTTACACCTTAGGACCAGGCCATTTTTTGAAAATCTGACCAGAGTCCCTTTAAGTGCTGATAACTTTAAAACGCTTTGACTTATCCAGGCCGTTCTGAGATTGTTTTTTCGTCACATATTGTACTTCATGACACTGGTAAAATGAAGTAAAAAAAAAATATTTTTTTTGCACCAAAAAATACCTAATTTAACAAAAAATTTGGAAAAATTTGCAAATTTCAAAGTTTCAGTTTCTCTACTTCTGTAATACATAGTAATACCCCAAAAAATTGTGATGACTTTACATTCCCCATATGTCTACTTCTTGTTAGAATTGATTTGGGAATGATATTTTATTTTTTGGGGATGTTATAAGGCTTAGAAGTTTAGAAGCAAATCTTGAAATTTTTCAGAAATTTACAAAAACTCAATTTTTAGGGACCAGTTCAGGTCTCAAGTCACTTTGCGAGGCTTACATTATAGAAACCACCCAAAAATGACCCCATCTAAGAAACTACACCCCTCAAGGTATTCAAAACTGATTTTGCATACGTTGTTAACCCTTTAGGTGTTGCACAAGAGTTATTGGCAAATGGGGAGGAAATTTGAGAATTTCATTTTTTTGTCTAATTTTTCATTTTAACCCATTTTTTCCACTAACAAATCAAGGGTTAACAGCCAAACAAGACTGTATCTTTATTGCCCTGACTCTGCCGTTTACAGAAACACCCAATATGTGGCCGTAAACTACTGTACGGCCACACAGCGGGGCGTAGAGTGAAAGGTGCGCCGTATGGTTTTTGGAGGGCTGATTTTTATGGACTGGTTTATTTACACCATGTCCCATTTGAAGCCCCCTGATGCACCCCTAGAGGAGAAACTCCCTAAAAGTGACCCCATCTAAGAAACTACAGCCCTCAAGCTATTCAAAACTGATTTTACATACATCGTTAACTCTTTAGGTGTTGCACAGGAGTTATTGGCAAATGGCGATGAAATTTGAGAATTTCATTTTTTTGCCTAATTTTCCATTTTAACCCATTTTTTCCACTAACAAAGCAAGGGGTAACAGCCAAACAAGACTGTATCTTTATTGCCCTGACCCCATATGTGGCCGTAAACTACTGTACGGGCACACAGCGGGGCGTAGAGTGAAAGGTGCGCCGTTTGGTTTTTGGAGGGCTGATTTTGCTGGACTGTTTTTTTGGCACCATGTCCCATTTGAAGCCCCCCTGATGCACCCCTGGAGTAGAAACTCCATAAAAGTGACCCCATCTAAGAAACGACACCCCTCAAGGTATTCAAAACTGATTTTACAAACTTTGTTAACCCTTTAGGTGTTGCACAAGATTTAATGGAAAATAGAGATACAATTTCAAAATTTCACTTTTTTGGCAGATTTTCCATTTTAATATTTTTTTTCCAGTTACAAAGCAAGGGTTAACAGCCAAACAAAACTCATTATTTATGGCCCTGATTCTGTAGTTTACAGAAACACCCCATATGTGGTCGTAAACTGCTGTACGGGCACACGGCAGGGCGCAGAAGGAAAGGAACGCCATACGGTTTTTGGAAGGCAGATTTTGCTGGACAGTTTTTTTTTTACACCATGTCCCATTTGAAGCCCCCCTGATGCACCCCTAGAGTAGAAACTCCAAAAAAGTGACCCCATTTTAGAAACTACGGGATAGGGTGGCAGTTTTGTTGGTACTAGTTTAGGGTACATATGATTTTTGGTTGCTCTATATTACACTTTTTGTGCGGCAAGGTAACAAGAAATAGATTTTTTGACACGTTTTTATTTTTTGTTATTGACAACATTCATCTGACAGGTTAGATCATGTGGTAATTTTATAGAGCAGGTTGTCACGGACGCGGCGATACCTAATATGTATACTATTTTTTTTATTTATGTAAGTTTTACACAATGATTTCATTTTTAAAACAAAAAAAATGTTTTAGTGTCTCCATAGTCTAAGAGCCATAGTTTTTTCAGTTTTTGGGCGATTATCTTAAGTAGGGTCTCATTTTTTGCGGGATGAAATGACGGTTTGATTGGCATCTATTTTGGGGTGCATATGACTTTTTGATTGCTTGCTATTACACTTTTTGTGACGTAAGATGACAAAAAATGGCTTTTTTTACACCGTTTTTATTTTAATTTTTTTACGGTGGTCATCTGAGGGGTTAGATCATGTGATATTTTTATAGAGCCGGTCGATACGGACGCGGCGATACCTAATATGTATACTTTTTTTTTATTTATGTAAGTTTTACACAATGATTTCATTTTTGAAACAAAAAAAATCATGTTTTAGTGTTTCCATAGTCTAAGAGCCATAGTTTTTTCAGTTTTTGGGCGATTATCTTGGGTAGGGTATGATTTTTGCGGGATGAGATGACGGTTTGATTGGTACTATTTTGGCGTACATGCGACTTTTTTGATCACTTTTATTACCTTTTTTGGGAAGTAAGGTGGGCAAAATTTCAATTTCATCCTAGTTTTTTATTTTTTATTTTTATGGCGTTCACCGTTCGGGTAAAGTAACATAACCGTTTTATAGATCAGGTCGTTACGGACGCGGCGATACCAAACATGTGTAGGGAATTTTATTTTTTTCATTTTTAATCAGTGATAAATGTGTTTTTTGATTTTTACTTTTTTTTCACTTTTTTTAACTTTTTTTTTTACCCAGACCCACTTGGTTCTTGAAGATCCAGTGGGTCTGATGTCTGTATAATACAGTACAGTACAATATATATTGTTCTGTACTGTATTTTACTTACACTGAACAGATCTATGCTTTTAGCACAGATCTGTTCAGCACCATGGACAGCAGGACGCCTGAGAGGCGTCCTGTTGCCATGGGAACCTTCCCCGTCTGCTCAGAACTGCGCAGACGGGGAAGGGTAAGCACAGGGCTGAGGGGGGCTCTCTGGGGGCTCTCTCCCTCTCCCATCGGGGGGCTGCAAAGGCACAGCAGCCCCCCGATGGGAGAGGGAGGGAGCTCCCTGCGCTGTTAACCTTTTCCATACAGCGGTCCGTACGGACCGCTGTATGGAAAGGGTTAAAGGCTGACATCGCATCGCAGATGTCAGCCGTTTATACCAGGGTGCCAGCAATGTGCTGGCACCCTGGTATCCCCACTAGAAACCAACGATTATACAAGGGGAGGCGGGCGGGGGATCGCGATCCCGCCTGCCGCACCGCCCGCCTCCCGCACCGCCCACACTGCCCGCAACCCTCCCCCTGCACCTCCCACCAGGCTAAAATCACTCGGGGGGTGCAGGGGGAGGGATACAGATCTATTTTAGGAATACTAAAGTTTCTGATCCCCGCGGTCAGGGACCGCAGGGATCAGAAACTGCAGAAATCGCAGCAAACCGCAGGTCTGAATTGACCTGCGGTTTGCCGCGATCGCCGACATGGGGGGGTCACGGGACCCCCCCGCGCATTTAGCCTAGGTGCCTGCTCGATGATTTGAGCAGGCACCGGGTTCCGATCACTGCCGGCCGGGCGGCAGTGATCGGAACAACACATGACGTACCGGTACGTCATGTGTCCTTAAGTACCAGGACATCATGACGTACCGGTACGTCATGTGTCCTTAAGAGGTTAATGACAGCAAAGAAATGCAGTGGAAAGGTTTTTTTGGGATTAAGTTCATTTTCATGGCAAAGAAGGACTATGCAATTCATCTCATCACTCTTCATAACATTCTGGAGTATATGCAAATTGGTATTATAAAAACTTAAGCAGCAACTTTTCCAATTTCCAATATTTATGTAATTCTCAAAACTTTTGGCCACGACTGTACATAATAAATGCCACTTTTGCTGAAGTGACACAACCTATTTAAGCTCTGGACAATCCCTTAAAAGATTTTGAATACACTTGGTCCTGTAGGGCCACCTAAATCTTTTTTTGATGGCTCCTATTATAACCCCAGTTCCAAAAAAGTTGGGACGCCAAATGAGTTACATGAGTTAATTTTTACATGAAATGCCTGTCTCACGTTCAACATCTGATATGTGTCTATTGTGAATAAAATAAGGATTTGAACATCATTATATTCTGTTTTTATCCAAATTTATTTACATTTTACACAGCATACTAACTTTTTGGGAATTGGGGTTATATTTCTATATGCTCCTGATTGAATATACACTTTATTTAATAGAAGTGATGAGCAAAGTATTAAAAAATTCTATTCAACTGCTTCGCTGAATTTTACAAAAAAATTTGTAGTGGGTGCAATGACAGGGAGCTGTGTTTGTGCTGCTCCCCATCATTGTACATCTCAGATGCCACTTTCATAGCTGATTGCGGCATCTGACAGCAATAATACAGTGTAAAATAAAATAAAAATTACTAAAATCATACTTACCCTCATCCATTTGATCCCGAAGAGCCGGCCACCTCCAACTTGATTGAAGATCTAGCGCGAATTCTTGGGTGACCCATGACGTTGTACGTCACCATGCACAGGATTTCGGACAAGATCTTCAATCAAGATGTTCACGCTCAAATGGATGAGGTAAGTATGTTTTTTTTTTTTTACCGCCATTCAGGGAAAATAGATTCGCTTCCACGAAGCATGAGGAAATTCGGCTTTGCGGCTAATCAAATTTTCCATGATATTCAAATCGAATTCCACTCCGTGGTGGTCGAATCGCTCAACGCTATTTAAAGGGAACCTGTCATCAACTTTATGCTGACCTCACTGAGGGCAGCATAAAATAGTGACAGAAATGCTGATTTCAGCAGTGTGTCACTCATGAGCTAAAAGTAAGTGGTTGCTTAAGACCAGCATCATAATCATTACAGCTCAGACCTTGAAAAGAGTCAAATCTTACTGAAGAGTCATAGTTATTCATAATCTCCTGCTCTCCTCGCCCATCTGCTGATGACTGGCAGTTCTCTCCTAGAGAAAAATGGAGAAAACTAGGTAGAAGACTGTCAGTCATCAGCAGTTGGGCAGGGAGAGCAGGAATTCATGAATAACCATGACTCTTCTCAGGTGGCCGTGACTAGAGTTGAGCGGACACCTGGATGTTCGGGTTCGGCAGGTTCAGGCGAACTTGAAAAAAAAGATCGGGTTCGGGACCCGAACTTGACCCCGAATTTGAACCCCATTGAAGTCAATGGGGACCCAAACTTTTGGGCACTAAAATGGCTCTAAAATAGTCCTGGAAAGGGCTAGAGGGCTGCAAAAGGCATCAAAATGTGCTTAAGAGCATGACAACTGTTCTGCAAACAAATGTGGATAGGGAAATGACTTAAAATAACATAAAATACAGAAAAATTTAAAATAACAATCTGGATCTAGGAGTAGGAGGTTGAGGAGGCGGTGGATGGATAGATGTGGCGGTGTAGGTTGACGTGGCGGTGTAGGTGGAAGCGGCGGTGAAGGAGGAATAGGTAGCCAACACTGATTTGTGTTATTTTTTATTTTTTAATTGGGGTATCCCCCAAAATATTGGGACATATAACAAAATGAAACTAAGAATAAGTGCACTTGAGTACAAGAATGGATGGTTGAGGCTGGTATAAATGTCTATTCTGCACAAGGTACGGACAAATCCTGTGGGATCCATGCCTGGTTCATTTTAATAAACGTAAGCTTGTCTACATTGGCTGCGTCCTGTGATATTGCTCTCTGCCGTACTAAATAGACGTTCACACTATACACTGGCTGCAGGGCAGGTCAGCACCTCCAAGGCTGACAAAGCTTTTCCACATTTTGGCCATGCTAACCCTGCCTTCCCAGGTGCTGGCAGTGCCCCAGCTGCGTTGGCGACTTCTTCCTCCTCCTCTGCCTTCGCCTTGTGCTTCCACTGTGCCCCCGCTGTCAGATGGGAATGCTATCATCAGCGTGCACTTGCAGTCGCACATCTTCCGATCAGTAACAGATGTTTTCACTAAATTTAGTTCCCTGCCAGCAATGCAGAGCAGGGGTTCATTCACGGCAAAAGGTGGTTCTTGTCACCCAGCAATAGAACAGAGGATTTTGAGAGATTTAGGCCCCTGTCAGCAATGCAGAGCAGGGGTTCATTCACGGCAAAAGGGGGATCATGTCACCCAGCAATACAACAGAGGATTTTGAGAGATTTAGGCCCCAGTCACAAAGGCACAGCAGGGGTTCATTCATGGCAAAAGGGGGTTCATGTCACCCAGCAATACAACAAAGGATTTTGAGAGATTTAGGCCCCTGTCAACAATGCAGAGCAGGGGTTCATTCACGGCAAAAGGGGGTTCATGTCACCCAGCAATAGAACAGAGGATTTTGAGAGATTTAGGCCCCTGTCAGCAATGCAGAGCAGGGGTTCATTCACGGCAAAAGGGGGTTCATGTCACCCAGCAATAGAACAGGGGATTTTGAAAGATTTAGGCCCCTGTCAGCAATGCAGAGCAGGGGTTCATTCACGGCAAAAGGGGGATCATGTCACCCAGCAATACAACAGAGGATTTTGAAAGATTTAGGCCCCAGTCACCCGGTCACAGCAGGGGTTCATTCACGGCAAAAGGGGGTTCATGTCACCCAGCAATACAACAAAGGATTTTGAGAGATTTAGGCCCCTGTCAACAATGCAGAGCAGGGGTTCATTCACGGCAAAAGGGGGTTCATGTCACCCAGCAATAGAACAGAGGATTTTGAGAGATTTAGGCCCCTGTCAGCAATGCAGAGCAGGGGTTCATTCACGGCAAAAGGGGGTTCATGTCACCCAGCAATAGAACAGGGGATTTTGAAAGATTTAGGCCCCTGTCAGCAATGCAGAGCAGGGGTTGATTCACGGCAAAAGGGGGATCATGTCACCCAGCAATACAACAGAGGATTTTGAAAGATTTAGGCCCCAGTCACCCGGGCACAGCAGGGGTTCATTCACGGCAAAAGGGGGTTCATGTCACCCAGCAATACAACAAAGGATTTTGAGAGATTTAGGCCCCTGTCAACAATGCAGAGCAGGGGTTCATTCACGGCAAAAGGGGGTTCATGTCACCCAGCAATACAACAGAGGATTGTGAGAGATTTAGGCCCCTGTCAGCAATGCAGAGCAGGGGTTCATTCACGGCAAAAGGGGGTTCATGTCACCCAGCCAGCAATAAAACAGAGGATTTTGAGAGATTTAGGCCCCTGTCACCCAGGCACAGCAGGGGTTTGTATACGCCAAAAATGGTAAAAAGTGACCCGACGATTGAAAATAAGATTTTTTTCAATTTAGGGCACTAAAATGTGCATTTTTTTGAAAAAAAAAATGGCTCTAAAATAGTCCTTGAAAAGGCTAGAGGGATGTAAAAGGCAGTAAAATGTGCTTAAGAGCATGGCAACTGCTCTGCAAACAAATGTGGATAGGGAAATAACTTAAAATGAAATAAAATAACTAAAAATTACAAATTATTAACCTGCAACTCAGAGAAGGAGGTGGATATGGAGTCGGAGGTTGAGGAGGCGGTGAATGTGGTGTTGTAGGTGGAGGCAGCAATGGAGGAGGAACAGGTAGCCAACAAAGTTTTTTTTAAATTATTATTGGGGTAGGTAGCCCCCAAAATATTGGGACAAATTAAAAAAAAGAAAACTAAGAATCATTGCGCTTGACTTGAGTACAAGAATGCATGTTTGGTGGTGGTATAAATGTCTATTCTGTACAGACAAGTCTTGTGGGATCCAAGCTTGGTTCATTTTAATGAACGTGAGCTTGTCCACATTGGCTGTGGACAGGCAGCTGCGTTTGTCTGTAATGACGCCTCCTGCCGTGCTAAATACACGTTCAGAGAGTAAACTGACTGCAGGGCAGGCCAGCACCTCCAAGGCATACAGAGCAAGCTCTGGCCATGTGGACAATTTGGAGACCCAGAAGTTGAATGGGGCAGAACCATCAGTCAGTACGTGTAGTCGTGTGCACAGGTACTGTTCCACCATGTTGTTCAAATGCTGCCTCCTGCTAACATGCTCCATATCAGCAGTTGGGGCCGGTTTTTACAGCGAGGTGACAAAGCTTTTCCACATGTCGGCCATGCTAACCCTGCCTTCTGAGGTACTGGCGCTGACACAGCTGCATTGGCGACCTCTTCCTCCTCCCCTGCCTTCGCCTTGTGCTTCCACTTGTCCCCCGACGTCATTCGAGAATGCTCTCAGGAGCGCGTCTACCAGCGTGCGCCTGTAGTCGCGCATCTTCCGATGACGCTCCAGTGAGGGAATTAAGGACGGCACATTGTCTTTGTAACGGGGATCCAGCAGGGTGGCCACCCAGTAGTCAGCACACGTTAAAATGTGGGCAACTCTGCAGTCGTTGCGCAGGCACTGCAGCATGTAGTCGCTCATGTGTGCCAGGCTGCCCAGAGGTAAGGACAAGCTGTCCTCTGTGGGAGGCGTATTGTCATCATCCTCCATTTCCCCCCAGCCAAGCACCAGTGATGGGCCAGAGCTGCATTGGGTGCCACCCCGCTGTGAACATGCTTCATCCTCATCCTCCTCCACCTCCTCCTCATCCTCGTCCTCCTCGTCCTCCAGTAGTGGGCCCTGGCTGGCCACATTTGTACCTGGCCTCTGCTGTTGCAAAAAACCTCCCTCTGAGCCACTTCTAAGAGACTGGCCTGAAAGTGCTAAAAATGACCCCTCTTCCTCCTCATCCGTATCCCCCAGCCACGCACCAGTGATGGGCCCGAGCTGCGTTGGATACCACCCCGCTGTGAACATGCTTCATCCCCCTCCTCCTCATCCTCCTCCTCCTCGTCCTCCAGTAGTGGACCCTGGCTGGCCAAGTTTGTACCTGGCCTCTGCTGTTGCAAGAATTCTCTTTCTGAGCCACTTCTAAAAGACTGGCCTGAAAGTGTTAGAGATGACCCCTCTTCCTCCTCCTCGTCCTGGGCCACATCCTCTTCCATCATCGCCCTAAGTGTTTTCTTAAGGAGACATAGAAGTGGTATTGTAACGCTGATAACGGCGTCATCGCCACTGGCCATGTTGGTGGAGTACTCGAAACAGCGCAACAGGGCACACAGCTCTCGCATGGAGGCCCAGTCATTGGAGGTGAAGTGGTGCTGTTCCACAGTGCGATTCACCCGTGCGTGCTGCAGCTGAAACTCCACTATGGCCTAGTGCTGCTTGCACAGTCTTTCCAGCATGTGCAAGGTAGAGTTCCACCTGGTGGTCACTTCGCATATGAGGCGGTGAGCGGGAAGGCCGAAGTTACGCTGTAGAGCAGACAGCTGAGCGGCGGCAGGATGAAAACGCCGGAAGCGTGCACAGACGGCCCGCTCTTTATGCAGCAGCTCAGACATGTCGGGGTAGTTGTGAATGAATTTCTGCACCACCAAATTCAGCACATGCGCCAGGCAAGGGATGTGCACCAAACCGGCTAGTCCCAGAGCTGCAACAAAATTTAGCCCATTATTGCACACTACCAGGCCGGGCTTGAGGCCCACTGGCAGCAACCACTCATCAATCTGTTGTTCTATACCCCGCCACAAATCCTGCGCGGTGTGGGGCCTGTCCCCCAAATACATCAGTTTTTAGAATGGCCTGCTCACGTTTACCCCTGGCTGTGCTGAAGTTGGTGGTGAAGGTCTGTCGCTGACCGGATGAGGAGGTGTTAGAAGAGGAGGAGGAAGCCGAGTAGGAAGAGAATGCAACAGGAGACAAAGAATTATGCCTGGGGCCCAGCCGCCACTCCACCAGACTGAATGACAGCATTTCAAAGGCCAGCAGTTTAGAAATGCTGGCATTCAGGGAAAGGGATCGAGGGTCTAGGTGGGAATTTACGTTTTCTCTCAAAGTTTTGTGAGATGGAGAGCTGAACGCTTCCGTGTGACATGGTGGAGATGCTTGGTGACGGAGGTGGTGTTGTTGGTGGCACATCCTCTGTTTGCTGGGCGGCAGGTGCCAACGTTCCTCCAGAGGCGGTGGAAGAGGCCGAGGCAGCAGCAGAAGAGGGAGCAGGAGGGGCCTGAGCCCTTTCTTGGTTTTGAAGGTGCTTACTCCACTGAAGCCCGTGTCTCGCATGTAGATGCCTTGCACATGCAGGTTGTGCTAAGGTTCAGAATGTTAATGCCTCACTTCAGGCTCTGATGGCACAGCGTGCAAACCACTCGCGTCTTGTCGTCAGCACATTGTGTGAAGAAGTGCCATGCGAAGGAACTCCTTGAAGCTGCCTTTGGTGTGCTCGGTCCCTGTTGACTGTGGCCAGTAGCAGGCAAACTGTTTTGGCAACGGCTGCTGTGCTTTTGCACCCTGCTCCCGCTTTTGCTACGCTGTTGGCTCGGTCTCACACTGCCTCTTCCTCCGAACTGTGAAAGTCAGTGACACGACCTTCATTCCATTTGGTGTCTAGGACCTCATCGTCCCCTGCATTGTCTTCCACCCAGTCTTCCTCCCTGACCTCCCTTTCGGTCTGCACACTGCAGAAAGATGCAGCAGTTGGCACCTGTGTTTCGTCATCATCAGAGACGTGCTGAGGTGGTATTCCCATGTCCTCATCAGGAAACATAAGTGGTTGTGCGTCAGTGCATTCTATGTCTTCCACCCCTGGGGAAGGGTTAGGTGGATGCCCTTGGAAAACCCTGCCAGCAGAGTCTTCAAACAGCATAAGAGACTGCTGCATGACTTGTGGATCAGACAGGTTCCCCGATATGCACGGGGGTGATGTAACAGACTGAGGGCATGGCTTTCAGGCGGCACCTGTGCGCTTTCTGCAGAAGACTGGGTGGAAGATAATGTGAACGTGCTGGATCCACTGTCGGCCACCCAATTGACTAGCGCCTGTACTTGCTCAGGCCTTACCATCCTTAGAACAGCATGAGGCCCGACCAAATATCGCTGTAGATTCTGGCAGCTACTGGGACCTGAGGTAGTAGGTTCAGTAGGAGGTGTAGCTGTGGCAGAACGGCCACGTCCTCTCCCTGCACCAGAGGCTCCACCAACATCACGACCATGACCGTGTCCCTTATTAGATGTTTGCCTCATAGTTAGCATTCACAAAGCAAAGAAAAAAGTGGTCAAGTATGTTAAAAATAATTAACCGCCAATATAAACCCTGATGTAGGGTATTGCACTCAATTTTTTTTTTTAAATCTATATTACAGCGGTATTTGTGGCCTTAATGTGACACTCACTTATGCATGTCTTGTCCCAGATGTGCAGTATATTAGAGCGTTTTTTCACCCTAACCAAAAAGCTGTATTTCTGTCCTTAATTTGACAGTGACTTATGCACGTGTAATCACAGATTTGCAATATATTACAGGGTTTTTCACCCCAGTAACCAAAAAGCTGTATTTCTGTCCTAAATGTGACAGTGACTTATGCATGTGTAATCACAGATGTGCAGTATATTAGAGGCTTTTTTCACCCCAGTATGCCAAAGCCGTATTTATGGCCTAAATATGACAGTAACTTATGCACATGTAATCCCAAATGTGCAGTATATTAAAGGCTTTTTTCACCCCAGTAACCAAAAAGCTGTATTTCTGTCCTAAATGTGACAGTGACTTATGCATGTGTAATCCAAGATGTGCAGTATATTAGAGGGTTTTTTCACCCTAAACAAAAAGCTGTATTTCTGTCCTAAATGTGACAGTGACTTATGCACGTGTAATCACAGATGTGCAGTATATTAGAGGCTTTTTTCACCCCAGTATGACAAAGCCGTATTTATGGCCTAAATGTAACAGTGACTTATGCACATGTAATCACAGATGTGCAGTATATTAGATGGTTTTTTCACCCCAATATGCCAAAGCTGTATTTCTGTCCTAACTATGACAGTGACTTATGCACGTGTAATCACAGATGTGCAGTATATTAGAGGGTTTTTTCACCCCAGTAACCAAAAAGCTATATTTTTGTCCTAAATGTGACAGTGACTTATGCACGTGTAATCCCAGATGTGCATAATATTAGAGGGTTTTTTCACCCCAGTAACCAAAAAGCTGTATTTCTGTCCTAAATATGACAGTGACTTATGCACATGTAATCACAGATGTGCAGTATATTAGAGGGTTTTTTCACCCCAGTAACCAAAAAGCTGTATTTTGTCCTAAATGTGACAGTGACTTATGCACGTGTAATCCCAGATGTGCAGAATATTAGAGGGTTTTTTCACCCCAGTAACCAAAAAGCTGTATTTCTGTCCTAAATATGACAGTGACTTATGCACGTGTAATCACAGATGTGCAGTATATTAGAGGGTTTTTTCACCCCAGTAACCAAAAAGCTGTATTTTGTCCTAAATGTGACAGTGACTTATGCACGTGTAATCACAGATGTGCAGTATATTAGAGGGTTTTTTCACCCCAGTAACCAAAAAGCTGTATTTTTTGTCCTAAATGTGACAGTGACTTATGCACGTGTAATCACAGATGTGCAGTATATTAGAGGATTTTTTCACCCCAGTAACCAAAAAGCTGTATTTTTTGTCCTAAATGTGACAGTGACTTATTCACGTGTAATCACTGATGTGCAGTATATTAGAGGCTTTTTTCACCCCAATATGCCAAAGCTGTATTTATGGTATACAAACCAAGTTGAGTAGGTCAGTCTACTGTCAATGATAATGGGCAAAACCCTTTAAATCAAATCAAAATTCACAACTAGTGGGTAGCTTAATAAAACTTAACATTTAATAATGTCCAGAGATAAAATTATGGGCCTTTTAATGATGAAACACACAAAGAATGCAACCTTTGGCTGCAAAAGTATCCTTTAATAGTAATGCTATCAAAAAAAGGCGGAGGGGCCCAAAACAGGGATAGCGGTGTCAAGAAATAGAGTAAGAGGAAAAATACACAGATCTAGAGACACAATGCTGGGTCACAAACCCTAGTTGTCCCTTAATCTATCTCTCCTTCCCCTTCCCTAATCTAGTAGCCCTGTCGTCACCCTACCTAAACATGGACTGCCCAGCTTTGCCCGACAGACAGAATAAGGTCCAATGGATCCAAAATTATCTATCGGTTATAAGGAGAGCAAACAAACTGACAAGACAATGACTTTGGTTGTGCTATGTCGCAGTGTGGCTATTAGTGGCCCACAACACTTAGTGCAATCAACACTCTAGGGTTACAAGGGAACCCTTGTTACAAAAATTCATGAGAAGTCCCGACGCGTTTCCTCAATGGTTACTGATTCCTCAGGGGACCAATTCTTGTATCAGTGACCCCTATGTGTCAGGTCACTTATTCAAGTGGGAAGTACACAAAAGACACAAATTAGTTATACTCCAGGTTTGTACACTGCAGATACTCTTAGTTGCTGGTAACTACAAAATAACTTTTTGCCGGTCAAATCACCATCGAGGCTCTATGTACACATCAACCATAAGTCAATTAAATTTCAGACAATTATGGCCAAATCTTCCCTCAGTTCGTGTGACCACAAGTTGCCAGGTCACCAATCACAACTGATACATTAATTACACATCGGTGTGAATATAGTCCAGGCTCAAACAATGCAAAACAACCCAGATCTGATTCCATTCAATGTTGTTCATTAAGATGTTAGCTAACACACCTTGAATCAGCTCTCCTGGTCTAATGCCACCAGTAGATATTCAAAAGCTGTTCAATGGCGTGCGCTCATGAATGCTAAACAGCAGTAGTGTACAGGCACAAGATCAATGATTACTCATCTGTTCAGTATTTGATGTCAACTGTCCACAGATCGATGAAGCGGATGCTACTCCTCAGCGTCCTGCATGTGGCAGTAGCAATGGAGATACATTCGCGGCTCATTTAAAAAGCCGCCATACTCCGCCCATTCCCCGCCTATTCGCGTCACTTAGCGTCATCCGGCCGGGTCACGTGAGACATCACGTGCTCCCTCCCCGGTCACATGACCGAGCAGCTCCAGGAAGCGCTCAGTGTAAGGGCATGTCGTCACTACAAGGCAACCGCTCAAGGATCCGGACGTCTCCAAGGGGCGGAGACTCCAACATATGAGTGGTAGATGTCACAGCCGCCGCGAACAGTGCGCCAACCGGAGCATGCTATATGATATACACGTCAGAGGCGGGTTCGTCGCAATGTATTGGTTAGACCAGCGGGCAGGCCTGATCCGCCATATACAGAGCTCCAATGCGAGTCATTCTCCCAAGGGTCTGCATGGTCCACAGATCCCAGAATAATATATAGGAGTTTATAAGGCTGGTCCATAAAAATATCTGGCATACTTACAATTAGCTATACCGTAGCCCGAATCTAGCAATCACCTAGGTTGGGACCCAGCCAACATGTAATGTTAAATGATACGTATAAACAAACAAAAGTGGGTTTTTGAGAGAGAGGGGGAGGGGAGGGGACAGGATAGTCTGAGTGGGTGGCAGAGCTAGGCACCTAGGGGTCAATGTAGCAGCTAAATGACAGCTGCTCATTCAATCCCATAGGGGCAATGGTTTTCAGCTGGGAAATCCACCATGTTTCTCTCTGCAAGACCCTCCTGTCCCAGACCCCCCCCCCCCCCGTCTCGGTCGTGTGACCACCTCAATCCCCATAAATCTCAGGCCCGACAGGTCACCACTGTGTACCCCATTGGCATGTTTCGCCAAGGGTGTGTCTCTGTCATTTCTCATATCGCCCAGATGTTCTCCCACCCGTCGCCGCAGCTCACGGGTGGTTTTGCCCACATACTCTAGGCCACATTCACAGTTTATCTTGTATATCACACCCTTGGTGCGGCAGTTCACAAAATGTCTAATTTGGTAGTTTTTGCCAGTGACATTACCACAAAACGAGCGTCCCTGTACAATATGTGGGCACGCCACACAGCCACTGCAGTGAAAACATCCAGTAGGACGCCGGAGCCATGTTTCTTTGGAATCTTGGATCTCGCTGAAGTGGCTGTGGACTAGGCGATCCCTTGAGGCTAAGGCCCCTACGATAGGTGACCTGTGCTGTTTCAGTGACTACCTTTTTAATGTCAGGATCAAGAAGGAGAACGTCCCAGTATTTTCTCAGCACCTGTTTCACATCTTCTGATGCACCATTAAAGGTGCCTATGAGACGTATAGGACCACTATCTATTTTTTGGGGTTTAGGATACAGAAGTTCATCCCGGTTACTATCACAGGCTCTTTTGTATGCTGATCTAAGGACTGCATCAGGATAGCCCCTCTCACGAAATCTACATCGTAAGTCATTTGCTTGTTGCTTAAATGCCCCCCAGGTGGAGCAGTTCCTCCTAATCCGTAGGTACTGTGCCACTGGTATCCCTCTTTTTAGAGATTGTGGGTGGTGACTACTCCAATGCAGAAGCGAATTCGTCGAGGTGGGCTTCCTGAATGTTCTTGTTTGTATCATGTCCTCCTTGCCCCTTGATATCGCAATATCAAGAAAGAGCAAGGTGTTAGTTTTAAACTCTGAGGTAAATTTCATATTGATGGTATTAATATTCAACTCCTGTACAAAGTCTGCAAAATCCTTTTCTCCCCCCTTCCAGACAACAAAGATGTCGTCTATAAATCTGGCCCATGTGGTAATACATGAGATATGTTTGCTGGGTACATCACTAAAGACCAGGGTCCGTTCCCACCAGCCCAGGAACAAATTAGCATATGACGGGGGGCACAGGAACTCCCCATCGCGGTGCCCCTTAGCTGGTGGTAAAGGACCCCGTCAAACAAGAAGTAATAAAGTCGAGTAGACGCAAAATAAATGCGTTGTGGAGATGAAATTGTCGTCCTCTCGTGCTGAGGAATGTCTCTACTGCCCTCATTCCCAATACGTGGGGTATGGAGGAATATAGGGCTTCTACGTCAATTGAAGCCAAAGATGTACCTTCCTCCAAAGATACCCCCTCAAGGCGACCCAAAAGGTCACTCGTGTCTCTCAGGTATGAGGGCAGTGTTTTTACAAACAGTGCCAGAATACAGTCTAAATAGATCCCCATATTCTGGGTCAAGCTATTGACACCTGATACAATGGGGGCCCTTTTAAAGGGGTGCCACCTTTGTGAATTTTTGGTAAACTGTAAAAGGTGGCCACAGTTGGATGTTTTTTATACAAAAAAATCTAATTCTTCCCCTGAGATCAGGTTTTCCGTCTTAGCTAGCCGTAATATAAGAACTAGTTCCTTCTGGAATGAGATAGTGGGGTCTCCACTCAACTTCTCATATGTTTCTTTATCACTTAGCAAGACCTGGCACATCCTCTTAAAATCGATAGTGTCCATCAACACAATGTTTCCTCCTTTATCAGAAGGCTTGATGGTCAAATCCTTCTTGTGCTCCAGGTCTAGCAGTGATTTGTATTCTGTTTTGCTACAGTTGAAACCAAGTTGAGAAGAAGTGAGATTTGTCAGATCCCGGCATACTTGATTAACAAAGACATCAATACAGGTCGGGTCCCCTAAAGGTGGCATTTTAAGGCTCCTGTTTTTAAGGGTAGGGAAGGGGCCCTTGCCTTCCTGAGGGACGCTATTACTCAAACTGAATAATAGGCGAACATGCTGTAAAATGTCAGGTGAAATGCCCATCTCTCTGCTCTCACATTTCTCAATCAAGGCGAAATGTTTCCGCCATCTGAGTTTTCTAGCAAAGAGATGGATATCTCTAACCCAACTAAATAGATTGAAGCTTGATGTGGGAACAAAAGAAAGGCCCTTGCTCAGGATGCACATCTCTGAATCCAGTAGCTGCTGACTAGAGAGGTTAACTATTTGGTTGTGTTGCTTAGAGGCCTGTTGGTCTGGGGTGGTGATTTCTGAAACCCCCGGTTGCGTAGAGGATATGGTGTTTCTAAAAAATCCTGCCCACCGTAGTCCTGTCTTCCTCTTTGGTTGTTCCTTTCCCCTCTACCTCTATAGTCCTGTGTCTTCTGTTGACCCCTGCCTCTACCTCTATTATACTGACCTACCTCCTTCTCGTTTTCTGAGGCGTCAGTGTCACTACATGTAATGTCTGCGTCCAAACGTTTAGTCTGTGGTATGCTCCGATCTAAGGTAGAATAGACCCGATTGTCCCGAAAATCTTGTAGGTCCCTGTTAAACTGGCGATGTTTACGCTCTTTAAGATGAAACTGGAACTTCTCCAAGGTGTTCTTAAGTTGATGTTCCTTGTTGTTAAAATCTGACTCGGTTTTAAATTTTCATGTAACTTCAATCTGATCCCTGAGTTTATTCTCAAGGCTCACCAGATTGACCTTCTCTTCATCCAGCAGAAGTTGCATAAATCGCAACGAGCTCTTGGTTGCCTCGTCCTCCCACTTACTCATCAAAGAAGTGGTCCTGCATCTACTTGCTGGAGTCAGGGTAATCCTCAAGCCTCTAGGTACAATTTTATTTTTTAGATAATTTTCTATGGATTGTATCTCCCACCATGAGGAAATTTGCTCCTTGTAAACTCTAGTGAGATCTTTAAAAGCTGCTTTAAACGAGGGTGCGTATTTACTCTGTACTAGGGTTTTCTCTGAGAAAACCTCACTAGCTTCAGAGAGTAATTGTTCTTTATCTACGCCAGTAGATAGGAATCCAGCCATACTCCAAATAAAGTAAACTATACAAACACAACCAAGTTGAGTAGGTCAGGCTACTGTCAATGATAATGGGCTAAACCCTTTAAATCCAATCAAAATTCACAACTAGTGGGTAGCTTAATAAAACTGAACATTTAATAATGTCCAGAGATAAAATAATGGGCCCTTTAATGATGAAACACACAACATAAAGATAAACAAGATATGTGGCCTAGAGTATGTGGGCAAAACCACCCGTGAGCTGCGGCGACGGGTGGGAGAACATCTGGGCGATATGAGAAATGACAGAGACACACCCTTGGCGAAACATGTCAATGGGGTACACAGTGGTGACCTGTCGGGCCTGAGATTTATGGGGATTGAGGTGGTCGCACGACCGAGACGGGGGGGGGGGGACTGGGACAGGAGGGTCTTGCAGAGAGAAACATGGTGGATTTTCCAGCTGAAAACCGTTGCCCCTATGGGATTGAATGAGCAGCTGTGATTTAGCTGCTACATTGACCCCTAGGTGCCCAGCTCTGCCATCCACTCAGACTATCCTGTCCCCTCCCCTCCCCCTCTCTCTCAAAAACCCACTTTTGTTTGTTTATACGTATCATTTAACATTACATGTTGGCTGGATCCCAACCTAGGTGATTGCTAGATTCGGGCTACGGTATAGCTAATTGTAAGTATGCCAGATATTTTTATGGACCAGCCTTATAAACTCCTATATATCATTATGGGATCTGTGCACCATGCAGACCCTTGGGAGAATGACTCGCATTGGAGTTCTGTATATGGCGGATCAGGCCTGCCCGCTTGTCTAACCAATACATTGCGATGAACCCGCCTCTGACGTGTATATCATATAGCATGCTCCGGTTGGCGCACTGTTCACGGCGGCTGTGACATCTACCACTCATATGTTGGAGTCTCCGCCCCTTGGAGACGTCCGGATGCTTGAGCGGTTGCCTTGCAGTGACGACATGCCCTTACACTGAGCGCTTCCTGGAGCTGCTCGGTCATGTGACCGGGGAGGGAGCACGTGATGTCTCACGTGACCCGGCCGGATGACGCTAAGTGACGCGAATAGGCGAGGAATGGGCGGAGTAAGGCGGCTTTTTAAATGAGCCGCGAATGTATCTCCATTGCTACTGCCACATGCAGGACGCCGAGGAGTAACATCCGCTTCATCGATCTGTGGACAGTTGACATCAAATACTGAACAGATGAGTAATCATTGATTTTGTGCCTGTACACTATTGCTGTTTAGCATTCATGAGCACACGCCATTGAACAGCTTTTGAATATCTACTGGTGGCATTAGACCAGGAGAGCTGATTCAATGTGTGTTAGCTAACATCTTAATGAACAACATTGAATGAAATCAGATCTGGGTTGTTTTGCATTGTTTGAGCCTGGACTATATTCACACCGATGTGTAATTAACGTATCAGTTGTGATTGGTGACCTGGCAACTTGTGGTCACACGAACTGAGGGAAGATTTGGCCATAATTGTCTGAAATTTAATTGACTAATGGTTGATGTGTACAAAGAGACTCGATGGTGATTTGACCGGTAAAAAGTTATTTTGTAGTTACCTGCAACTAAGAGTGACTGCAGTGTACAAACCTGGAGTATAACTAATTTGTGTCTTTTGTGTACTTCCGACTTGAATAAGTGACCTGACACATAGGGGTCACTGATACAAGAATTGGTCCCCTGAGAAATCAGTAACCATTGAGGAAACGCGTTGGGACTTCTCATGAATTTTTGTAACAAGGGTTCCCTTGTAACCCTAGAGTGTTGATTGCACTAAGTGTTGCAGGACACTAATAGCCACACTGCGACATAGCACAACCAACCTCATGGTCTTGTCAGTTTGTTTGCTCTCCTTATAACCGATAGATAATTTTGGATCCATTGGACCTTATTCTGTCTGTCGGGCAAAGCTGGGCAGTCCATGTTTAGGTAGAGTGACGACAGGGCTACTAGATTAGGGAAGGGGGAGGAGAGATAGATTAAGGGACAACTAGGGTTTGTGACCCAGCATTGTGTCTCTAGATCTGTGCATTTTTCCTCTTACTCTATTTCTTGACACCGCTATCCCTGTTTTGGTCCCCTCCACCTTTTTTTTTATAGCATTGCAATTAAAGGATAATTATGCAGCCAAAGGTTGCATTCTTTGTGTGTTTCATCTTTAAAGGGCCCATTATCTTATCTCTGGACATTATTAAATATTAAGTTTTATTAAGCTACCCACTAGTCGTGAATTTTGAAAGCCGTATTTATGGTCTAAATGTGACAGTGACTTATGCACGTGTAATCCCAAATATGCAGAATATTAGAGGGTTTTTTCACCCCAACCAAAAAGCTGTATTTCTGTCCTAAATGTGACAGTGACTTATGCACGTGTAATCACAGATGTGCAGTATATTAGAGGCTTTTTACACCCCAGTATGCCAAAGCCGTATTTATGGCCTAAATGTAACAGTGACTTATGCACGTGTAATCACAGATGTGCAGTATATTAGAGGGTTTTTTCACCCCAGTAACCAAAAAGCTGTATTTTTGTCCTTAATTTGACAGTGACTTATGCACGTGTAATCACAGATGTGCAATATATTAGAGTTTTTTTTTACCTCAGTAACCAAAAAGCTGCATTTCTGTCCTAAATATGACAGTGACTTATGCACGTGTAATCCCAGATGTGCAGTATATTAGAGGGTATTTTCACCCAAGTAACCAAAAAGCTGTATTTCTGTCCTAAATGTGACAGTGACTTATGCACGTGTAATCACAGATGTGCAGTATATTAGAGGGTTTTTTCACACTAACCAAAAAGCTGTATTTCTGTCCTAAATGTGACAGTGACATATGCACGTGTAATCACAGATGTGCAGTATAATTAGATGTCACGGCGGACGTGCACAGTTAAACAGATAACACACCAACCAGGCTCTGGACGAGAGACGGGGGAAGGGTCACCTCCTATTTATCCCTGACCTCTTTCCCTACAATGCTCAGCCCACAGACCAAATCTTGATGGTAGATTTGCTGTGTCCACCAGCCTATGCTAACAGAACCCTGAACTCCCTGAGATGGTGAAGTGGGGAGAAAGGAGCTGCCAGCTCGCACAGAACCTGGATGGGATAGATGACATAAACAACCAAACAAGAAAATACACTTATCTGCTGAGAGCAGGAACAAACAGCCAACCTTCCTTCCAAGACCACAATGAAGAGTATAATCCGCTCAGAGCACCTTGGCTGGAGACTATTTAAACTAATGACTCCACCCAGTGCACCTGATGCGAGGCGGATCCAGCACAGCATCAAAACAAATACTAGACTCGTGCTGCAATCCTGGCTGACCTCCGCACATCGTCAGAGTGGGGCATGACAGTACCCCCCCCCTTCTACGGGTGACCTCCAGACACCCTGGACCAACCTTATCCGGATGGGACCTATGAAAGGCCCTCACCAGACGGCTGGCGTTGACATCTGACGCCGGAACCCACATCCTCTCCTCAGGACCGTATCCCCTCCAGTGAACCAGGTACTGGAGGGAACCCCGCAGAACTCTTGAGTCGAGAATCCTGGAGATCTCAAACTCCAAGTTTCCCTCGACCAGAACAGGAGGAGGAGGCAATGGCGATGGTACCACCGGTTTAACATTTTTTTTAGTAAAGACTTGTGGAAGACATCGTGGATCCTCCAAGTCTGCGGCAGATCAAGTCGAAATGCCACAGGATTGATCACAGCAGAAATCTTATATGGACCAACAAATCTTGGACCCAGTTTCCAAGATGGCATTCTCAACTTGATATTCCTAGTGGACAACCACACCAAATCACCCACACACAGGTCCGGACCAGTCACACGTCTCCTGTAAGCCATTCGTTTATACCTCTCACCCATCCTCTCCAAATTCCCTTGAATCCCCCGCCAGATAGAGGATAAGGCAGAAGAGAATCTCTCCTCCTCTGGCATCCCGGAGGAACCAGACCCAGAAAAGGTACCAAACTGAGGATGGAAACCGTATGCGCCAAAAAATGGCGACTTACCTGTGGACTCCTACCTACGGTTATTCAATGCAAATTCTGCTAAGGGCAAGAATGAGGACCAGTCCTCCTGATTCTCAGCCACAAAGCACCTCAAGTAGGTCTCCAGGTTTTGATTAGTACGCTCCGTCTGACCATTCGACTGTGGATGAAAAGCCGACGAGAAAGAAAGTTGAATGCCAAGTCGAGAGCAGAACGCCCTCCAAAACCTGGAGACATACTGCGTGCCCCTATCAGAGACAATATCCGAAGGAATACCGTGCAATTTAACAATATTATCCACAAAAATCTGCGCAAGAGTCTTAGCGTTAGGCAGACTTGTTAGTGGTATAAAGTGAGCCATTTTACTGAAACGATCGACTACCACCAAGATCACTGTTCTCCCGGAGGAACTCGGTAGGTCCGTAATAAAGTCCATGGACAAATGTGTCCAAGGACGAGATGGAATAGACAATGGAAGAAGTGAACCAGGCGGTTGAGTATGAGCAACCTTAGACCGAGCGCAGGTTTCACAAGCTGCCACGTAATTCTCAATACTCTTACGCAAACCTGGCCACCAGAACCTCCGGGACACCAGATCACAGGTGGACTTACCACCAGGATGTCCAGCGAGAACAGTATCGTGATGTTTCTTGAACACCTTGTATCGTAGGCCCTCAGGAACAAACAACCTCCCTGGGGGACACGAACCAGGAGCCCCCTCCTGAGCTCCCAACACCTCCATCTCCAATTCAGGGTACAGAGCGGAGACCACCACTCCATCCGCCAAAATCGGCGCTGGATCTTCTGAATCACCTCCCCCAGGAAAGCTGCGAGACAAGGCATCTGCCTTGACGTTCTTGACCCCTGGGCGAAAGGTAACCACGAAATTGAACCTGGTAAAAAACAATGACCATCTGGCCTGTCTAGGGTTCAGACGCTTGGCAGATTGCAGGTAAGCCAAATTCTTATGGTCTGTATAAACAGTAACGGGGTGAGAAGCCCCCTCTAACCAGTGACGCCATTCTTCAAAGGCCAACTTGATCGCCAACAACTCCCTATCTCCAACATCATAATTCCTCTCAGCGACCGAGAGCTTCCTGGAGAAGAAGGCACACGGGACCCACTTGCCAGGAGAAGGACCCTGCGAAAGCACCGCCCCAACCCCCACCTCTGATGCATCAACCTCGACCACGAATGGCTGAGATACATCCGGCTGCACCAGAATGGGAGCAGACGCAAAACGCTCCTTAATAGCCGAAAAGGCCTGCAATGCCTCATCCGACCAGACAGAGACATCAGCACCCTTCTTGGTCATATCAGTAAGAGGTTTGACTAGCGTGGAATAATTCAAAATAAATTTTCTATAATAATTCGTAAACCCCAAAAATCGCATCAAAGCTTTCTGATTCTCCGGTCGGTCCCACTCCAGAACCGCCCGGACCTTTTCGGGGTCCATACGAAAACCAGAATCAGAAAGCATGTATCCCAAAAATGGAAGCTCTTGCACCGCAAACAAACATTTCTCCAATTTGGCGTATAACTTATTCTCCCGCAGGATCATCAAAACCTGTCTCACATGATCCTGATGGGTCTTCAGATCAGGAGAATAAATTAAAATGTCATCAAGGTAGACTACTACGAACCTCCCTACCAAATGATGAAAAATATCATTGACGAATCGCTGAAATACCGCTGGCGCATTCGTCAACCCAAAAGGCATTACCAGGTTCTCAAAATGACCCTCGTGCGTATTGAAGGCCGTTTTCCACTCATCCCCCTCCTTGATCCTGATCAGATTGTATGCTCCTCTCAAATCCAACTTGGAGAACACCTTGGCTCCAACAATCTGATCAAAAAGATCAGAGATCAAAGGCAGGGGATATGGATCCCGGACTGTAATACGATTCAGCTCCCGGAAATCCAAACACGGTCTCAGTGATCCATCTTTCTTCTTCACGAAGAACAAACCTACAGCCACTGGAGACTTAGATGGTCTAATATGACCCTTTGCCAAACTCTCGGCGACATACTTTCGCATGACCTCTCTCTCGGGTTGAGAGAGGTTGTAGAGCCGAGACTTAGGCAACTTAGCCCCCGGAATGAGATTCACAGGACAATCATAGTCACGATGAGGGGGCAATTCCTGAGCCCCACCCTCCGCAAACACGTCCGAAAAATCTGAGAGATACTGAGGCAAGGCCGTAACGGACACTTCAGAAATAGATGTGACAAGACAATTATCCGAACAAAACTTGCTCCAACAAATGATTTGTCTCGCCTGCCAGTCTATAGTTGGGTTATGTTTAGACAACCATGGCAACCCCAAAACTATTGGAGCTGGCAAATCCTTCATGACGAAACAGGAAATAATCTCAGTATGTGAATCACCCACCCTTAAATGAATATCATGAACAACGTGAGTAAGGCTCCCTTGAGAAAGAGGGGAAGAATCAATGGCAAAAACACGAATCTCGTTCTCTAACGTGCAAATACTTAGTCCCAAACCCTGAAGAAACAGAAAGTCAATTAAATTTACCACAGCACCACAATCAAGAAAAACATCAACAAACACATTTCGAGACTCTAGCGCCACCATAGCTGAAAGGAGAAAACGGGAACTGCAGGGAACTTGCACACCAGTCTGCTCCACCACACCATTCATACCACCAAGTGTGAGGGAGTTTTTTTTTTCTTTATCACTCTCCCCTGTGGTTCAACATACGGACAAGAAAAAACAAAATGACCCCTCTTTCCACAAAAGAAACATAAATTGTGCGCTTTACGAAAGTCTCTACTATCCGAATGGAAAGATATCTGACCTAACTGCATGGGTTCCTCTCCTAGGCCAGAATAACAAGCAATATCTCCCTGGGCAGCTGGTGGAACAAAACTACACGCGGGAAGAATCCCCTGTACAGAGGGACCCTTATCCCTCTCTCTGATACGTCTATCCAAACGTATCGCCAAAGACATTGCATTTTCCAAAGTATCAGGGTATTCATGAAAAGCCAGAGCATCCGTCAACCTTTCAGATAACCCCTGACAAAACTGGCTACGTAACGCGGGGTCGTTCCACCCTGACTCAGTAGCCCACCTCCTAAACTCTGTGCAGTAAACCTCAGCAGTATGTTTACCCTGTAGTAAGTTACGTAATTTTGACTCTGCCATTGAAACTCGATCTGGGTCATCGTAAATCAATCCCAGGGCTTTAAAAAATTCCTCCACCGACCGGAGAGCCAGAGAATCGGGCGGCAGGGAAAAAGCCCAGGATTGCGCGTCCCCTTTCAGCAAAGACATGACGATACCCACCCTCTGATCCTCATTATCCAAATGAAAATGGGCACAAACGAAAGTACAACTTACATGATTCCTTGAAACGGAAAAAATCATCAGCACCCCCTGCAAATTTCTCCGGAAGAGCGACTTTAGGCTTCCCAACAATTTGACCTGTACCAGAAGCCAACACCCTCTGACACTGTGTGACCGTACTACGTAGATCCGCAACCTCCAGGGACAAACCCTGCATGCGGTCAACCAGTGCTTCAATTGACGCCATCCCATAAACACTGAGAAATGGCAGGTCACAGTATGGCGGATTATAATGTCACGGCGGACGTGCACAGTTAAACAGATAACACACCAACCAGGCTCTGGACGAGAGACGGGGGAAGGGTCACCTCCTATTTATCCCTGACCTCTTTCCCTACAATGCTCAGCCCACAGACCAAATCTTGATGGTAGATTTGCTGTGTCCACCAGCCTATGCTAACAGAACCCTGAACTCCCTGAGATGGTGAAGTGGGGAGAAAGGAGCTGCCAGCTCGCACAGAACCTGGATGGGATAGATGACATAAGCAACCAAACAAGAAAATACACTTATCTGCTGAGAGCAGGAACAAACAGCCAACCTTCCTTCCAAGACCACAATGAAGAGTATAATCCGCTCAGAGCACCTTGGCTGGAGACCATTTAAACTAATGACTCCACCCAGTGCACCTGATGCGAGGCGGATCCAGCACAGCATCAAAACAAATACTAGACTCGTGCTGCAATCCTGGCTGACCTCCGCACATCGTCAGAGTGGGGCATGACATTAGAGGGTTTTTTCACACTAACCAAAAAGCTGTATTTCTGTCCTAAATGTGACAGTGACTTATGCATGTGTAATCCCAGATGTGCAGTATATTAGAGGGTTTTTTCACCCCAGTAACCAAAAAGCTGTATTTCTGTCCTAAATGTGACAGTGATTTATGCACGTGTAATCCCAGATGTGCAGTATATTAGAGGATTTTTTCACCCCAGTAACCAAAAAGCAGTGTTTCTATACTAAATGTGACAGTGACTTATGCACGTGTAATCCCAGATGTGCAGTATATTACAGGGTTTTTAACCCCAGTAACCAAAAAGCTGTATTTCTGTCCTAAATGTGACAATGCACGTGTAATTTCAGATGTGCAGTATATTAGAGGGTTTTTTCACCCCAGTAACGAAAAAAGCTGTATTTCTGTCCTAAATGTGACAGTGACTTATGCACGTGTAATCCCAGATGTGCAGTATATTAGAGGGTTCTTTCACCCCAGTAACCAAAAAGCTGTATTTCTATCCAAAATTTGACAGTGACTTATGCACGTGTAATCACAGATGTGCAGTATATTAGAGTTTTTTTTTACCCCACTATGCCAAAGCCATATTTATGGCCTAAATGTAACAGTGACTTATGCATGTGTAATCACAGATGTGCAGTATATTAGAGGCTTTTTTTACCCTAACCAAAAAGCTGTATTTCTGTCCTAAATGTGACAGTGACTTATGCACGTGTAATCACAGATGTGCAGTATATTAGAGGCTTTTTTCACCCAAGTAACCAAAAAGCTGTATTTCTGTCCTAAATGTGACAATGCACGTGTAATCTTAGATGTGCAGTATATTAGAGGATTTTTTCACCCTAACCAAAAAGCTGTATTTCTGTCCAAAATGTGACAGTGACTTATGCACGTGTAATCACAGATGTGCAGTATCTTAGAGGCTTTTTTCACCCCAGTATGCCAAAGCTGTATTTATGGCCTAAATGTCATAGTGACCTATGCATGTGTAATCACAGATGTGCAGTATATTAGAGGGTTTTTTCACCCCAGTAACCAAAAAGCTGTATTTCTGTCCTAAATGTGACAGTGACTTATGCATGTGTAATGACAGATGTGCAGTATATTAGAGGGTTTTTTCCCCCTAGTAACCAAAAAGCTGTATTTTTGTCCTAAATGTGACAGTGACTTATGCACGTGTAATCACAGATGTGCAGTATATTAGAGGGTTTTTTCACCCTAACCAAACAGCTATATTTCTGTCCTAAATGTGACAGTGACTTATGCACGTGTAATCACAGATGTGCAGTATATTAAAGGTTTTTTTCACCCTAGTAGCCAAAAAGCTGTATTTCTGTCCTAAATGTGACAGTGACTTATGCAAGTTTAATCCCAGATGTGCAGTATATTAGAGGGTTTTTTCACCCCAGTAACCAAAAAGCTGTATTTCTATCCAAAATTTGACAGTGACTTATGCACGTGTAATCACAGATGTGCAGTATATTAGAGGGTCTTTTCACCCTAACCAAACAGCTATATTTCTGTCCTAAATGTGACAGTGACTTATGCACGTGTAATCACAGATGTGCAGTATATTAGAGGGTTTTTTCACCCCAATTACCAAAAAGCTGTATTTCTGTCCAAAATGTGACAGTGACTTATGCACATGTAATCCCAGATTTGCAGTATATTAGAGGGTTTTTTCACCCCAGTAACCAAAAAGCTGTATTTCTATCCAAAATTTGACAGTGACCTATGCACGTGTAATCACAGATGTGCAGTATATTAGAGACTTTTTTCACCCCAGTATGCCAAAGCCGTATTTATGGCCTAAATGTGACAGTGACTTATGCATATGTAATCCCAGATATGCAGTATATTAGAGGCTTTTTTCACCCCAGTAAACAAAAAGCTGTATTTCTGTCCTAAATGTGACAGTGACTTATGCATGTGTAATCACAGATGTGCAGTATATTAGAGGGTTTTTTCACCCCAGTAACCAAAAAGCTGTATTTCTATCCTAAATGTGACAGTGATTTCTGCACGTGTAACCTCAGATATGCAGTATATGAGAGGCTTTTTTCACCCTAATCAAAAAGCTGTATTTCTGTCCTAAATGTGACAGTCACTTATGCATGTGTAAACCCAGATGTGCAGTATATTAGAGGCTTTTTTCACTCAAGTAACCCGAAGCTGTATTTCTGTCCTAAATGTGACAGTGACTTATGCACGTGTAATCCCAGATGTGCAGTATATTAGAGGGTTTTTTCACCCCATTAACCAAAAAGCTGTATTTCTGTCCTAAATTTGACAATGCACGTGTAATCACAGATGTGCAGTATCTTAGAGGCTTTTTTCACCCCAGTATGCCAAAGCTGTATTTATGGCCTAAATGTCACAGTGACTTATGCATGTGTAATCACAGATGTGCAGTATATTAGAGGGTTTTTTCACCTCAGTAATTAAAAAGCTGTATTTCTGTCCTAAATGTGACAGTGACTTATGCATGTGTAATTCCAGATGTGCAGTATATTAGAGGGATTTTTCACCACAGTAACCAAAAAGCTGTATTTTTGTCCTAAATGTGACAGTGACTTATGCACGTGTAATCACAGATGTGCAGTATATTAGAGGGTTTTTTCACCCTAACCAAAAAGCAGTATTTCTGTCCAAAATGTGACAGTGACTTATGCATGTCTAATCACAGATGTGCAGTATTTTAGAGGCTTTTTCACCCCAGTAACCAAAAAGCTGTATTACTGTCCTAAATGTGACAGTGACTTATGCACGTGTAATCACAGATGTGCAGTTTCTTAGATGCTTTTTTCACCACAGTATGCCAAAGCTGTATTTATGGCCTAAATGTCACAGTGACTTATGCATGTGTAATCACAGATGTGCAGTATATTAGAGGGTTTTTTCACCTCAGTAACCAAAAAGCTGTATTTCTGTCCTAAATGTGACAGTGACTTATGCATGTGTAATTCCAGATGTGCAGTATATTAGAGGGATTTTTCACCACAGTAACCAAAAAGCTGTATTTCTGTCCTAAATGTGACTGTGACTTATGCACGTGTAATCACAGATGTGCAGTATATTAGAGGGTTTTTTCACCCTAACCAAAAAGCAGTATTTCTGTCCAAAATGTGACAGTGACTTATGCATGTCTAATCACAGATGTGCAGTATTTTAGAGGCTTTTTTCACCCCAGTAACCAAAAAGCTGTATTACTGTCCTAAATGTGACTGTGACTTATGCATGTGTAATCCCAGATGTGCAGTATATTAGAGGGTTTTTTCACCCTAACCAAAAAGCTGTATTTCTGTCCAAAATGTGACAGTGACTTATGCACGTGTAATCACAGATGTGCAGTATCTTAGAGGCTTTTTTCACCCCAGTATGCCAAAGCTGTATTTATGGCCTAAATGTCATAGTGACTTATGCATATGTAATTTCAGATGTGCAGTATATTAGAGGGTTTTTTCTTCCCAGTAACCAAAAAGCTGTATTTCTGTCCTAAATGTGACAGTGACTTATGCACGTGTAATCACAAATTTGCAGTATATTAGAGGGTTTTTTCACCCTAACCAAAAAGCTGTATTTCTGTCCAAAATGTGACAGTGACTTATGCATGTCTAATCACAGATGTGCAGTATTTTAGAGGCTTTTTTCACCCCAGTAACCAAAAAGCTGTATTACTGTCCTAAATGTGACAGTGACTTATGCACGTGTAATCACAGATGTGCAGTTTCTTAGAGGCTTTTTTCACCACAGTATGCCAAAGCTGTATTTCTGTCCTAAATGTGACAGTGACTTATGCATGTGTAATCACAGATGTGCAGTATATTAGAGGGGTTTTTCACCCTAACCAAAAAGCTGTATTTCTGTCCTAAATGTGACAGTGACTTATGCACGTGTAATCACAGATGTGCAGTATATTAGAGGCTTTTTTTACCCCAGTAACCAAAAACTGTATTTCTGTCCTAAATGTGACAGTGACTCATGCACGTGTAATCTCAGATGTGCAGTATATTAGAGGCTTTTTTCACCCCAGTATGCCAAAGCCGTATTTATGGCCTAAATGTGACAGTGACTTATGCATGTGTAATCACAGATGTGCAGTATATTAGAGTTTTTTTTTACCCTAACCAAAAAGCTGTATTTCTGTCCTAATTGTGACAGTCACTTATGCTTGTCTAATCCCAGATGTGCAGTATATTAGAGGGTTTTTTAACCCCAGTATTCCAAAGCTGTATTTCTGGACTTGCAGATAGCCTATGCTGGTGCACTATCGTTGCATAAAATGGCTGCCGATCATGTATTGATATTGACTAACTGAAGAAATTAAAGTTCGTTTTCAGCAGTAGTTGGCTCAGGGCAGGCTTAAAAAATTGTGCACTGCACCCATAAAACACTTTTTCTGTACATCACTGAGTACATAAACCAGTTCTTGATGAGATTTCTCCCTGATCTCTCCCTCACAGCAGCTGCAGCCTCTCCCTACACTAATCCGAGCAGAGTGACTGGTGGCGCTACGTGAGGCTGGCTCACTTTGCTGCAGTTGGCCAATCACAGCCATGCCAATAGTAGGCATGGCTGTGATGGCCTTTTGGGGCAAGTAGTATGACGCTTGTTGATTGGCTGCTTTGCAGCCTTTCAAAAAGCGCCATAAAAATCGCCGAACACCGAACCCGAACCTTTACGTAAATGTTCGGGTTCGGGTCCGGGTGCCGAAAACCCTAAAGTTCGGTTCGAACCCGAACTTTACAGTTCGGGTTCGCTCAACTCTAGCCGTGACTCTTTTCCAGGCCTTACCTGAAATGATTGTGATGTTGGCTCTCGGCAACCATTTTCTTTTAAATTATAAATGACAGACCGCTGAAATCAACTCACCTTTCTCTACTTTATTGTGCCTTTAGTATGGACATCATAAAAGTTGATGACAGGTTCCCTTTAATACACATACAATACAGAAATATATGGAAAGGTCTATGCTAAAAGACAAATCCTTTTAGTGCAATTTCAAAGAACATCATATAGTTTGCATATCGTTTTTAACAAAGGATGGAAATATTTAGACCACAGATTTTATTTTATTTTAACAAATTAAAAAGTTTTCTCCCTATGAAAAATTGGTTCTCGAAGCATAGACCAATATACAGTAGTGCAATAGAATCAGATTAAAAATGCATAAATGCCAATTAGCGTAGAGCTAAAAATAATACTCTGTATGTAACGATCTCATAAATCTCTGTATGAAGCAAACCCGTCGGCTTACTTACTTAATTCTTAATTCAATTATGCAGCTCCGCAGTCCATGCTACACTTTCCATGAGAGTCTGTAAGACACAACTCTGGGTATCACACTGAGTAGAAGGTAATTCAGTTCCTCTCCATGGCACATTATAATAAGTAGACTTGAGAGTGTTTACAAAGATCTAGAACTTATATTTATATTACATACATATCAAAAGCAAAAACCATAGGTTCAAGATCAAACCCAACATTTCAGAAAGGAAAGGAAAACTTTTTTTTAGCATGAGTCTAACTCAGAAAATTTTCATTTTCAGCATTACACCAGACAGTTGGTTCACTGTATGCATTAAAAAATGTTCTATAACCTCTTGGCCTTTTCTTTTGGAAGAGAAATTAAAGTGTACTTTTAGCTGTGTTATTGAAATGTTCCAGGCTCCTTAGAAAAGTTGAGAGAGCCAGTCGAAGCAACCTCCAAGGTACTAGTCTACTATGGAACTCATTTCACAGCTCATCCATTATCTGAATGAGATATGAAGATGATTTCCCTGTTCCCAGAGTCTGCCAGAACACAGCAGTCACTTCTGTGCAATGTAATTATAGAGAATTACAAAAAATTAAATAAGAGGTTGTTTTTCTCCAACCAAATCTTTGTAAAATGTTGCAGTAAAATAAAAATGTACATTCTCCATGTACAGTTCACAGATCACTTAACATAATACAGAAATATGTAGTGAATAGGGATGAGCGAACCCGTGGAAGTTCGGGTTCGCCAGGTTCGGCCGCCCTTCGGGTCATTGTTCGGGACCCGAACTTGACCCCGAACCCCATTGAAGTAAATGGGGACCCAAACTTCACTTTATTATTTTCCGTTATAACATGGTTATATCGGAAAATAATAGCATTCTTAAGACAGAATGCAAAAGAATATGGCCAATTAGGGTTAAAAAAAAAAACTTAGCTCGTCCACTTGATCGCACTGCAGCAGTCTCTTCTACCTTTATTCCGAAGGACCTGCCAAAGGACCTGTGATGTGCGTGATGATGTTACCGCGCTCTCCCATGTGCTATTATTTTCCGATATAACCATGTTATAACAAAAAATAATACAATCACCCGAACACCGGACCCGGACTTCAGTCAAAAAGTCTGGGTTCGGGTCCGGGTACCCGAACTCGCAAAGCAGTTTGGGTTCGCTCATCCCTAGTAGTGAATTGTGCAAAAACTGGTTAATATTGCTCACCTATACCTTATGCCTCTAGGTCACACGGTTTTTTTTTTGCTAACCAGACTATATGACCCCATAAAACATCTTTAAAACCCCAAATTTAACAGACCCACAATGTTTGTGGCTTTACTGTACCAAAGAATGCCTCAATTTTCATGCACAGGCATACAACATTCATATGAATCCAACAGAAAATAATTGCGCATGCGCTATTAGATACCATATTAAGGAGGTATTCTGGCCTAGAAGAGTTGCATCTAGGACACCATTATTCCATAATGTGATAGAGTATATAACACCATACAGTGGCACTTAGAGTGCCTACAAATCTGCCCTGCACAGTTACAGGGACGGCATGTGCCATTATACAGGGTGGGCCATTTGTATGGATACACCTTAATAAAATGGGAATGGTTAGTGATATTAACTTCCTGTTTGTGGCACATTAGTATATGTGAGGGGGGAAACTTTTCAAGATGGGTGGTGACCATTGCGGCCATTTTGAAGTCGGCCATTTTGAATCCAACTTTTGTTTTTTCAATAGGAAGAGGGTCATTTGACACATCAAACCTATTGGGAATTTCACAAGAAAAACAATGGTGTGCTTGGTTTTAACGTAACTTTATTCTTTCATGAGTTATTTACAAGTTTATGACCACTTATAAAATGTGTTCAATGTGCTGCCCATTGTGTTGGATTGTCAATGCAACCCTTTTCTCCCACTCTTCACACACGGATAGCAACACCGCAGGAGAAATGCTAGCACAGGCTTCCAGTATCCGTAGTTTCAGGTGCTGCACATCTCGTATCATCTGAAGGCAATCGTCTATGCTGTGAAGATACGAGATGTGCAGCACCTGAAACTACGGATACTGGAAGCCTGTGCTAGCATTTCTCCTGCGGTGTTGCTATCAGTGTGTGAAGAGTGGGAGAAGAGGGTTGCATTGACAATCCAACACAATGGGCAGCACATTGAACACATTTTATAAGTGGTCAGAAACTTGTAAATAACTCATGAAAGAATAAAGTTACGTTAAAACCAAGCACACCATTGTTTTTCTTGTGAAATTCCCAATAAGTTTCATGTGTCACATGACCCTCTTCCTATTGAAAAAACAAAAGTTGGATTCAAAATGTCCGACTTCAAAATGGCTGCCATGGTCACCACCCATCTTTAAAAGTTTCCCCCCTCACATATACTAATGTGCCACAAACAGGAAGTTAATATCACCAACCATTCCCATTTTATTAAGGTGTATCCATATAAATGGCCCACCCTGTACATCCTCATTGGAAAAAAATCAGCAACCAAGCAGTGTAACATTTCTGTTAACAATCCTATACAAACTTCTCAGCTGCTGTGAAACTACAGCCCCCAGCATGCAAACATGCTCTACTGTTCTTCTAATTCCCATTGAAGTGAATGACAAAGCACCACAGATTCTCTATGATATCCAAGTACTGTGGCTGGCCAAGGGTCCAGACATTAAACTAATCAATGCACTTATCCAGAACTCTGTGCCCCACCGCCTTGTAAGTCTACAAAGGACACTACAGAGTAAGGTTATTCTGGGAGTTGTAGTTTCTGAACAGCTGGAGTGCCGGAGTTGCTGATCCCTGCTCTACATGGAGTAAACTGACAAGGACCAAAAGATGAATAAAACATTCAAGCCAGCAGTTTAAAATGACACTATTTACCAAATCCTCCAGTAACTACAGAGTAATACTGTACAAACTGCCCTGTTTATCAATGCACAATCTATATACAACCATCATGAAACATAACTGATTCTTTTATACAAATAAATGATACATGAGTAGACAAAGGACAGTACAGAGTAAGTCAAATCATAATTAGGGAGTATTCAAAGGCTGAATATAATGAAAAATCTGTGTATACTGACACATCTGAATAAGGATCTGTGCTAGATACCAAAAATGTGATTGCACCGGCCACATTGCATACGTGAACTGTGCATGCGCATCCAGTTTTGAATGGCACCAGTAGTCATCATAAAAACCTATATTGACCCAAGTAAGACATGTGTGTAAGCAGCCTGAAATATCCTGCTCCTCACTCTGTGGGTGCGCTTCCTCTTAGGATTGCTTGTAAGTATGTAGGTGGTTCAGTATACATTGATTTTTGCATTATGTTCAGTGTTTTGGCTCTAATTACCCTTTAATTATGTATTGTTTTAGGCCTCTTGCACACGACCGTATGGTTTTGCGGTCCGTTCTAAAGTGATCAGTTTTTCAGTTTTTTTGCTTCAGTAGTGTTTCCGCTTTTGTTCCGTTTTGCCATTCCATTTTTCCATTTGGTTTCCATTTGTGATCCATTTTTTGCGGATCGCAAACGGAAACGGAAGCATACAATAATTTTAAACAGTAAGTACATAAAAAAATTGGGCTGGGCATAAAATGTTTAATAGATGGTTCCGCAAAAACGCAACAGATATGGAAGGCATACGGATGCATTCCGTATGCATAAAAATTTTTTTTGCTTGCGGAACCATTGACTTGAATGGAGCTACGGATCGTTATTTGCGGGCAATAATAGGACAAGTTCTACCTTTCAGCGGAACGGAAATACAGAAACAGAATGCATACAGAGTACATTCCATTTTTTTTGCGGAACCATTGAAAAGAATGGTTCCGCAAACGGAATCCGCAAAAACAGAACGGAAAAGGGAAAAAAAAAACGTTCATGCGCAAGAGGCCTTACTCTGTAGTGTCCTTTGTAGACTTACAAGGCGGTGGGGCACAGAGTTCTGGAGAAGTGCATTGATTAGTTTAATGTCTGGACCCTTGGCCAGCCACAGTACTTGGATATCATAGAGAAGCTGTGGTGCTTTGTCATGCTAAAATTCCAGATAGAGACATTAAGGGTCCATTTACACGACTGTATTTCTGGGTCCACATCTGTTCTGCAATTTTGCGGAATGGGTGCAAACCCATTCATTTTAATGGGGCCGCAAAAGATGCTGACAGCACACATCCGTAGTTCCATTCCGTGGCCCCACAAAATAAAAAAAATGGAACATGTCCTATACTTGTCCGTGGACAAGAATAGACATTTTTATCACAAAGCTGGGCATGTGTATTTCGCTAAATTTGCGGATGGCAAAACACTTACAGTCATGTGAATGGTCGCTAAAGACTCTGAACAGGAAGTAAAATACATGGAGTAACTTAAAAAATATCCAGGAAACTATCCACCTTTAATCTACAAGTATGGTTCTAAAAACAACGTTAAAGGGGTTATGCCATGATTTATGTAAAAACAATAAAAATCGGACAGCATGTAGTACATGACAATCTCTTTCTAACAAAGCTAGTACCAGCCCTGTACCTCACATGGAACCAGAGATACATCCATTCATTGATCCCATTGTTGTGCTAGATTTATTTCAGGCTGGCAGCTCAGGGGGTGTGTCCTTTATCAGGGGATGTGTCCTTTCTGCTGTTGCTCTTTCCCTATAACTGCACAGCTTCTGACAGAAGATATGGCTGGTGAAAGGTAAAGATTTAAACTGAGAATGTGAAACCACCCCAGTGAGGTTCTGAACAGTCACATTTTATTGAATGGCTCAGTCGCTATGCTAAAGTTTTAATCACATACAATTACAAATGTATTAAGGTGCAGGTTTGAAAAATGTTGAACATTTTACTTGGCACAACCCCTTTAACAGAACTTGGAAGAGAAACTTTAATCCCATACCATCCATGTACCATGTAGACAACAGAGGTGTTCACTGTCTGTGATGAGTTCTAGGTGATCATATAGGGAACCATTAGGGGAGCAATTTAAAGCTAATCAGACAATGTGTCAGAGTATGTCTAACAATGTTGTGTATTATAGCAGAGATATCTTTATTGGTCAACCGAAAAAATTCTGTTTGCAAGCTTTCAAAGCACAGAAGCTCCTTCATCAAGCAGTATATAAATGAATCACTGTGAGAAAGACACAACCATACTTAAAAGGAACCTGTCAGCAGTTTTATGGTGTCCTAACTAAGGGCAACATAAATACAGTAAGTGACTGATTCTCTTTGCAAAATGCTGGGTCACTTTCTTTAATTGACCCAGTCAATCTGCCAACATCTTGTATTGAAAAGCTCCAGCTCATAATGATGAGTCCTGAATATTCATGAGCTCCTGACTCCCCCCCGCCCACCTGCTGCTGATTGACAGTTATTTTCCATATGAATCAGCAGCAGGTGGGCAAAAGAGTGGCTATAGCTCTGAATTAAAAAAACGCTGGACTCACTGACATCACACTAGACTCAAATCAGCTCATTAGCATGCGGCATGTGGCATCTTTGTGTGTACATTATGAGGTAACCATCTGTCACACCAGTAAGTAAATACATCTAAGGCACTTTTTAGTAGTTAATGATTGTATATAATTAGTTAGATTATAATCAAATATCCACATGACAGGTTTCCTTTAAGCTTGAATGTTACATAGACAGAACATGCACTGTGACTTTTAAGCCCTGCCCCGTGTGAATACCCCACTTTTTGATGCCAGTTTGCATGAACTCTAAACCTTTTGCCCTCAGATTCACAGGATTACTCTTGTAAAATTCTTTAGCATGTACGTGATAGGTACAGTACAATGTAGGAATCAAGGCAGAGTGGTGGGATGGCACCAAGAGAGCTTGTCCCACCCTTGATTAGAAGCACTCAAGAACATCCTTAAGATATGGAGTTGGGCAAAATTTTCGCACAAATGGTGGGAAAAAAGCATCAAACTCGGTTGTTGGAGCTCATAAATAATACTGTAGATTATAAGAGTATTCCGATCTTGCTATGATATGCCATCAATGTCAGATATGTGTGGGTCCCACCTCTGGGACCTGCACTTATCTCCAGAACGGTAAATACACTAAGATCCCTAGAGGGAATTCTGGAGAAAGTTTACTTTCATTCGTCTACAATTAGCCAAAAAGGCTAAAAAAAAATTAAATTTTTGCTTCCCCACCACCACAAGTTTTAAAACTTAACATTTATTAATCAATTAAAACAAATCCTTTTACATTAAAAATAACAATGATGGTCTCGGCTGTGTATTAAATGCATTAGAGGCCAAGTGAATTATACTATCAAAAATCTCACCAGCTGTAATCTGCCATGCTGACTTAGATTTTTTCAGAACTCCCATAGCAATGAATGGAGAGCACAACACGCATGTCTGGTGTGATCTCCTTCACTTCGGGGGCACCAGGCTGGAGTTAGGTGGGACCAGCACTTGTCTGATATTGATGGCTTACTCTAGCTATGAGATGGGAACATCCCATTAAGTAAAGTGTTGTACATGCATGTCCTGTTGTTTTTTTTAATAGCACCTCTGGCAAGTCAAAATACTATGTGTTATCTCATTTTATGCCAGGACTCTCAAGATGGATAATACTTTCCTGCTTTTCCTTTATAACTCTCTCAAGTACTTTGCTCGACCCTTGGGCTAGTATTCTGCTCACCTATCAATTCTTTGAATCCGCATGTTTTCTTGCACTAAGTATCAGTCTGGTAGTTTAAATTAATACCATATTATCTGTATGCCTTAAACTCCAATATCTTCCTGCAGGGCATACATGATAATTGAAATCCTTTAAAAATTCATTAGTTAGCAGCAGGAGTGGATTTTCAGAAATACCGGTTTATATAGTAAGGAAGTAAAATGCCTCTATTAAGTTATTTCTGTTACTCCCAAATGATCGTTTGGAATCAAATAGGTTAAAATTTCACAGTAGACTTATTAGATGGTATATTTAGAAGCATTTGTGATACCTTTTTTACAGTTTCTGATGAAGCAGCTATATTTAGGAGTGACTGAATGTAAGACAAACTTTTCATATGTCATAGTGACATATCAAAGGTTTTTATTAGTGGGGGTCTATGTGATCAGACCCCCGATGAGTAAAATGAGGAATTAGAAGCTGCTTTAGGTGGCATTATTAGAAAGTCTACAGTGTATTAGTCTTCAGCTGGTCTGCAGCAGACAGCAGCCTCTAACTCCTCGCTTTAGCGATTGATGGGGGTCTCAGCACTCAGACACCCACTGATCAAATCCTTTTTATATGTTACTATTAGAGTTGAGCGAACACCTGGATGTTCGGGTTCGAGAAGTTCGGCCGAACTTCCTGAAAATGTTCGGGTTCGGGATCCGAACTCGACCCGAACTTTGCCCCGAACCCGAACCCTATTGAAGTCAATGGGGACCCAAACTTTTCGGCACTAAAAAGGCTGTAAAATAGCCCAGGAAAGGGCTAGAGGGCTGCAAAAGGCAGCAAAGTGTAGGTAAGTCCCCTGCAAACAAATGTGGATAGGGAAATGAATTAAAACAAAATTTAAATAATAACAATTAACCAATATCAATTGGAGAGAGGTCCCATAGCAGAGAATCAGGCTTCATGTCACCCACCACTGGAACAGGCCACTGTGAGATATTTAGGCCCCGGCACCCAGACAGAGGAGAGAGGTCCCATAGCAGAGAATCAGGCTTCATGTCACCCACCACTGGAACAGGCCACTGTGAGATATTTAGGCCCCGACACCCAGACAGAGGAGAGAGGTCCCATAGCAGAGAATCAGGCTTCATGTCACCCACCACTGGAACAGGCCACTGTGAGATATTTAGGCCCCGGCACCCAGACAGAGGAGAGAGGTCCCATAGCAGAGAATCAGGCTTCATGTCATAGCAGAGAATCAGGCTTCATGTCACCCACCACTGGAACAGGCCACTGTGAGATATTTAGGCCCCGGCACCCAGACAGAGGAGAGAGGTCCCATAGCAGAGAATTAGGCTTCATGTAATAGCAGAGAATCAGGCTTCATGTCAACCAACACTGGAACAGGCCACTGTCATATATTTAGGCCCCATAACTCAGACAGAGGAGAGAGGTCCCATAGCAGAGAATCAGGCTTCATGTCATTGCAGAGAATCAGGCTTCATGTCACCCACCACTGGAACAGGCCACTGTGAGATATTTAGGCCCCGGCACCCAGACAGAGGAGAGAGGTCTCATAGCAGAGAATCAGGCTTCATGTCACCCACCACTGGAACAGGCCACTGTGAGATATTTAGGCCTCGGCACCCAGACAGAGGAGAGAGGTCCCATAGCAGAGAATCAAGCTTCATGTCACCAACCACTGGAACAGGCCACTGTGAGATATTTAGGCCTCGGCAACCAGACAGAGGAGAGAGGTCCCATAGAAGAGAATCAGGCTTCATGTCATAGCAGAGAACCAGGCTTCATGTCACCCACCACTGGAACAGGCCACTGTGAGATATTTAGGCCCCGGCACCCAGACAGAGGAGAGAGGTCCCAAAGCAGAGAATCAGGCTTCATGTCACCCACCACTGGAACAGGCCACTGTGAGATATTTAGGCCCCGGCACCCAGACAGAGGAGAGAGGTCCCATAGCAGAGAATCAGGCTTCATGTCACCCACCACTGGAAGAGGCCACTGTGAGATATTTAGGCCCCGGCACCCAGACAGAGGAGAGAGGTCCCATAGCAGAGAATCAGGCTTCATGTCATAGCAGAGAATCAGGCTTCATGTCACCCACCACTGGAACAGGCCACTGTGAGATATTTAGGCCCCGGCACCCAGACAGCGGAGAGAGGTCCCATAGCAGAGAATTAGGCTTCATGTAATAGCAGAGAATCAGGCTTCATGTCACACACCACTGGAACAGGCCACTGTCATATATTTAGGCCCCGTAACTCAGACAGAGGAGAGAGGTCCCATAGCAGAGAATCAGGCTTTATGTCATAGCAGAGAATCAGGCTTCATGTCACCCACCACTGGAACAGGCCACTGTGAGATATTTAGGCCCCGGCACCCAGACAGAGGAGAGAGGTCCCATAGCAGAGAATCAGGCTTCATGTCACCCACCACTGGAACAGGCCACTGTGAGATATTTAGGCCCCGGCACCCAGACAGAGGAGAGAGGTCCCATAGCAGAGAATCAGGCTTCATGTCAGAGCAGAGAATCAGGCTTCATGTCACCCACCACTGGAACAGGCCACTGTGAGATATTTAGGCCCCGGCACCCAGACAGAGGAGAGAGGTCCCATAGCAGAGAATCAGGGTTCATGTCACCCACCACTGGAACAGGCCACTGTGAGATATTTAGGCCCCGGCACCCAGACAGAGGAGAGAAGTCCCATAGCAGGGAATCAGGCTTCATGTCATAGCAGAGAATCAGGCTTCATGTCGCCCACCACTGGAACAGGCCACTGTGAGATATTTAGGCCCCGGCACCCAGACAGAGGAGAGAGGTCCCATAGCAGAGAATCAGGCTTCATGTAATAGCAGAGAATCAGGCTTCATGTCACCCACCACTGGAACAGGCCACTGTCATATATTTAGGCCCCGTAACTCAGACAGAGGAGAGAGGTCCCATAGCAGAGAATCAGGCTTCATGTCATAGCAGAAAATCAGGCTTCATGTCACCCACCACTGGAACAGGCCACTGTCAGATATTTAGGCCCCGGCACTCAGACAGAGGAGAGAATTCCCATAGCAGAGAATCAGGCTTCATGTCATAGCAGAGAATCAGGCTTCATGTCACCCACCACTGGAACAGGCCACTGTCAGATATTTAGGCCCCGGCACTCAGACAGAGGAGAGAGGTCCCATAGCAGAGAATCAGGCTTCATGTCATAGCAGAGAATCAGGCTTCATGTCACCAACCACTGGAACAGGCCACTGTCAGATATTTAGGCCCCGGCACCCAGACAGAGGAGAGAGGTCCCACAGCAGAGAATCAGGCTTCATGTTACACACCATTGGAACAGGCCAGTTTATGATATTTAGGCCCCGGCACACAGATGGAGGAGAGGTTCATTCAACTTTGGGTTGCCCCGCAATATAATGGTAAAATTAAAAAAAGTGGATTGAATGAAGAAGTGCCCTGGAGTACAAGAATATATGGTTAAGGGGAGGTAGTTATAAATGTCTAATCTGCACAAGGGATGGACAGGTCCTGTGGGATCCATGCCTGGTTCATTTTTATGAACGTCAGCTTGTCCACATTGGCTGTGGACAGGCGGCTGCGTTTGTCTGTAATGACGCCCCCTGCCGTGCTGAATACACGTTCAGACAAAACGCTGGCCGCCGGGCAGGCCAGCACCTTTAAGGCATAAAAGGCTAGCTCTGGCCATGTGGACAATTTGGAGACCCAGAAGTTGAATGGGGCCGAACCATCAGTCAGTACGTGGAGGGGTGTGCACACGTACTGTTCCACCATGTTGGTGAAATGCTGCCTCTTGCTAACACGTTCTGAATACACGTTCAGACAAAACGCTGGCCGCCGGGCAGGCCAGCACCTTTAAGGCATAAAAGGCTAGCTCTGGCCATGTGGAGAATTTGGAGACCCAGAAGTTGAATGGGGCCGAACCATCAGTCAGTACGTGGAGGGGTGTGCACACGTACTGTTCCACCATGTTAGTGAAATGCTGCCTCTTGCTAACACGTTCCGTATAAGGTGGTGGTGCAGTTAGCTGTGGCGTGGTGACAAAACTTTTCCACATCTCTGCCATGCTAACCCTGCCCTCAGAGGAGCTGGCCGTGACACAGCTGCGTTGGCGATTTCTTGCTCCTCCTCTGCCTTCGCCTTGGGCTTCCACTTGTTCCCCTGTGACATTTGGGAATGCTCTCAGTAGCGCGTCTACCAACGTGCGCTTGTACTCGCGCATCTTCCTATCACGCTCCAGTGCAGGAAGTAAGGTGGGCACATTGTCTTTGTACCAGGGATCCAGCAGGGTGGCAACCCAGTAGTCCGCACACGTTAAAATGTCGGCAACTCTGCTGTTGTTGCGCAGGCACTGCAGCATGTAGTCGCTCATGTGTGCCAGACTGCCCAGAGGTAAGGACAAGCTGTCCTCTGTGGGAGGCGTATCGTCATCATCCTCCATTTCCCCCCAGCCAAGCACCAGTGATGGGCCAGAGCTGCGTTGGGTGCCACCCCGCTGTGAACATGCTTCATCCTCATCCTCCTCCACCTCCTTCTCATCCTCGTCCTCCTCGTCCTCCAGTAGTGGGCCCTGGCTGGCCACATTTGTACCTGGCCTCTGCTGTTGCCAAAAACCTCCCTCTGAGCCACTTCTAAGAGACTGGCCTGAAAGTGCTAAAAATGACCCCTCTTCCTCCTCCTCCTGGGCCACCTCCTCTTCCATCATCGCCCTAAGTGTTTTCTCAAGGAGACATAGAAGTGGTATTGTAACGCTGATAACGGCATCATCGCCACTGACCATGTTGGTGGAGTACTCGAAACAGCGCAACAGGGCACACAGGTCTCGCATGGAGGCCCAGTCATTGGTGGTGAAGTGGTGCTGTTCCGCAGTGCGACTGACCCGTGCGTGCTGCAGCTGAAACTCCACTATGGCCTGCTGCTGCTCGCATAGTCTGTCCAGCATGTGCAAGGTGGAGTTCTGCCTGGTGGGCACGTCGCATATGAGGCGGTGAGCGGGAAGGCCGAAGTTACGCTGTAGCGCAGACAGGCGAGCAGCGGCAGGATAAGAACACCGGAAGCGTGCACAGACGGCTTGCACTTTATGCAGCAGCTCTTACATGTCGGGGTAGTTGTGAATGAACTTCTGCACCACCAAATTCAGCACATGCGCCAGGCAAGGGATGTGCGTCAAACCGGCTAGTCCCAGAGCTTCAACGAGATTTCGCCCATTATCGCACACCACCAGGCCAGGCTTTAGACTCACCGTCAGCAACCTCTCGTCGGTCTGTTGTTCTATACCCCGCCACAACTCCTGTGCGGTGTGGGGCCTGTCCCCCAAACATATGAGTTTCAGAATGGCCTGCTGACGTTTACCCCGGGCTGTGCTGAAGTTGGTGGTGAAGGTGTGTGGCTGACTGGATTAGCAGGTGGAAGAAGAGGAGGAGGAAGCCGAGTAGGAGGAGGAGGCTACAGGAGACAAAGAATGTTGCCCTGCGGTCCTTGGCGGCGTAAGGACGTGCCAAAGAACTCTCCGCCTGGGGCCTAGCCGCCACTACATTTACCCAGTGTGCATTTAGGGAGACATAGCCTCCCTGGCCGTGCTTACTGGTCCACGTATCTGTGTTTAGGTGGACCTTGCCACAGATGGCGTTGCGCAGTGCACACTTGATAGGGCCAGGGGCTATCCATAGTACTCAGTATATTGGGCAGACTAGATGGGCCAAATGGTTCTTATCTGCCGACACATTCTATATTTCTATGTTGATTTTATCGGATACTTGGTTGTGCAGGGAAGGCACGGCTCTCTTGGAGAAGTAGTGGCGGCTGGGAACAACATACTGTGGAACAGCCATCGCCATCAGCTGTTTGAAGCTGTCTGTGTCCACCAGCCTGAATGACAGCATTTCATAGGCCAGTAGTTTAGAAATGCTGGCATTCAGGGCCAGGGATCGAGGGTGGCTAGGTGGGAATTTACGCTTTCTCTCCAATGTTTGTGAGATGGAGAGCTGAACGCTGCCGTGTGACATGGTGGAGATGCTTGGTGACGGAGGTGGTGGTGTTGGTGGTACATCCTCTGTTTTCTGGGCGGCAGGTGCCAACGTTCCTCCCGAGGCGGAGGAAGAGGCCGAGGCAGCAGCAGAAGAGGGAGCAGGGGGAGCCTGAGTGAGTTCCTTGTTTTTAAGGTGTTATACTCCACTGCAGTTCATTCTTTGCATGCAGATGCCTGGTCATGCAGGTTGTGCTAAGGTTCAGAACGTTAATGCCTCGCTTCAGGCTCTGATGGCACAGCGTGCAAACCACTCGGGTCTTGTCGTCAGCACATTGTTTGAAGAAATGCCACGCCAGGGAACTCTTTGAATCTGCCTTTGGGGTGCTCGGTCCCAGGTGGCGATGGCCAGTAGCAGGCGGACTCTCTTGGCGGCGGGTGTTCTGCTTTTGCCCCCTGCTCCCTCTTTTGCTATGCTGTTGGCTCGGTCTCACCACTGCCTCTTCTTCTGAACTCTGAAAGTCAGTGGCACGACCTTCATTCCATGTGGGGTCTATGACCTCATCATCCCCTGCATCGTCTTCCACCCAGTCTTCCTCCCTGACCTCCTGTTCAGTCTGCACACTGCAGAAAGACGCAGCAGTTGGCACCTGTGTTTCGTCATCATCAGAGACGTGCTGACTCTGATGAGGTGGTATTCCCATGTCCTCATCATCAGGAAACATAAGTGGTTGTGCGTCAGTGCATTCTATGTCTTCCACCAATAAATTATTTGGCCCAATGTATTGAATTCAAATTCAGGCATTTTTTTACAGGCGCCTAACACTATCTGGCTATCTATTTATGTACCGTATTACACTAATACAGGCACAGCAGTAACCACAGATTTAGGAGAATATCAATTGTAGGCCTAGTATTTAGGCCCTGGATGAAAGGTATCCTTTTACGGACAGAATTACACTTGGAGATTCACAGTAGCGTGTGAAAAAACATATAGGATTATGCTTTGAGCACTTGTATTTTAACACTTATTGTAATATACACTTTAACGGAAAGAAATACACTTGGAGATGCACGGTAGCGTGTGAAGTTATTGAGGATGACCCTATCAGCACTTGAATTTGCACCTTGAAAGTAATATACCCTTTTACGGACATAAATACACTATGAGATGCACAATAGTGCGTGAAAATTTAAAGGCTTATGCTTTCAGCAATTGTAATTTAACACTTTGTGTAATATACCCTTTTACGGAAAAAAATACACTTGGAGATGCGCGTTGAGTGTAATATACCCTTTTACGGACAGATTTACACTTGGCCTGCAACAGCAGAAACCACTGATTTAGGGTATTGCTATTTTGGGAATTGAATTTTAACCCAGAACAAAAACCATGCTTTGACGGACACTATAAAACTTGTCCTGCCACAGCTTTAACACCAGATTTAGGGTATTGCTATTTAGGGCAGCCTAAAAACAGTGAGCAATTAACTAGCAGAAGTTAAATGATTCACAGCTATAGATCGATCACTTCAATAAGTGTTTTTGCTGAGTTAATCCCTGCCTAATCTCGCCCTGCATCCTCTCCCTATACTAATCAGAGCAGAGTGACGTGCGGCGCTACGTGACTCCAGCTTAAATAGAGGCTGGGTCACATGCTGCACTGGACAATCACAGCCATGCCATAAGTAGGCATGGCTGTGATGGCCTCTTGGGGCAAGTAGTATGACGCTTGTTGATTGGCTGCTTTGCAGGCTTTCAAAATGCGCCATAGAAATCGCCGAACAACGAACCCGAACACAAATTTTTACGTAAATGTTCGGGTTCGGGTCCGTGTCACGAACACCCCAAAATTCGGTACGAACCCAAACTATGCAGTTCGGGTTCACTCATCCCTAGTCACTATGACATTTCAAAAGTATTCTAAAGTGTAGTTATTTAGAGAAGCTCAGATATTATTAAAGGGGTATTCCCAACTTAGACAATGGGGGTCATATCGCTAGAATATGCCCCTATTGTCTGATAGGTGTGGGTCCCACCACTGGGACCCACACCTATATCGAGAACGGAGCGGGGAGCACTGTGGCTCTAGGACCCTAGATTTCCTGGGGTCCGTCCACCACCAAGCGCTAATCCCCGCCTCTCCCATAGAAGTGAATGGGAACGTGCCGCGCATGCGCGGCCCATGCTCCCGTTCATTTCTATGGGGCAGACGGCAATAGCCAAGCCAGCGCTCGGCAATTTTCAGCGGCCTTATAGAAATGAATGGAGGGCGGATGCGCATGCGCAGTGTGCCCTCCTTCACTTTCGGGGCTCCGTTCTCAATATAGGTGCTGGTCCCAGCGATGGGATCCACACCTATAAGACAATGGGGGCATATCCTAGCGATATGTCCCCATTGTCTGAGATGAGAAAACCCCTTTAAAGTACACTGCCACAATTCTATTACTGTACAAAGTTAATTCTTAAAGTGGACACATTGAAGGCAGTTATTTTGTATAAGGAGCCACTAGTTTAAGCCACTGCCGATTACCATTAAAACTTATTTATTTTACTTTCTTATATAGCACTGACATTTTCTGCAGCTGTTTACATGCATTATCATTACTTGGTGTCCGCAGTAGAGCTCACAATCTAATTTCCCTATTGTTATGTATTTGCTGTACGAGAGGAAACCTACACAAACACAGGGAGAACATACTAACTACATGAAGATGTTGATAAATAACATACAAAAACCTCCCTGTCCAATCAGACAGTATCTAAACCCACAGAAAAAAAAAAAATCAACATCTACACATACAAAGAAAGCTGTGGGACTCCAAATGTACACAAAATATATAGTAATCTTTATAAATTGATAAATATTAAAAAATAGATTATTCTAAAGAAAAAGGCAAGATGGATATTGATACAGAGAACATTGCAAGGGGCGTTATCCCCAATATAGTAATACACGTCTACAAGATGTACAATGGAAATAAATGGCACTACTGAGCATATTATTACCAAGGTGATGAGATATAAAATCTTTAATAGTCACCAACAGATCGTACAAGAACATCAATATGTTCAGTGATTACATAACAAGATTGCCCCATAGGCCCACAGGTATGTCAGTTATGCACAATATTTACAATCTAAAGGCAAGTAAGAGTAGGTAAGCTTGATAACTGCTATGTAAGATGAAAAAAAGTTTTTTTTCTTATTTTCCAGAAACGTACCACTGTAAGACTAAAGGCCCCTTTACATGGTCCAATGTAGCAAGCAATTGTTGGGAAGGAAGAGTTCAATTGCTCGTCAGTGGAGGAGACCACAGCATTTAAATCTGCTCTAAAGTCCCTATACAGAATCATTGTTTGTGGGCAGCAGAGTTCTATTTAGACGGCACGATCTGCTGCCAGCAAACAATGAGTACAGTGTCTGCACGAATGAAACACTCGTTCATCGATTAATCAGCGGCACCTTTACACAGGGAGATTATCAATAATAAAGCGTCTGTACGAATGTTCGTTAGCAATAATCTGCCTGAATATCAGGCAGTGAAAGGGGCCAGGAGAATGAAGACAAAGGATCACATGACCCTGGACAAGCCCTGGCTACGGGGCTTACCCACAATGGTTTGAAGGCAGCTTGACAGCCAATCAGGAGGCAGGATATTGGCTGGTCAGTTAGGCTGTGCTGATTGTGAGCTCAGCTAGTGATGTGAAAGGACGTGTCTGCCATGTCTCTGACAGACACCAATTACAGATACAAGCCAGCCATCTAATTGTCTTGCAGGGATAGTGCAAGGATAGATTAAGTTAGGTGCATGAAATTATTAGGTAGGTAATAATCAAGTTTTATGAGTAGGGAGAGCATAGGGGCAGTGTCCTGTATTTCTTACAGTGAGGGCAGCTGTTGGAGCTGTTCATGTATTGCAATGCCTGCACAAAGATATTTTTTTCTGTGCATGAGCCAGCCATTTTGTTTTATAACAACCCGTTACAAAGCTTCTACAGTTCATAAGTGTTTTAATAAGCATATTCCCAGAATAAACAGCAGCATATATGTTGCTGCATACACTGTGCAAAAGTGCCTTTCTCTTTCCTAGTTGCAATTTTGACATCATTTATAATTGCATAATGTGCATTTTAGTGTGGAAATACCAGTGTGCAGCGGGTTCGTAGCAGGGCACCTTTAATTGCGCTTGTGTTAATTACAAAAAGAAAAAAAAGCTGTTGCAATGATGCTACCATTTATAATTGCGAAATTCAACGCATCTCAGTGCATCAATGCCAGTGTACAGTGTGTTCATACCAGGACACATTTAATTGCCTTGTTAATAACAAAAAAAGCTACAATTTTTTTAAGGTTTATAATTGCACAATTCAGAGTATTTCAATGCATTAATAATCATTTGTAGTGTGTTCGTAGTAGAGGAAATGTTATTGCGCTTGTGATTATTACCATGTATTTACACATGGCTATATATGTCAATGTCATTTTGACATTATTTACTATGTTGTCGTTGCGTTAAAGAGTTTTGAAAGAGAGGGGGAGAAAGAGAGAGATAAAAAAAGAAAATGATAAGACCTTTTATGTAATTTTTAATTTTTTTTCCTAGACGGCAATCCCTATGAGATTAACAGGTGCAGACTGCAATCCTACCAGGAGACTACTGATGGCTGATAGAAATGCTGGCTATGGGACTTTGGAAATAAACAAGATTGATAAATGTCAGAAAGCATATTCACACATTCTGTGCATTTCTCAAGACATATTTAAAGAACTCTTAGAAAGAGAAAAAGCATTGTTCTTAGTTCATTGGTTTTTCACTAATTAGGCACACAAGTGTTTCAAAGTGAAGTTCTAATGTCACCTTCACAGTCAGAGATAAGTAGGTTAGTTTGCTGAATGCTGGCAATTTGCTGTCTTACAGTCTTCCGATGATAAGAATTGTCAGGTGCTTACTTTTATTTGACAAAGTTTTCTCAATTCTAAGAAAATACATTTTTATAATACTATAATATGTAAAACTTTCAGACTACAATCAATGCTTGTTCTATATTCTTTAGAGTCAGATGAAGATATGTTCATCATTTCCTTTCTGCAAAATTAAGGACTCAAATTTTTCATAATACATGTGACATGCGGCAATTCATACCTTAGCCTCTTATTGTCCACATATAGACCCATATTGCCTAAGCAACTCCTGACAAAGTTAATTATCTCACAAGCATCTCGGAATATGCCGAGTCAAGAGGAAAGTTAAGGAAAGACACATGTATACATATTCAAAGTTTGATTAAGGTCAGCGGAGATCATAAAATTTGATGAAAAGTCGACCTTGCCAAAATAATTACTTCTGCATTTAGGATTTTAGTTTAAACTGACTCATATGGTAGTATTTTCAAAATTGCTGCCCTTAGAAGAGAAAATGAAATAAAACTTGTTTGTGTCATTATAGAAATACAAATGCAATTTATGTCAACATTAATATTCTGAGTATGTAATACATTTACCCACTATGCTCCAGCAACGTCCTTCTGAACCATCAACCATTGCTGCTCTGCTCTGTGTTACTGGTTAGGTCGGGATATGGAGCAGTGTGTACACAGTGTGCACAGACTCCCATCCATCCAAAAACAAAGGCTCACTTTACAGTAGTACTACAAGTACAAAATTGTCTATTGCTTCCAGAAACAACCAGCTGCTACCCGCTACCTTAGATTTTGCAATATTCTGAGAGTCAACTTCTGGACAAACAACACACACTTTATTCATTTGACTTAGAGCCTAAACAAAATCACAGCAAAAGGGAGAGATACCGGTGAAACATACAGTATAACCTAGTTTAGCTTTTGTTCTCTATAGTCAATTCGAAGCCAGGTACCTGATAGGATTAAGTGGTCAGTTGCCAATCTGATTATTCTCTTATATCAATCAATCATGATACTAAATAACCATTACTGACAAGTAAAGTGATTAACATTGGGTCTTGTGGGATTTTTCACACCCACCAAAAGTGGTCCAATGAAGAAAACTAGTCAACCAGCGACAGGCACATGGATGCCTAAGGCTTGTTGATGTGCATGGAGATCAAAGGCTCCCTCAGAAGTGCAAATTTATAAAAAAAAAAATATTGCAGGCTATGTTGTAGAGGTATCAGGATAAACTAGGCGTCTCATCTTGTTGTGTATGGTGCTGTGTTGCCTCAGACCAGAGGGATCTCCTGTGCTCCATGTCATCCTTTCTACAATAAGCATGTGAGCATTAAAATTTGACCATGAAGAAGTCCGCCTCGTTTGATGAATCACCTGGGGATGAGGTATTAGCAGGTACGGGTGCCCTCCGCTTCCCCATCGGGTCCCCGTGTTACAGTGGCAGGGACCCTACGGCAGAGAAGGCAAGCCCGATGCCTTCCATAGGCATCAGAGCTTGCCTTCTATGGAAGACTGTGAGATCCAGCCCTTAGGCTGAGTCTCACAGGCAGGCTGTCAGCATAAAAGCTGACAGCCAATGAATTACAATATAGGTTGTATTGTAATGCATTGCAGAGGGGATCAGACCCCAGAAGTTGAAGTCCCATAGTAGGACAAAAATAAAAAGGAAAGAAAATAAAGGGGAAAAAAGTGTTTTTCCATAATAAAAAAATAAAGTTTCAAGTAAAAAAGAAAATCCCCAAATAAAACACTTAAAATTGTGAAAAAAAAGAAAAAGAAAAACAGACATAGTGGGTATTGCCGCGTCTGTAACAACCAGCTCTATAAAAAATATCACACAATCCACCCTCTTACCTGAACGCCGTAGAAAAAATAAAATAAAAACTGTGGTAAAACAACAATTTTTTTGTTACCTTACATCACAAAAAGTGCAACACTAAGCGACCAAAAAGGTGTATGCACCCTAAAATAGTACCAATCAAACCATCATCTCATACCAAAATAAATGAGCCCCTACATAAGACAGTCGCCCAAAAAATAAAAATAAAATATGGCTCTCAGAATATGGAGACACTAAAACCAGATTTTTTTTGTTTCAGAAACGCTTTTATTGTGTATAATAAAAAAAAGACATATTAAGTATCACCATGTCCATAACAACCAGGTATATTAAAATATCACATGACCTAACCTCTCAGGTGAACACCGTAAAAAATAAAAATGAAACCGATGTCAAAAAAGCCATTTTTTGTCACCTTACATCACAAAAAATGTGATACCAAGCGAACAAAAAATCATATGCACCCCAAAATAGTACCAATCACACCATCATCTCATCCTGCAAAAAATGAGACCCTACTAAAGACAATCGCCCAAAAATTTAAAAATCTATGGCACTCAGAATATGGAGACACTAAAACATAATTTTTTTTTATTCAAAAATGCATTTATTGTGTAAAACTTAAATAAATAAAAAAGTAGACATATTAGGTATTGTCGCATCCGTTACAACCTGCTGTATAAAAATATCTCATGACCTAACCCCTTAGGTGAACACCGTAAAAAAAAATATATATATAAAACTGTCATTTTTTGTCACCTTATATCACAAATAGTGTACTACCAAGCGATCAAAAAGTCATATGCACCCTAAAATAGTACCAATCAAACCATCATCTCATATAAAAAAAATGAGCCACTACATAAGACAGTTTCCCAAAAAAATAAAAAAAAATATGGCTTTCAGAATATGGAGGCACTAAAAAAAAAAATTTTTTTTAAATGCTTTATTATGTAAAACTGAAACAAGCAACCAAAAAAAGTTGTCATATTTGGTATTGTCATGTTCGTATCAACTTGCTCTATAAAAATAGCACATGATCTAACCTGTCAGATGAACACTGTAAAAAACTAAAAATTAAAACGATGCCAAAACAGCTACTTTTGTTACCTCACAAAAAGTGTAATATAGAGCAACCAAAAATCATATATACCCTAAAATAGTACCTACAAAACTGCCACCTTATGCCGTAGTTTCCAAAATGGGGTCACATTTTTGGAGTTTCTACTTAGGGTTCTTCAAATGTGACATGACATCTTAAAATTATCCCAGTAAAATCTGCCCTCCAAAAACGATATGGCATTCCTTTCATTCTGCACCCTGCCGTGTGCCTGTATAGCTAGCAGTTTAGGACGACATATAGGGTGTTTCTGTAAACTACAGAATCAGGGTATTGAAAATGTTTTGTTTGGCTGTTTACTCTTGCTTTGTTACTGGAAAAATGAATTAAAATGGAAAATTCCATTAATCCTTGTGGAACACCAAAAGGGTTAACAAAGTTTGTAAAATCAGTTTTGAATACCACGAGGGGTGTAGTTTCTAAAATGGGGCAATTTATGGGTGGTTTCTATTATGTAAGCCCCACAAAGTGACTTCAGACCTGAACTGGTCCTTAAAAATTGGATTTTGGAAATTTTCTTACAAATTTTAAGATTTGCTTCTAAACTTCTAAAGCCTTCTAACGTCCCAAAAAGAGAAAATTTAATACAAAATGATCCAAACATGAAGTACAGATATGGGAAATGCAAAGTAATAACTATTTTAGCAGGTATCACTATCCGTTTTAAAAGCAGAGAAATAGAAATTTGGAAAATTGATAATTTTTCGAAATTTTTGGTAAATTTGGTGTTTTTTTATAAATAAAAATGAAATATTTTGACTCAAATTTACCACTGTCATGAAGTACAATATGTGACAAGAAAACAATCTCAGAATGGCTTGGATAAGTAAAAGCGTTTTCTAGTTGTCACCACATAAAGTGACACATGTCAGATATGCAAAAAATGGCCTGGTCCTTAAGGTGAAAAATGGCAGGGTCCTGAAATTGTCTCTTTCTAAGCACACTGAAAGATACAGACATACAGTACAGACCAAAATTTTGGACACACCTTCTCATTCAAAGAGTTTTCTTTATTTTCATGACTATGAAAATTGCAGATTCACACTGAAGGCATCAAAACTATGAATTAACACATGTGGAATTATATACATAGCAAACAAGTGTGAAACAACTGAAAATATGTCATATTCTAGGTTCTTCAAAGTAGCTTGATTACTGCTTTGCACACTCTTGGCATTCTCTTGATGGGCTTCAAGAGGTAGTCCCCTGAAATGGTTTTCACTTCACAGGTGTGCCCCGTCAGGTTTAATAAGTGGGATTTCTTGCCTTATAAATGGGGTTGGGATCATCAGTTGCGTTGAGGAGAAGTCAGGTGAATACACAGCTGATAGTCCTACTCAATAGACTGTTAGAATTGGTATTATGGCAAGAAAAAAGCAGCTAAGTAAAGAAAAACGAGTGGCCATCATTACTTTAAGAAATGAAGGTCAGTCAGTCAGCCGAAAAATTGGGAAAACTTTGAAAGTAAGGGCTATTTGACCATGAAGGAGAGTGATGGGGTGCTGCGCCAGATGACCTGGCCTCCACAGTCACCGGACCTGAACCCAATCGAGATGGTTTGGGGTGAGCTGGACCACAGAGTGAAGGCAAAAGGGTGTCATGGTCTTACCTTCTTGCTGTTCTCCTTCGTTTGACATGTGCTGGCGGCCATCTTGGTTTCTGGGTTTCTTGTAGCCTCCCACCCTGCGGCTCCTCCTTCCCACTGGGAGGAGCTGGATGCCTAGCTCATATACATAGGAGGTCTGTGGCTTCAGTTCCTCGCTTGGTCCTCCTGTGTTCACATGCTTCTAGACTGCTGCTGCTTCTGGTTCCTGATCCTGGTTTCGTCCGACTACCCTGCTGGTTCCTGATCCTGGTTTCGTCCGACTACCCTGCTGGTTCCTGATCCTGGCTTCGTCTGACTACCCTGCTGGTTCCTGATCCTGGCTTCGTCTGACTACCCTTCTGGTTCCTGACCTCCGGCTTCGCAAAGACTCTGCTTCGGTTTCGCCATCCGTTTGGACTTTTGCTTTACAGCTTTATTTTCAATAAAGCCTTCTTATTTTCACTTATCCCTTGTTGTACGTCTGGTTCATGGTTCCGTGACAAAGGGCCAACAAGTGCTAAGCATCTCTGGGAACTCCTTCAAGACTGTTGGAAGACCATTTCAGGGGACTACCTCTTGAAGCTCATCAAGAGAATGCCAAGAGTGTGCAAAGCAGTAATCAAAGCAAAAGGTGGCTACTTTGAAGAACCTACAATATGACATATTTTCAGTTGTTTCACACTTGTTTGTTATGTATATAATTCCACATGTGTTAATTCATAGTTTTGATGCCTTCATAGTCATGAAAATAAAGAAAACTCTTTGAATGAGAAGGTGTGTCCAAACTTTTGGTCTGTACTGTATCTGTTTTATCAAATACTTTTATTGTTCATAAAATAACAATTCTAAAACATTGTGATGTTCTATTATTAGCAATAATGACAAACTAAATTGTATTGTTTTTCTTTTCTGTCCTTACACTCTATACACTGCCAAAGTACATGGAAAATATGTGTTTACTAAAAAGTCAGTAGAGGAAAAGTCTAATGTATTTATTAGCCATAAAGATATTGTTAATTACAGTTATTGAACTGTAGATTTATGCTGTATGTACAGTACATAGCCAATATTGCTCATATAATCATGATCTTTTTAACCCTTTAACCACCTCCGGACCGCTGTACGCACAGACGCGTCCTGGAGGTGGTTGATTCATTCCTCCTGGACGCGCCGGCGCGTCCTCTCGCGAGACGCGAGATTTCCTGTGAACGCGCGCACACAGGCGCGCGCGCTCACAGGAACGGAAGGTAAGAGAGTTGATCTCCAGCCTGCCAGCGGCGATCGTTCGCTGGCAGGCTGGAGATGTGTTTTTTTTAACCCCTAACAGGTATATTAGACGCTGTTTTGATAACAGCGTCTAATATACCTGCTACCTGGTCCTCTGGTGGTCCTATTTGTTTGGATCGACCACCAGAGGACACAGGTAGCTCAGTAAAGTCCCACCAAGCACCACTACACTACACTACACCCCCCCCGTCACTTATTAACCCCTTATTAGCCCCTGATCACCCCTAATCACCCCTGATCACCCCATATAGACTCCCTGATCACCCCCCTGTCATTGATTACCCCCCTGTCATTGATCAACCCCCTGTAAAGCTCCATTCAGATGTCCGCATGATTTTTACGGATCCACTGATAGATGGATCGGATCCGCAAAACGCATCCGGACGTCTGAATGAAGCCTTACAGGGGCATGATCAATGACTGTGGTTATCACCCCATATAGACTCCCTGATCACCCCCCTGTCATTGATCACCCCCCTGTCATTGATTACCCCCCTGTAAAGCTCCATTCAGACGTCCGCATGATTTTTACGGATCCACTGATAGATGGATCGGATCCGCAAAACGCATCCGGACGTCTGAATGAAGCCTTACAGGGGCATGATCAATGACTGTGGTGATCACCCCATATAGACTCCCTGATCACCCCCCTGTAAAGCTCCATTCAGATGTCTGCATGATTTTTACGGATCCACTGATAGATGGATCGGATCCGCAAAACGCATCCGGACGTCTGAATGAAGCCTTACAGGGGCATGATCAATGACTGTGGTTATCACCCCATATAGACTCCCTGATCACCCCCCTGTCATTGATTACCCCCCTGTAAAGCTCCATTCAGACGTCCGCATGATTTTTACGGATCCACTGATAGATGGATCGGATCCGCAAAACGCATCCGGACGTCTGAATGAAGCCTTACAGGGGCATGATCAATGACTGTGGTGATCACCCCATATAGACTCCCTGATCACCCCCCTGTCATTGATTACCCCCCTGTCATTGATCACCCCCCTGTAAAGCTCCATTCAGACGTCCGCATGATTTTTACGGATCCACTGATGGATGGATCGGATCCGCAAAACGCATCCGGACGTCTGAATGAAGCCTTACACGGGCGTGATAAATGACTGTGGTTATCACCCCATATAGACTCCCTGATCACCCCCCTGTCATTGATCACCACCCCTGTCATTGATCACCACCCCTGTCATTGATCACCCCCCTGTCATTGATCACCCCCCTGTCATTGATCAACCCCCCTGTCATTGATCACCCCCCTGTCATTGATCACCCCCCTGTAAGGCTCCATTCAGACATTTTTTTGGCCCAAGTTAGCGGAATTATTATTTTTTTTTCTTACAAAGTCTCATATTCCACTAACTTGTGACAAAAAATTAAATCTCACATGAACTCACCATACCCCTCACGGAATCCAAATGCGTAAAATTTTTTAGACATTTATATTCCAGACTTCTTCTCACGCTTTAGGGCCCCTAGAATGCCAGGGCAGTATAAATACCCCACATGTGACCCCATTTCGGAAAGAAGACACCCCCAGGTATTCCGTGAGGGGCATATTGAGTCCATGAAAGATTGAAATTTTTGTCCCAAGTTAGCGGAACGGGAGACTTTGTGAGAAAAAAATAAAAAATATCAATTTCCGCTAACTTGTGCCAAAAAAAAAAAATTTCTATGAACTCGCCATGCCCCTCATTGAATACCTTGGGGTGTCTTCTTTCCAAAATGGGGTCACATGTGGGGTATTTATACTGCCCTGGCATTCTAGGGGCCCCAAAGCGTGAGAAGAAGTCTGGTATCCAAATGTCTAAAAATGCCCTCCTAAAAGGAATTTGGGCCCCTTTGCGCATCTAGGCTGCAAAAAAGTGTCACACATCTGGTATCGCCGTACTCAGGAGAAGTTGGGGAATGTGTTTTGGGGTGTCTTTTTACATATACCCATGCTGGGTGAGATAAATATCTTGGTCAAATGCCAACTTTGTATAAAAAAATGGGAAAAGTTGTCTTTTGCCAAGATATTTCTCTCACCCAGCATGGGTATATGTAAAAAGACACCCCAAAACACATTCCCCAACTTCTCCCGAGTACGGAGATACCAGATGTGTGACACTTTTTTGCAGCCTAGGTGGGCAAAGGGGCCCATATTCCAAAGAGCACCTTTCGGATTTCACTGGTCATTTACCTACTTACCACACATTAGGGCCCCTGGAAAATGCCAGGGCAGTATAACTACCCCACAAGTGACCCCATTTTGGAAAGAAGACACCCCAAGGTATTCCGTGAGGGGCATGGCGAGTTCCTAGAATTTTTTATTTTTTGTCACAAGTTAGTGGAAAATGATGATTTTTTTATTTATTTTTTTTTTCATACAAAGTCTCATATTCCACTAACTTGTGACAAAAAATAAAAACTTCCATGAACTCACTATGCCCATCAGCGAATACCTTGGGGTCTATTCTTTCCAAAATGGGGTCACTTGTGGGGTAGGTATAATGCCCTGGTATTTTAGGGGCCCAAATGTGTGGTAAGGAGTTTGAAATCAAATTCTGTAAAAAATGACGAGTGAAATCCGAAAGGTGCTCTTTGGAATATGGGCCCCTTTGCCCACCTAGGCTGCAAAAAAGTGTCACACATCTGGTATCTCCGTATTCAGGAGAAGTTGGGGAATGTGTTTTGGGGTGTCTTTTTACATATACCCATGCTGGGTGAGAGAAATATCTTGGCAAAAGACAACTTTTCCCATTTTTTTATACAAAGTTGGCATTTGACCAAGATATTTATCTCACCCAGCATGGGTATATGTAAAATGACACCCCAAAACACATTCCCCAACTTCTACTGAATACGGAGATACCAGATGTGTGACACTTTTTTGCAGCCTAGGTGGGCAAAGGGGCCCACATTCCAAAGAGCACCTTTCGGATTTCACTGGTCAGTTTTTACAGAATTTGATTTCAAACTCCTTACCACACATTTGGGCCCCTAGAATGCCAGGGCAGTATAACTACCCCACAAGTGACCCCATTTTGGAAAGAAGAGACCCCAAGGTATTTCGTGATGGGCATAGTGAGTTCATGAAAGTTTTTATTTTTTGTCACAAGTTAGTGGAATATGAGACTTTGTAAGAAAAAAAAAAAAATAAAAAAATCATCATTTTCCGCTAACTTGTGACAAAAAATAAAAAGTTCTATGAACTCACTATGCCCATCAGCGAATACCTTAGGGTGTGTACTTTCCGAAATGGGGTCATTTGTGGGGTGTTTGTACTGTCTGGGCATTGTAGAACCTCAGGAAACATGACAGGTGCTCAGAAAGTCAGAGCTGCTTCAAAAAGCGGAAATTCACATTTTTGTACCATAGTTTGTAAACGCTATAACTTTTACCCAAACCATTTTTTTTTTACCCAAACATTTTTTTTTTATCAAAGACATGTAGAACAATAAATTTAGAGCAAAATTTATATATGGATGTCATTTTTTTTGCAAAATTTTACAACTGAAAGTGAAAAATGTCATTTTTTTGCAAAAAAATCGTTAAATTTCGATTAATAACAAAAAAAGTAAAAATGTCAGCAGCAATGAAATACCACCAAATGAAAGCTCTATTAGTGAGAAGAAAAGGAGGTAAAATTCATTTGGGTGGTAAGTTGCATGACCGAGCAATAAACGGTGAAAGTAGTGTAGGTCAGAAGTGTAAAAAGTGGCCTGGTCTTTCAGGGTGTTTAAGCACTGGGGGCTGAGGTGGTTAATGACCAGAAAATATTCTATTTAGTTTGATTTTGTTCTTTACTCCCAGCCCTCCCAAAGCCATAACATTTAAATTTTTTTCATTTATATAGCTGTATGAAGGATTGTTTTTTGCGGGATAAGATGCACTTTCTAATGGCACCATATAGGGTTGCTTAAAGTGTTGTAGGAAGTGGGAGGGGAAATTCCAAATGGGGTGGAATTATAAATAGAAAAAAACACTATTGCGCCACAGCAGTTTAATTTTTTTTTACACCATTTCCTATATGTTACAACTGGTGTATTACTTTTATTCTCCAGGTCAGTACTGATTATGGCGATTCCACATATGTATAGTTTTTCTTTCATTTTAATAAATATTCTGACCTCTAAGTTTTTTGTAGTTATGTGTATGGAGCTGTGTGAGGGCTAATTTTTTGCGGGGCAATCTGTACTTTCATTGATACCATTTTTAGATATGTATGTCTTTTTGATACACACAGGAGGACAGAGGCTGCCACATATATGTTCCAGCTCCCCCGATTTCTGCTGTGGGGAGCAGGAGCACATCTGGAAGTGCGCACTTCAGGGTTTTAGGGCATCCAGATGCCGTGGTCACATTTGACCATGGCATCTATATGGTTAAATGGTTAAAAGTCGGCAACAATCATTACTTTGGGTGCCATTTTTTAATGCCTGGCTGCCATCCTAAATTTTAATTGGGCAGTCGGCAAAGGGTTAAAAATTCTGCATTTTTTGTTATAGTTCATTGAAAGTTCTTTAAAGTGCTTAACAATCTCTTTGTTTTATTCATGTTTTTAGGTTTCAGCTAGATTATATCAGCAAAAGTTGTATCACTTAATTTATCAACCCTTTTTTTGTTTCAGCCATGTATGAACTCTCTTGTGAAGTATACAGACACTTGGGCAATACATCAGACTTCTACTGGATTGATCCAGATGGCAGTGGTCCACAAGGACCAATGAGAGTTTACTGCAATATGACAGGTAAAAAAAAAAAAAAAACTTAATATTTATTGTTTTCTGTAAACTATTGGCAAACAGGAAGTGAGACTCTTCATTTCCTTTGGCTCAAAGACATTGACATTTAGTCAGCCACCTTGTAGATAACTGGTCATTTTAACATTTAATCAATAAGCAGTTACCAACAATATACAATATCAGATTGCTGAAGTCTACTAAATTTAGACATAGTAAAATGAGGTTGCCACAGATAGAAGTCAGCGTTGGTTGTGAATCCACAGGCAATGGTCAACATAAGTAGAAACCAGTTCATGGTAACAAACTGAGAAGACGGTTCATTTAGCTAATCAAGCAAAAGATCATGACTGGCAGAGCTCATGCAATAAAATTGTCAAAGCAGATAAGGTCAGAACAGGTAGAATTCAAGTAGTACAATAATCCAAGCAGATAAGGTCAAATTTTTGAGTTCATGCAATACAATAATCTAAGCAAACAAAGTCCAAAGGGAAGGTGCAAAATCCAGGACAATCTAAATCAGTTTTAACACTATAGCAATTGACAAAACATCTTGATTATGTCAGGAGCAGGGTGCTTAACCTTTTGATAACCTTCACCATACATGTATGACAGAAGTCGTCACTTTAAAGATGGTGCACGCTCATGAGTGCTGCAACGTCATAGCCACTGGGTTTTTGCTGTTTTAAACAGCAGAGGACTAGGGTTAATGTCTACAATTATCCATAAGGCTGATTGCAGACATTAAACCCCTCAGATGTCATGGTCAAATATGACCACAGCATCTAAGCGGTGAAGATGTGTGAACCACGCGCACTTACGCCCATAACAGCCTCCTTCAGCTGAGATCCAGGAATCTGTTATGTTACATTGATAGTTCGGAGCCTGTTTGAGGCTCCAATACCAATCCCTAAAATATTCTAATAGAGGCCTGCAGGTGGAAGCACTGTATTGGAATACAATGCATGGTATGTTCTATGATGGATAATTATTAATCACAGAATATAATTGGCAATCTAATGATTGATTGTTATAGTCACCTAGGGTAAAAATCAAAGGGGCACATTGATTAAGATGGACGTCTTAGACGCCAGTCTTAGCAAGACCCTGCAATGGCACTGGATGGCCAAAATTATGTAGAGGCACCGGCCTCTACATAACTTCAGTGTATCCACTGCCGATTCTACATTTAGACCATTTTCTATGCCTAAACCAAGCATAGAAAATGATGAATGAGACAGGCCTGACACCCTTCCCCTCCCACACCATGCCCTATTTTTTAGACCTGGCGTGAGTGGGGAAGAAATCGCAGCTTATGCTGCATACATGGCATGTGGAAGAATCTGTGCCAGATATTCGCCACTTTTTTGTATGTTCGTAAATGACCCTCAAAGTTTTTAAAAATATAAAAAAATAAAAAAGTATTTATTATGCAGTCAAATCACCCACTTTCCCAAAAATGAAACTAGCCATCACCACATCAAATAATACCAGTACTATTAAAATAAAAAAATATGTATCATACCGGGAAAAAAAGTTCAAAATGGCCAGTCGCTTTTTTTGCCACTTTACTTTGATCAAAAAGTCACACACACTCCAAAATGGTATAATTGAAAAGTATAAAATGCCCTCATACAGATCAATAGACATTAATCTAAGAAAGTTATAGAGGTTAGAATACAGGGAGTGCTGAATTATTAGGCAAGTTGTATTTTTGAGGATTAATTTTATTATTGAACAACAACCATGTTCTCAATGAACCCAAAAAACTCATTAATATCAAAGCTGAATATTTTTGGAAGTAGTTTTTAGTTTGTTTTTAGTTTTAGCTATTTTAGGGGGATATCTGTGTGTGCAGGTGACTATTACTGTGCATAATTATTAGGTAACTTAACAAAAAACAAATATATACCCATTTCAATTATTTATTTTTTCCAGTGAAACCAATATAACATCTCAACATTCACAAATATACATTTCTGACATTTAAAAACAAAACAAAAACAAATCAGTGACCAATATAGCCACCTTTCTTTGCAAGGACACTCAAAAGCCTGCCATCCATGGATTCTGTCAGTGTTTTGATCTGTTCACCATCAACATTGCGTGCAGCAGCAACCACAGCCTCCCAGACACTGTTCGGAGAGGTGTACTGTTTTCCCTCCTTGTAAATCTCACATTTGATGATAGACCACAGGTTCTCAATGGGGTTCAGATCAGGTGAACAAGGAGGCCATGGCATTAGATTTTCTTCTTTTATACCCTTTCTTGCCAGCCACGCTGTGGAGTACTTGGACGCGTGTGATGGAGCATTGTCCTGCATGAAAATCATGTTTTTCTTGAAGGATGCAGACTTCTTCCTGTACCACTACTTGAAGAAGGTGTCTTCCAGAAACTGGCAGTAGGACTGGGAGTTTAGCTTGACTCCATCCTCAACCCGAAAAGGCCCCACAAGCTCATCTTTGATGATACCAGCCCAAACCAGTACTCCACCTCCACCTTGCTGGCGTCTGAGTCGGACTGGAGCTCTCTGCCCTTTACCAATCCAGCCACGGGCCCATCCATCTGGCCCATCAAGACTCACTCTCATTTCATCAGTCCATAAAACCTTAGAAAAATCAGTCTTGAGATATTTCTTGGCCCAGTCTTGACGTTTCAGCTTGTGTGTCTTGTTCAGTGGTGGTCGTCTTTCAGCCTTTCTTACCTTGGCCATGTCTGTGAGTATTGCACACCTTGTGCTTTTGGGCACTCCAGTGATGTTGCAGCTCTGAAATATGGCCAAACTGGTGGCAAGTGGCATCTTGGCAGCTGCACGCTTGACTTTTCTCAGTTCATGGGCAGTTATTTTGCGCCTTGGTTTTTCCACACGCTTCTTGCGACCCCGTTGACTATTTTGAATGAAACGCTTGATTGTTCGATGATCACGCTTCAGAAGCTTTGCAATTTTAAGAGTGCTGCATCCCTCTGCAAGATATCTCACTATTTTTGACTTTTCTGAGCCTGTCAAGTCCTTCTTTTGACCCATTTTGCCAAAGGAAAGGAAGTTGCCTAATAATTATGCACACCTAATATAGGGTGTTGATGTCATTAGACCACACCCCTTCTCATTACAGAGATGCACATCACCTAATATGCTTAATTGGTAGTAGGCTTTCGAGCCTATACAGCTTGGAGTAAGACAACATGCATAAAGAGGATGATGTGGTCAAAATACTCATTTGCCTAATAATTCTGCACGCAGTGTATGGCAATAAGAAGAAAAAAATCATTTTTTACAAAGTTTTTATTTTTTCAGTTTTAAAACAAATGAAAAACGATACAAATGTGGTAACGTAATCAAACTGATCTAGAAAATGAAGGTAACAAGTCAATTTTGCCACATAGGGAACGCTATGCAAACAAAATTCATAAAACTTTGGCGGAATTGCATTTGTTTTCCAATTCCACCCGATTTTGAATTTATTTGCAGCTTCCCACTATATCAAATGTAATATTAAAAGGTACTCTTAGAAAGTAACCTTATACCACAAAAAACTAGCCCTCATATGGCTAAGTGAACAGATAAATAAAAAGGTAATGGCTCTTGGAATGCAGGAAGTGAAAAACAAAAATGCAAAAATGAAAAATTGCCAATCCTCTAAGTGTTAAATAGCCATAGATCTCAGTACTGAAATAATGAAGTTAACTTGGTGCTATATTAAAGCGAGGGAGTACAGATAGCAGAGCAATGACAGACATAATGTGTGGAGAACATGACACACAGATTCCATTTAACTGTGAGTTTCTCCAAAATCTATTAGCTGACACTGAAAACCTCCCTTTTCCATAACAAAAATAAATATTTTTCAATTTTGCAAGAAATCAGTCTTGAGCTGCCTAGTTCAATAAAAGCCAACACTGAAAGGACAGCCAAAATCTAATGAAAAACTATTCTATACTTCATTTTCTACTTTGTCTTTTTGGTAATGCTAGTGACTAGTGTTGGTCGAGCACCAAAATGCTCGGGTGTTCGCACTGTTTGGGTGCTCGAGTAGAAGTCAATGGGAGAACCCGAATATTAAACCAGGCACCCCCTGCTCTGAAGAGGGGAGGGTGTCTGGTTCACAGAAAAAGGTCAGAAATTGATGGAAATACCACTGAAATGGTTCGGGAACAGCATGGGGAGGATGCTTGGATGCATCTTGGACTCCTAGGTCGCTGCTGGGAGCGATGTTGTCCGAGTAGTATGCCACTTTTACAGACTGACAATAATACGCACCAAACCAAAGATAAAATCGATTTTAGAGGAAAAATTGTTAGGAAACATTCTTTCCTATATATTTTCTTAAATATAAAGTGCAAATGCTGCCAAAAATTACAAGGAAGAGCCACACTGATGCAACCTGTATATCACATAAAGGAGGGCCTCATTCACATTGTGGTACAATTGTTCAGGTAGTTGAACTCCTACACCCATAAAGCCTATGCACTAAGTTAAAGGGCTGCCCAAAGTTACAAGGAACTGGCACTCCAATACACCCTTTATTACACATAAAGGAGGGCATCATACACACCCTTGAAAAATTATGATTGATGGCTTGCTGGTGACCCTCAAAAACTATTGGAGCAAGGGCCTACTGATCTGACCATCTAAAAAATTTGGGGCGAGGGCCTGCTGCTGATATGACCATCTAAAACATTAGGGATGATGGTCTGCTGCTGAGCTGACCATCTAGAACATTAGGGGTGAGGGCCTGCTGCTGATCTGACCATCTAAAACATCAGTGGCTAGGGCCTGATGGTGACCCTCAAAAACATTATGAACAAGGGCCTGCTGGTGACCCTCTAAAACATTATGGGCGAGGGACTGCTAGTGACCCTCAAAAACATTAGGAGCAAGGCCCTGCTGGTGACCCTCTAAAACATTAGGAAAAAGGGCCTGCTGATGACCCTCTAAAACATTATGGACAGGGGCCTGCTGGTGACCCTCAAAAACATTATGGGCAAGGGTCTGCTGGTGACCCTCAAAAACATTATGGGCAAGGGCCTGCTGGTGACCCTCTAAAACATTATGGGCGAGGGCCTGCTGGTGACCCTCAAAAACATTACGGGTGAGGGCCTGCTGCTGAGCTGACCCTCTAAAACATTAGGAGCAAGGGCAGCCTAATAAGCATGTTGATATGATGGAGGAGGAGGACCAGAAAAGGAAGATTGAACCATATACCCTTTTTAATGGTGGAAGGGGTGCATGGGAATACAGTGTATTCAATACATCATAAAAGCCACATTTAGAATGCCTTTATGTTCAGTCGCTTTCCTCTGGTGGAGTAGAGAAGTCAGGGGCAATCCAGGCCTTGTTCATTTTTAACCGGTCAGCATTTTCAGTTAATGGGCGGATGCGCTTATCAGTTATTATGCCCCCAGCAGAACTAAATACATGCTCTGACAAAACGCTGGTGGCGGGGCAGGCCAGCACCTCCAAGGCGTAGTTCGCCAGTTCGTGCCATGTGTCCAGCTTTAGAGTTGAGCGAACACCTAGATGTTCGGGTTCGGGGAGTTCGGCCGAACTTTAAAAAAAAGTTTGGGTTCGGGACCCGAACTTGATCCGAACTTGGACCCGAACCCCATTGAAGTCAATGGGGACCCGAACTTCACTTTATTATTTTCCGTTATAACATGGTGGCCGGCCGGGCCACCAATGATTTTAATACTGGGGAGGGAGGGGGGGAGCCGCACTGGCCACCAATGATTTTAATACTGGGGAGGGAGGGGGGCCGCACTGACCACCAATGATTTTAATGCTGGGGAGGGAGGGGGGTCTGGCCCCTGCTGCCTGGCAGCACCCGATCTCTTACAGGGGGCTGAGATCAGCACAATGAACCCCTCAGGTGCGGCACCTGAGGGGTTCATTGTGTGGATCACAGCCCCCTGTAAGAGATCAGGTGCTGTCAGGCAGCAGGGGGCAGTTATGTACACAGTTCTTAGTATATTCTAACTTGAAGCGTCCCCATCACCATGGGAACGCCTCTGTGTTAGAATATACTGTCGGATCTGAGTGTTCACGATCTAACTCAAATCCGATGGTATATTCTAACATAGAGGTGTTCCCATGGTGATGGGGACGCTTCAAGTTAGAATATACTGAGAACTGTGGACATAACGGCCCCCTGCTGCCTGGCAGCACCTGATCTCTTACAGTGGGCTGTGATCCGCACAATTAACCCCTCAGGCGCCACACCTGAGGGGTTAATTGTGCGGATCACAGCCCCCTGTGAGAGATCAGGTGCTGCCAGGCAGCAGGGGGCCAGACCCCCCTCCCTCCTCAGTATTAAAATGATTGGTGTCAAGTGCGGCCTCCCCACTCCCCCCCCCATCATTGGTGGCAGTGAAGCGGCAGTTACGATCGGAGTCCCAGTTTAACCGCTGGGGCTCCGATCGGTTACTATGGCAGCCAGGACGCTACTGCTACTCCGATCCGATGGTATATTAATATTACCCGAACAGCGAACCCGAACTTTTACTGAAATGTTCGGGTGCCGAACACCGCGAAGTTCGGTACGAACCCGATCTTTACAGTTCGGGTTCGCTCAGCCCTATCCAGCTTGACACCCAATAGTTGTAAGGCACAGAGGTATCACTGAGGACGCTACGTACTCCTTCACCATTTTTCCCTCCTTGTGACACTAGGCTGCGCATCAGGTTCAAGGTGCTGGAGGGGTGTCATAAAACTGTCCCAGGCATTGGAGAGTGTTGCCCTGCCTCTGTTGGAACTGCTATGTGTTCCCCTCATCTCCCCTCCTCAGTTGCCCAAGAAACTACGTACTCTGCTGCCAGTGTTGTCAGCTGGAAATATTTGGAACAATTTTTCCACAAGGACCTTCTGGTATTGCACCATTTTGCTCTTCCATCCACCAGTGGAATGAGAGATGAGAAGTTCTCTTTGTAGCGGGGGTCGAGAAAGGTGAACAACCAGTAATCGGTGTTGTCCAAAATGTGTACAACGCGAGGGTCACGGAAAGGCAGCCTAACATATAGTCAGCCATGTGTGCCAGAGTCCCAACAGACAAGACTTCGCTGTCCTCATCAGGAGGATGACTCTCAATCTCCTCATCATCTTCGCTCATCCGCTGAACAGATGGAATTAAACTTCCATGGGTACTACCCTCTGTAGAAGAGACAACCGTCTTCTGCTCCTCTTCCTCCTTATTATCATCATCCAATTTGCGCTGAGACGACGAACTGAGGGTGGTCTGGCTATCACCCTGTGTACTGTCTTCCCCTATTTCCACCTCTTCCACATGTAAAACATCCGCCTTAATTGTGAGCAGCGAGCGTGTGAGTATACACAGAAGTGGGATGGTTACTCTGATAATAGCGTTATAGCCGCTCACCGTCTGTGTTGATTCCTCAAAGTTGCGTAAAACCTCACAGAGGTCCGACATCAATGCCCACTCATCACTTGTGAAGAGTGGAAGCTGACTGGAAAGGAGACGACCATGTTGCAGCTAGTATTCGACTACTGCCCTCTGCTGTTCACAAAGCCTGGCCAACATGTGGAACGTCGAATTCCAGCGCGTGCTCATGTCGCACAACAGTCGGTGAGCTGACATTTGCAAGCGCTTCTGCAGCATTGCCAGACCAGCGGAAGCTGTCGATGACTTGCATAAATGTGCACACATGTGGCGCATCTTCACCAGTAGCTCAGGCAAATTGGGGTAAGTTTTGAGAAACCACTAAACCACTAGGTTGAACACATGGGCTTGCCGAGCTCCAAAGCCGCCACCAAGTTACGGCCATTATCAGACACAACCATGCCTGGTTGTAGGCTGAGTGGCGAGAGCCGCAGCTCAGTCTGGTCTCTTATCCCCTGCAACAGCTCTACTGCGGTGTGCTGTTTGTCAGCTAAGCAGATCAGTTTAAGCACGGCCTGTTGCTGCTTCCCCACTTCAGTGCTTCCAGCTACTGACTAATGTCTGACTGGTGCTGCAAGATGATAATTCAGAGGTGGAAGTGGAGACGGAGGCGGAGGAGGAGAAGGGGGTGTTGGAGCCGCTAACGTAGGTGGTGGCCGAAACCCCGATGGAAGTAGGGCCCGCAATCCTTGATGTCGGTAGCGCCTGTGCCATTCCAGGGTACGACTCGCTCCCGGCCTCCACAACGTTCACCCAGTGTGCTGTCAGGGAAATGTAGCGTCCATGGCCAAAAGCACTTGTCCATGTGTCAGGCGTTAAGTGGACCTTCCTAATAACTGCATTGGTCAGGTCACGGGTGATGTTACGGGACACATGCTAGTGTAAGGCTGGGACTGCACACTGTGAAAAATATTGGCGGCTGGGGACAGAGAAATGCGGGACGGCCACCGCCATCAGGCTGCGGAAAGCCTCAGTGTCCACAAGCCTAAATGGCAACATTTCCAGAAACAGCAATTAGGAAAATTGCGCATTTAGTGCTATGGCCTGTGGCTGGGTGGCTGGGTATTTGCGCTTTCGTTCAAAGGCCTGGGGCATAGACACCTGTATGCTGCACTGGGATACAGAATTGGATGTGCTAGCTGATAGTTCTTGCGAAGGTCCAGGTGCATGGCGGGAGGCATCCAGGCCTGCATCTTGGACAGGGGATTGGCCAGCATGTAACACAGGGGAAGAGGAGGCAGTGGTGTAACCTGCAGACACTGATTGTGGACCCAGGCATTCGGCCCACCTATTAGGGTGCTTTGATGCCATGTGGTGGATCATGCTGATGGTGGTGAGGTTGCTAGTGTTCATGCCCCTGCTCATTTTGATACGGCACAGGTTGTAAATACCAATTCTTTCATTGTCCGCGCTTTCCTCCAAAAATCGCCAGACTGCGGAACTGTGGAACACCTACCCCTTGTCAAGGGAGATTGCCGCAAGGGAGTGCTCCGGGAAACAATTGCGGGCTTGTTTGGCGTGGCCCGCCTTCTCACTTTTGCCACCCCACTGCCTCTTCCAGCCTGTTGCGGTGCTGCGGATCCCTCCCCCTGTGTACTGCTGTCCTCACTCAGCTTGCCACCTTCCCAGGTTGGGTCAGTGACTACATCGTCCACCACCTCCTCTTCCACTTCGTCACTCTGTTTATCCTCCTGACTTGTTGACCTAACAACAACCTCAGTTATTGACAACTGTGTCTCATCCTCATCATCAACCTCTTGAGACACTAATTGCCATTAACTTATTGGCAACCATGTCTCATCAACATTATCTACCTTGTGAAACACTAATTGCCGTTCCCCACCGGCATCTTCTTGTGACTGTTGATAATGTAAAGTTTGGGCACAATATCTCCTAATGTCCCTCTTCAAGTGGGCTTGTCAAGAGGCCCAAATCAAGAAATGGCAATGAAAAGAGCTGGTGGGAGGAAGGAGTATCAGGGTGAGGATTCTGTTGACCAGACTCTTGGCTACTGAGACTGGACTTTGTGGAAGACAGGATGGTGCTTAACCGACTGGAAGCATTATCTGCTGCAATCCAACCAACCACCTGGTCGCACTGGTCTGACTTCGAGAGTGGTGTCCTGCGCCGTCCTGCAAACTGGGACATGAAGCTAGGTATCGTGGATGAGTGTGTTTCTTGTGCTCTGGCAGCAGGCACAGTTTTTACCGCACCCAGGGCCACGGCCTCTGCGTGCACAATCAGCAGCACGGCCACTTCCCTGTCCCTTACTGCTCGCCTTGCGCATATTAAATGGTATATATGCTTGCAAGTATGTCACACGTACAGTAGTGCAGGTTTTGTAAGTGTATGCGTAAATAAAGCACAAGAATGTTACAGATATTTTTAGGATGTGCACACGTTAAACAGGAGATGTAGCACAGATAAAGTACACTGAATGTCACAGATAATTTTAGGATGCAAAAACTTTCTACAGGAGGTATATGGCAAGTAATGTCGCTGTCACCAGTGGCTAATAAAAATTACACTGAATTAATGTCACTGATATTTAGGATGTGCAAACGTTATACAGGAGGTATAGCACAAGTAATGTCGCTGTCACCAGAGGCTAATAAAAAATTACACTGAATTAGTGTCACTGATATTTAGGACACGCAAACGCTATACAGGAGGTATAGTGCAAGTAATGTCGCTGTCACTAGCGGCTAATAAAAAATTACACTGAATTAATGTCACTGTTATTTAGGATGTGCAAACGTTATACAGGAGGTAATGCGCAAGTAATGTCACTGTCACCAGCGGCTAATTAAAAATGACACTGAATTAATGTCACAGATATTTAGGATGGGCTAACTTTATACAAGAGATGTAGCGCACGTAATGTAACTGTCTGCAGCGGACACCATCTACGGAAAAAGTACACTGGATGTCACAGATATTTTTAGGCTGCGCACATGTTACACAGGAGATGTAGCGCAGATAATGTCGCTGTCTGCAGCAGCCAAACAATTGCAAGCTATTTCGCGCAGGTTGCGCAAAAAATATATATTGCTGTCAGATACAATAGTCCTTAAAATGACTTTTGGGTCTCTCTAACAATTCCACGCAATTTAGCGCAGGTTGCGCTAATAATTATATTGCTGCCAGATACAACAATAGTCTTTAAAAGGACTTTTGGGTCTCTAACAAGTTTTTTCAATAAAATATTATTATTTCACTCCCTACACTATCTGTCCCTTCTTCAGCACAGCTCTCCCTGACTAAAACTGAGCCGAACACGTGTCATTGGGTGCTATATAGCACCCGATGACGCGTTACGGCCAGCCAATCACTGTAATGCCAGTAGCCAACATGAATGGCAGTACTTACCTGCACGTTTATTGGCTGCATAGCAGCCAACAAACGTGCGGGGAGGAGACTCGAGCATTGCGCTCGAGCACGCTAGTGTTGAGAATAAATATTCGAATAGCGAATTTTTATCGCAAATATCGCCACTTCGAGAATTCACGAATATTTAGAATATAGTGCTATATATTCGTTATATCGAAGATCTGAACACATGATTCCTCTCTGCTTCTTGCTTGTGGGCCAATGAGAAAGAAGCAATGTCAAGTTCACAACAATACTGCACTAATCAGTAATCTCTAGTCAGACCTGCTAAAATGTGAAGTTGCACTTAATTTGAAAAAATATTCTAATCACTGATGATTAGCACAATCACAAATATATTGGACCATTTGACTCTATCTGCATATAAAGCTATTCTAATGTTCTGCCATGCCAACCATTTTTTCCAGTCTCAGGAGAAACTCATGAAACTTCTAGCAGCTTGAAAAATGTAGCCAAAGTGACCCACACCTGTATTTCGCGTTACGAATTCACATTACACGATTTTTAAATTGCTGATTTATCGCATTCAATAAAATAATTCTCAAAATTAGCAAATATATGACAAATATTCTATAAAATATTCGTGAAATATCGCAAATTCGAATATAGCTCCTGCCGCCCATCACTAGAGTACATGCGGTGTTCGACACCGCAATGTGCCAAGCATAGTGATGCTGGAGCGGAACTGGTGTTCGGCCAAGCATGCTCGCCCAACACTACTAGTGATCATTGTCATTAATGAAGATTCCTACCAAGAAATGTTTCATCCTGCCCTGGATAGTAAAAACTTAATAATTACAACATTTTTGTAAACAAATGGGCATGGCTACAAATTATAGGGAGATTCAAAGAAACAGTTGAAAAGCCTTTCAAGAAATGTTTTTGAAGGGTTTATTTTGTAACAGATTGTGCTACCTTTTGAAAATTAAAGCTGACTTGAATATTTTTGACACTAAAGGGTATAACATATGAGCATGTTAAATAGCTCCAATGCACCAAAAATATTATATGCCCATATATTTGTACATCAGAAGTAGGAACAGGCCAAAGGTTCAATTTTGTTTCCACTTGTTTCCACTTTAACAAAACTGCCAAGTAAAAATGTATTGACAACTTACAGTAATTAACAGATGCCAACCAATATTGCTGTGTTTCCTCTTGTCAATTTTGCAGAAAGGGCCACAAATAGCCATATTCCTGTTAGTAAAAGAAACACAATAACTAGGCAGATCAAATATTGAAGCAAAAAGATCATTCAGTTACTACACATATGGATTAAGAAATGTTGATCTCATTTTTGACTGGAGATACCTCTGTAAATTAACCTCTTAACATGTATATATACACTGCATGATTCTCAGCTTTAAACCCATGTCATGGGTTTAAAGCTCCTGTCCCTGCAATTTAGCGGGACAAATTCAGTCTATATACCTAAATGTGTTTTAGGTAGTGATTAGAGGTATTGTCACTGCTGTTACCTCAATTGGATTTTGCAATTCTGTAATCTGAGAGCCCCCCCAATCCTCCCGGGATTAGCAGTTCTACCAGTCAATGGGATAAGAGTTTTTTCCCTGCATAACTGGCGTTCCTAGGAAAGCCCCTGTTTTAGTGGAAAACTGAAAAATAACAATGAATGATATAGTATGTGTCCTCCATGAGCTAGAACTAGAAAAATGATATTTTTATTTTACTTTTTAATCAGCTTACCTCTAATAAAAATACCAAAAATATGTATTTCTCTAATGCAGATGTTAATAAACAGCCTTAAATGTCACCAAAAAATGCTGCAAAATAATTTTGGTGCCCCAAGAAATAAAAGAGTTAGAGTCGTTAGACCACCAAGTGCACAAAATCAATAAAAAGTGTCTGGTTGTTAGGGCCTTTCAAGCATGGTCGCTAAAAGGTCACCATGTACGATCCATATAATTCTATTGTCTCTGAATTTATTTTATTTTTTCACTTTATTTTTGATGCTCTACAATAAGCCATATGAATGTTTTATTGTTCTATTTTCTGATGGCTCAAGGTGCCTCTAAATATAATTTAAAGTGGAAAATAAGAAGACAAAATCAAGCACCAATGTAATTGCTTTAGAATTATTTATTTGCTCTATTCTGTATAAATTTTTCTTCAGTGTGTGCAGTAAAACATCTGGAGTTACATTCTTGTGCCCATTACTCTAATACAAAGCATTTACAGGCACCATGTAGGTCATCCTGTGCTAGTAAGATGTTCAAAGCAGAATAGGTATGAAGACAATTAAGCTATTAGCCATGCATATCAGAAGTGACTGTGACTGGGAATAATTTGGAATATTTTGTCCCTGACATATTTGATCTGACGTTGAAGAAGAGGACATTTTTTACAACAAGGAAAGGTCATCATGAATTAAATTATAAGACTAAACATTAGAAGAAAAAATATTTATTTTAGCTGCAGTCCAGCATACAGAAGATACTCATTTAGCTGTTTAGCACTCCATATTTGTTTGTGAAAAAGTACAACTGGATGACAGAAAGATTGTGGTCTAAACTCCCAAGGGGGTCCACAGGCACAAATTCTTATACAGGGCCCAATAAAGCAACATGAGATAACATCGGACTCTTAGAAATAATTTTAGTGTATTAGGTTCTAATGTTTTACAAATAGGTCTCATGGGCACAGCAGTTTGAGGCTTAGTTTGTATGTCAAGCTTTGGTTAGTGGTTTCCATCAGTGATTGTGAGCCAAAACCAGTTGACGGTCAAAAACACAAAACAAATAGAAAATACAAATGTTTCCATTTTTATCTTATCTCTGTGTAAGCTAATGGTTTGACTCACAATCATGGATTGAAATCACTGACCAAAGAATGACCAAAACACTAGTGTTTGAACTGGACTAAACAGCTTAATTTTGTACAAAGCAGTAATAGGGTACCTATTAGGATGTATGGGGCCCAACTGTACCTCTGTGTAGCTTAGATTTTATACAGCCACATTCTGGATCTTCTGACATATGGCACCAGAAGGAACGCCATACCATTGCAAAAGTACCTTTGTCACCATACTACAGTGTCACAAGGGACTCCACTTGCCACCAAAGTCTCTGAATTTGCTATAAGGTCAGTGTTTAGAGTCATCCAGGGTCAGGACCACATTTATTAATGTGTGCCACATTTATCATAATGAAGTAAAAATATATGGGCGTATGCATAGAGAAAAATCAGCTGCCTAGCAAACCTTCCACATCACCTGACATCGCCATGTCCATGATAGTAAGCTACTGTATCACTGAAAGGAAATAGCTAACAAGAGCTCTATAATAATTTCATCTGTTTCCTTACCCGGATCTCAAACACATAAAGGATAATGTTTAACTTACCTTTAAAGAGCATCTGTCAGCATGCTCAACCCTATTAAACCATCCATTAGTCTTGTTGGGTTCATCCTACTGATAAAAACTTGTAGGGTTCATCCTGCTGATAAAAACGATGCCCTGATTAGGACTATCCATGGCCCCATTGCTGAGAAAAATGTTTTTTTTTATTCATATGCAACTGATCTAACTGGAGCACCAAGGGGCCAGCCAGAGCCCTCAGAGCACCATGTTTTCTAACCCTTTCTTGTTGTGTGCTCAATATCATCTTGTCTCAGTGCTTGTTCAGTAGGTCTTCTGCTGCGTTCCAAGCAACACATATTCCAACTGAGCACGCCTGTCATCTCAAACCTGCGCTATATCTTTAGAGATGGCCCGAATAGTTCGCCGGCGAATAGTTCGGTCCGCCCCCCTATACATCATGATTGAGTAAACTTTGACCCTGTACCTCACAGTAAGCAGACACATTCCAGCCAATCAGCAGCAGACTCTCCCTCCCAGACTCTCCCACCTCCTGGACAGCAGCCATTTTAGATTCATTCGGAATCTGCATTCTCAGTGAGACGAGGGACAGTGCTGCTGCTGCTGCTGCTGATTCAATAGGGAAAGCGTTAGCTAGGGCAGCGTTCTGTGTCCACAGACTCATCTGCTGTAAGGACAGCGTCCTGATAGCACCCCAAAAAGCCCTTTTCAGGGCTGGTACATCAGTCTGCTTTTTTTTATATTTTAATATATATATACACTGCTCAAAAAAATAAAGGGAACACTTAAACAACACAATGTAACTCCAAGTCAATCACACTTCTGTGAAATCAAACTGTCCACTTAGGAAGCAACACTGAGTGACAATCAATTTCACATGCTGTTGTGCAAATGGGATAGACAACAGGTGAAAATTATAGGCAATTAGCAAGACACCCCCAATAATGGAGTGGTTCTGCAGGTGGTGATCACAGACCACTTCTCAGTTCCTATGCTTCCTGGCTGATGTTTTGGTCACTTTTGAATGCTGGCGGTGCTTTCACTCTAGTGGTAGCATGAGACGGAGTCTACAACCCACACAAGTGGCTCAGGTAGTGCAGCTTATCCAGGATGGCACATCAATGCGAGCTGTGGCAAGAAGGTTTGCTGTGTCTGTCAGCGTAGTGTCCAGAGCATGGAGGCGCTACCAGGAGACAGGCCAGTACATCAGGAGACGTGGAGGAGGCCGTAGGAGGGCAACAACCCAGCAGCAGGACCGCTACCTCCGCCTTTGTGCAAGGAGGAACAGGAGGAGCACTGCCAGAGCCCTGCAAAATGACCTCCACCAGGCCACAAATGTGCATGTGTCTGCTCAAACGGTCAGAAACAGACTCCATGAGGGTGATATGAGGGCCCGACGTCCACAGGTGGGGGTTGTGCTTACAGCCCAACACCGTGCAGGACGTTTGGCATTTGCCAGAGAACACCAAGATTGGCAAATTCGCCACTGGCGCCCTGTGCTCTTCACAGATGAAAGCAGGTTCACACTGAGCACATGTGACAGACGTGACAGTCTTGAGACGCTGTGGAGAACATTCTGCTGCCTGCAATATCCTCCAGCATGACCGGTTTGGCATTGGGTCAGTAATGGTGTGGGGTGGCATTTCTTTGGAGGGTCGCACAGCCCTCCATGTGCTCGCCAGAGGTAGCCTGACTGCCATTAGGTACCGAGATGAGATCCTCAGACCCCTTGTGAGACCATATGCTGGTGCGGTTGGCCCTGGGTTCCTCCTAATGCAAGACAATGCTGGACCTCATGTGGCTGGAGTGTGTCAGCAGTTCCTGCAAGACGAAGGCATTGATGCTATGGACTGGCCCGCCCGTTCCCCAGACCTGAATCCAATTGAGCACATCTGGGACATCACGTCTCGCTCTATCCACCAACGTCACGTTGCACCACAGACTGTCCAGGAGTTGGCAGATGCTTTAGTCCAGGTCTGGGAGGAGATCCCTCAGGAGACCGTCTGCCACCTCATCAGGAGCATGCACAGGCGTTGTAGGGAGGTCATACAGGCACGTGGAGGCGACACACACTACTGAGCCTCATTTTGACTTGTTTTAAGGACATTACATCAAAGTTGGATCAGCCTGTAGTGTGTTTTTCCACTTTAATTTTGAGAGTGACTCCAAATCCAGACCTCCATGGGTTAAAAAATTTGATTTCCATTTTTTTTTTTTGTGTGAATTTGTTGTCAGCACATTCAACTATGTAAAGAACAAAGTATTTCAGAAGAATATTTAATTAATTCAGATCTAGGATGTGTTATTTTTGTGTTCCCTTTATTTTTTTGAGCAGTGTACATATATATATATATATATATATATATTGCAGTTGCCTGCCCGTGTGTGAGTGGCTGCAGGCTCAGTCACAGACAGTACTGTGTGCACACCATTCAAACAGGGTGTGACAGAATATACCTCGCAAATAAAAAAAATTTCTATTTAATATTTTTCTGTGATCTAATCACATTTGCAAGCCCGTGTGTGTCAGGCCCACACAGACTGTATTGTGGCCACTGGCTAGGCCTCCACTCATACCATTACAGGGTGTCACTCACTCACAAATACCTCGCAGATAAAAAAAAATTATATTTAAACTTTTTCTGTGAAATAATCACAGTTGCAAGCCAGTGTGTGTCAGGCCCACACAGACTGTACTGTGCCCACTGCCCACCACTTATATAGGGTGGCACAGTACCTTGCACGCATAGTTACACTTATCTAAAAAAAAATGACAGACAGAGGCAGGCCACGCCGCAGGGGCTAGGCCTCCACTTATACTGTTACAAGGTGTCACTCACTCACAAATACCTTGCAGATAAAAAAAAATTATATTTAATATTTTTCTGTGATATAATCACATTTGCAAGCCCGTGTGTGTCAGGCCCACACAGACTGTATTGTGGCCACTGGCTAGTGGCTAGGCCTCCACTTATACCGTTACAGGGTGTCACTCACTCACAAATACCTCGCAGATAAAAAAAAATTATATTTAATATTTTTCTGTGATCTAATCACAGTTGCAAGCCAGTGTGTGTCAGGCCCACACAGACTGTACTGTGCCCACTGCCCACCACTTATATAGGGTGGCACAGTACCTTGCACGCATAGTAACACTTATCTAATAAAAAATGACAGGCAGAGGCAGGCCACGCCGCAGGGGCCGTCGTGTTCGTGGTGCTGTGATTTCCACTGGCCCTGGAATAATGCCCAGTGTTCAGAGGTCACGTACCCTGAACCCCAAAAATTGGGAGAAAATAGTTGACTGGTTTACACAGGACACCCAATCTTCAACAGCTTCCTCTAAGAACCTTTACGCACCATCCTCTTCCAGCTCAGCTTTGGTCACCTGCTCTCAAGTTACCACTCTCCCGCCCGCCGCCACCACCACCACCACTACCACCACAGCCACCACAGGCGCTTCACTTGATCCCTCAGAGGAGTTATTTACACATCAGTTGGATGAAATTAGTGATGCGCAACCATTATTGCCAGAGGATGGAGATAACAGGGATATGTCTCAGTCAGGCAGCATTACACACATGGACGTACAGTGTGATGATGATGATGATGATGTTGTACCCGCTGCTGCTTCCTTTGCTGAGGTGTCAGATAAAAAGTGAAGTGGTTGATGATGACGATGTGTCCGTGAATGCCACGTGGGTGCCTGCTCGAAGAGAAGAAGAAGAGGGGGAAAGTTCAGAAGGGGAGACAGAGAGAAGGAGGAGACGAGTTGAAAGCAGGGGGAGGTCGTCGCAAGGAGCTAGTGGCACAGTCAGACAGCATGTATCGGCACCCGGGGTCAGCCAGACAGCACGCCAATCAACACATGCTGTTGCCACCACCAGAATGCCGTCATTGCAAAGCTCAGCAGTGTGGCATTTTTTTTGTGTGTCTGCCTCTGACAACAGCAATGCAATTTGCAACCTGTGCCAAAAGAAACAGAGTCGTGGGAAATCCAACACCCACCTAGGTACAACTGCTTTGCGAAGGCACATGATCGCACATCACAAACGCCTATGGGATCAACACATGATGACGAGTAGAAGCAGCACACAAGCTCAAAGCCACCATCCTCCTCCTGGTCCAGCATCTTCAGCCACGTCAACCACTGCTGTCCTCCTTGCCCCCTCTCAACCACCCGCCACTCCGCCTCTCACCTTCAGCAGTTCCATCTCATCTGCCCACAGTCAGGTGTCTGTAAAGGAAATGTTTGAGCGTAGGAAGCCAATGTCACAGAGTCACCCCCTTGCCCGGCGTCTGACAGCTAGCTTAAACGGAACTCTTAGCCCGCCAGCTTTTACCATACCAGCTGGTGGAGTCTGAGGCCTTCAAAAAATTTGTCGCTATTGAGACACCACAGTGGAAGGTACAAATTAAAAAAAAAAAAAAGGCAATCCCAAACCTCTACTCAGTGATTGAAAAGGAAGTCATGGCATCTCTGGTATACAGTGTTGGGGCAAGGGTCCATCTGACCACTGATACCTGGTCTGCAAAGCACGGTCAGGGCAGGTATATCACCTACACTGCGCATTGGGTCAACCTGCTGACGGCTGCCAAGCATGGAATGCGTGGCTCTGCAGCGGAGTTGGTGACACCGCCACGACTTGCAGGCAGGCCTACTGCCACCTCCTCTACTCCTCCTACTCCATCCTCTTCCATAACCTCCTCGGCTGAGTCCTTTTATGCTGCGGCGTCTGGCTGCACATCAACTGAATCCCCCCAGCTCCCCAGGGGCTATTCCACATCCCGGATACGACAGTGTCACGCTGTCTTGGGGTTGACTTGCAGAGAGCCACACCGGACCAGCACTCCTGTCCGCCCTGAACGCACAGGTGGATCAGTGGCTGACCCCGCACCAACTGGAGATCGGCAAAGTGGTGTGTGACAATGGAAGCAATTTGTTGGCGGCATTGAATTTGGGCAAGTTATCACATGTGCCGTGCATGGCACATATGTTGAATCTCATTGTACAACGCTTTGTGTCTAAGTACCCAGGCTTACAGGACGTCCTCAAGCAGGCCAGGAAGGTGTGTGCCATTTCAGGCGTTCCTACACGGCCATGGCACACTTTTCAGACATTCAGCGCCGAAACAACATGCCAGTGAGGCACTTGATTTGCGACAGCCCGACACGTTGGAATTCAACACTTCTAATGTTCGACCGCCTGCTCCAACAAGAAAAAGCCATCAACGAGTATTTGTATGACCAGGGTGCTAGGACAGCCTCTGCGGAGCTGGGAATTTTTTTGCCATGTTACTGGACGCTCATGCGCAATGCCTGTAGGCTCATGCGTCCTTTTGAGGAGGTGACAAACCTAGTCAGTCGCACCGAAGGCACCATCAGCGACCTCATCCCATTTGTTTTCTTCCTGGAGCGTGCCCAGCGAAGAGTGCTGGATCAGGCTGTAGATGAGCGTGAAGAGGAAGAGTTGTGGTCACCATCACCACCAGAAACAGCCTTTCATCATCGCTTGCCGGACCTGTGGCAACGCTGCAAGAAGAGTATGAGGAAGAGGAGTCAGAGGAGGAATGTGGCTTTGAGGAGGAGGAAGACCAACCACAGCAGGCATCCAAGAGTGCTCGTTGTTGTCACCTATCTGGGACCCGTGGTGTTGTACGTGGCTGGGGTGAAGAATAGACCGTCAATGACATCAGTGAGGACGAGGAACGGGAAATGAGTAGCTCGGCATCCAACCTTGTGCAAATGGGGTCTTTCATGCTGTCATGTCTGTTGAGGGACCCTCGTATAAAAAGGATGAAGGAGAACGACCTGTACTGGGTGGCCACGCTACTAGACCCCCGGTATAAGCAGAAAGTGGCGGAAATGTTACCAAATTACCGAAAGTCAGAAAGGATGCAGCAGTTCAAAACAAAACTAAAAAATATGCTTTACACAGCTTATAAGGGGGATGTCACAGCACAACGGGAATCTAACAGGGGAAGAGGTGAAAGTAATCCTCCTCCTACCACGACCACGGCGGCAAGGACATGACGCTTTACAGATGTGTTGTTGATGGAGGACATGCAGAGCTTTTTCAGTCCTACACATCGCCACAGCCCTTCGGGATCCAGCCTTAGAGAACGACTCGACCGACAGGTAGCAGACTAACTCGCCTTAACTGCAGATATCGACACTCTGAGGAGCGATGAACCCCTTGACTACTGGGTGTGCAGGCTTGACCTGTGGCCTGAGCTATCCCAGTTTGCGATAGAACTTCTGGCCTGCCCCGCTTCAAGTGTCCTGTCAGAAAGTACCTTCAGTGCAGCAGGAGTCATTGTCACTGACAAAAGAAGTCGCCTCGGTCAAAAAAGTGTTGATTACCTTACCTTCATTAAGATGAATGAGGCATGGATCCCGAAGGGACTGACAGTGGGAGATACATTTGACTAACAAAAGGCCTGATGACATGCCTTGGCCTCAAAATGGTCCCCACGCTGCTGTATTTAATGTCTGGATACCGGATGACTTTCGTGAATTCTCCGCCACCAACTAGGGTTCAAGCCGCAATGTTTTAGTCACCTTTCTGCCTTGAAAACATCAATTTTTCCGGCCGCTGCTACAACAGCGGCTGCAACAATAACATTATTTTTCAGGCATGTGTACATGCCTAATTTTTCTGGCCTCTGGTGCTGCACTGTGGCTGCAAAAACAAAACCAAAAAAAAGGCACATACAAGTGTCAATTCCCCTTTGTGATCGTTACCTTGTTGTGGTGAAGGGGCTTGCGTATCACAATGAAGCGATCATCACATCTATGAGTGTGTTGGCAATGTTGCCACACCCCAGATGATAAGGTCGTTGCTTCATTATGATCAGACCAAAAGCGATCGGCTGGATAATTTTTCATAGAAAAAACTTAAATTTTTTTATTTAATTTTTTAAAGTTGTATGGGTGGGTTTTTAATACATAAAATAAAAAAATCATAATAAAGTCTGTTAATAGTTTATTAGAAATAATGCAGACAATTTAAAAAATCCCCATCAATTCCAACACAAAGCAAGTACAAAGCTCAGAACTAAATTATTCCAGGATGTCGTAATGGTTCGTTAATTCGACAATGGTTAATCAATTCGACACACGTCCCCGGATAGGGGACGTAACAGGGATTAAACTGATAGGAATAGTACTAGTTAAGACACCACTCATATAGGGTGTCACAGCACATTGCTCCATGCACGCGCAATGCCCCAACTTGAGAGTAAGAGGACCGACCAAGCTGCTTTTTCCATCTCCCGGTTCCTAAAATCAATTCAGTTTGGTGTATCAGAGTTTGGTCTGTCACTGTGAAGGCAGTCAAAGGTACCCGGCCTAAATTTTTTTTCACAAAAGGCAATCCCACCATGATATGGGACGTAACAGGGATTAAACTGATGAGAATAGTACTACAGAAAATACCACTCATATCGGGTGTGACAGTAAATTGCACGGCGCAGACGCAGTGACCGTGGCGTGGATTCAAACAAAGGGGAGGGAGCCAGCATTTTTTTTAACCATCTCCCCGTTCGAAAACTCAATTTAATAAATGGACCCCAGATTGGGGATGTAACAGGGATTAAACTGATGAGAAGAGAGAACTACAGAAAATACCACTCATATCGGGTGTGACAGTAAATTGCACGGCACAGACGCAGTGACCGTGGCGTGGATTCAAACAAAGGGGAGGGAGCCAGCGTTTTTTTTAACCATCTCCCCGTTCGAAAAATCTATTTAATAAATGGACCCCAGATTGGGGACGTAACAGGGATTAAACTGATGAGAAGAGAGAACTACAGAAAATAGCACTCATATCGGGTGTGAGAGTAAATTGCACGGCGCAGACGCAGTGACCGTGGCGTGGTTTTAAACAAAGGGGAGGGAGCCAGCGTTTTTTTTAACCATCTCCCCGTTCGAAAAATCAATTTAATAAATGGACCCCAGATTGGGGACCATACAGGGATTAAACTGATGAGAATAGTACTACCGAAAATACCACTCACGGGTGTGACATTAAATTGCACGGTGCAGACCCAGTGACCGTGGCGTGGATTCAAACAAAGGGGAGGGAGCCAGCGTTTTTTTAACCATCTCCCCGTTCGAAAAATCTATTCAATTCCCCTTTCGGGGACCCTTGGTGTTGTACGTGGCTGGGTGGAGGAAGAAACCTTCAATGACATCGACTGGACATGGCTAGCTTGGTATCCAACCTTATGCAAATGGAAAGTTTGCGGTTGGTAAATGGACTGTTTGCGGTTGTTTGCGGTGCATTAAAAGGGGAGTTTGGTCTGTCAATGTTTGTGAAGCGGGCGTAACCCTTACACTACCTGATCGATACAACATCATACCTGATCGTATACACACACTGGATGTTTTAAACCACGTTGTTCAAAAAAATTGGATTGTTAGGTGATATATGCCCTTTATGGATTAAAATCCAACTCTGCGTCAACTATGTAATTTTCCATGGGAGTTTTGCCATGGATCCCCCTCCGGCATGCCACAGTCCAGGTGTTAGTCCCCTTGAAACAACTTTTCCATCACTACTGTGGCTAGAAAGAGTCCCTGTGGGTTTTAAAATTCGCCTGCCTATTGAAGTCTATGGCGGTTCGCCCGTTCGCGAACATTTGCAGAAATTAGTGTTCGTCGTTTGCGAACGGAAAATTTTATGTTTGCGACATCTCTATATATCTTCCAATTCTCAGCACTTTTTAAATTTTATAACAATTTTCAAGGACATTGAAGCGGCACATGCACAGTTGTGGTCTGCGCTGCTCCAATAGCCACAGAAGAGCCTCTGCTCTTGTGCCACTACTTGTAGCAACAGTGCAGGCATACATTTGAGAGGGCCAGCGCTGTCAATCAAGGGGGATGGGGAACTCCTGTTTGATGAACAAACTGATTTGTTCATTTCTACCCTTTAAGCTTTATCTATGTCTACATGAAACTTGAACATTTATTTAAAATAAAATAAAATACAGTATATTATCCAAAAGGGGATATTCACTTTAATAACATTTTGGCTTTTGAAAGAATAGTATTTTGATTCCACTGTTGCCTTTGGAAAAAAGCTGACATGATAACTTTAAGAACATTATTGATTTTCAGATTCATCAGCTAAAATTGAAAAGCGTGAAATTTCAGGATATTTGTGAACTCAACTTATATTTTGCTGGAGAATTACAATAAAACTTTTCATCATATTGTGTGATCTATAGCTCCATGACCCCGTCTTTTGCTTAGCCGCACTTTTTTTCAGTAATGAAATTGGATACTTTTAAACCAATTCACTTTAGTGCTTTTGACTCTTAGCAGTCCCCAAAAGACCTACCATATTATTGAAAAGCAAAGTGCTATGAACTGTGATATGAAAAGGAACTAATTGCTCATAAAAGCACAGACCATGACATCTGTATGGGTGTCAATGGAAAACTTAAACTTTAGTAAAATGTCCAGTGTGGGTATAGTAATGCTACAATAATATAGATGGGCCTTATATAAACCTTCTGCTGCATTTAGAGAAAACATTTTCTGGACTTTTTTTATTTATTGATACAGCAGAGTAAAAGAATCAGTGCTCAGAAAGCCAGTTTCCCTTTCTTAGTATCATTATAAAAAGGCATACAATCTGTATATCTATTATTTCATCTTGTTTCTGTCTATTTTAAAGGGGGTTGCCCAGGAATACCTTCTGTTTTAAATCCCCACCATCACCACCACCATCTCACTGTATCACTGTACCCATAAGAAGAAGAAAACTTATCTGCTTCCTGACGCTCATTTCTGGTTACCTAGGTCCACTGCTGTCTTCACTGTGCTTCAATTCCCACGTGTAAACTTTTGGAATGGATAGAGTCAAGTGCTAATGAATGGCTGAAGCAGTGACATGTTCCCCTAAGCGGTATATGACTGCAGTAACCAATTCACGATGAAGGCAGTGGTGGACCCAAGCGGGAACTGAACAGCGGGGAGCATGTAAATATGCATCTCTTCCTAGGTCCAGCCATGAGGGGGGGATTTAAAATAGAAGAGATTCCTGGACAACCTTTTTAATCAATTTTTCTCCAAATATTATAATTCAATATTACAATTTAAGAGGGTCATTTATTAAGACCGGCGTTTTAGATGGTGGTGGATCTGCCGAAGTTATGAAGAGATGCAGGCCTCTACATAACTTCGGCGCATCCAGCGCCAGTCTAAATGTAAGCCAGCTTCCAAGCTGTCTTACATTTAAACCATTTTCTACTCATAAAACAGGCGTAAAAAAATTATGAATGAGACGGGCCTCCCGGGCTGTACCCTTTGCTGCCCACACTACACCCACTTTTTTTAGACCCGACGTGAGAGGAGAAAATTTGCAGGCCTCTACATAACTTCCTAGCTGCCTTAAATTTAGACGATTGTCTATGCCTAAAACATGCGTAGAAAATGATGAGTGAGATGGGCCTTCTGGCCCGGCCCCTTACCCACCCACGCCAGGTCCACATTTTTAGGCCTAGCTTGAGAGAAAAAAGTCACAGGCCGTTGCACCACAATCTGCGTCTGAAATTTGCCTAATTTAGGCGTATTTCAGGAAAATAAATGACCCCCTAAGTAAATATATTTCAGACATGCTCAACTGCAAATTTGAATAATTTATATTTAGTTTGTATTGGGAACATTAGGTAAAAAAAAACTATTAAAGGTCTTCATCAGGATTTTGTCAAAGGTTCTGTTACTTTTTACAATAAAAATAGCACAATCTGGATCACTATTCTTAAAGGGAATCTCACCTGGTTTGACCATATTAAGCTCTCACCATTGCCATGTTTAATAAAATACCTTATCTCCTGCAGTGGTTTTCTTTCTTATATTCATGCTTTCATTTAGCTAAAAAAGTGATCTTTGTATTATAGAAATGAACCCTGAAGGTGCCCAGAAGGGCCTTATTCTTCACCCTTTGAGCCCAGTAACGCCCCCCTGCAGTGTCTAGACCGCCTTTATTTAGAGCCCAAGCAAGCCTACTCGTTATGCAGTATCGTCCCTCACCCTAGTTTAACGGCGCCGCCCCCTATGCTACGTCAGCTAATTCATTCAAGCCACACACCTGGAATCTTCAATTTGTCCGGCTGAAATCTCGCGCAGGCGCAGTACCGCCTACTGCCTGCGCCTATGCGATCTAACCGCTCTTGAGGGCAACAGCCTCAAAAGTGTCACTGGGCATGCACCGAGCCCAGTGACATCTTCTTATTGCTGTTGCCCTCAGGAGCGGGCATACATACAAGGATGTATGTATGTATGTATGTTCCGCGATCAGTCAAAAACACAACAATCAATTTCAACAAAACTTGGTATACACATCCGTTGCTACCTGAAAAGAAATCTTGTTTGGGTCACAGCTCTCTAGCATGTACCGTTCCTGAGATATTCCCAAAAAATGCAAATATGGAACATCTCATAACCTACATTAGCCAATAGAAGCCTGCAGGTCTTTCTGTTCATATCCCAACTGCCATACACACGGTCACATGTCCCTTATCAGCCAATAGAAGCTTGCAGGTCCTTAGTCTCCACAAACACACAGTTTTACACCAGGTTTCCATAACAACCCAGCCATTTTTCTTCACTGCTGCAGGTCAGCTTTAAAGGGGCAGGGAGCTGTGGATGACACTGTTAAGGGAGCGGAGTGCTGTGGAGGTGACAATTCAGGGGGCAGGTAGGGTGGCCATTCAGGCCACAATCAAAAGATGGACTTAAAAACCCTGCCCCCAGGTCCCACTAAGCCACGCCCCATCCCATTCAGCAGCTGTTGGGGATTGAAAAAAATGAAGGTAAAAATCAACTTCTTTCAGCTGCAGGGGATCGAGGGAGGGTGACTTCCTCCCTGCAGCTCATGCTCAGACAGCACAGTGCTGCTGTCTGAGAGTGAGCTGTTCAAAAGAACATCCCTGTATCCGTCCAGCGCAGGGCCTGACAAAGAGTCTGAATGCCAGACTGTCCGGCCTAACTAAAGGACCTTAACATGTACAGCTTGGAAGAAAGAAGAGACAGAGGGGATATGATAGAAACTTTTAAATACATAAAGGGAATCAACTCGGTAAAGGAGGAGAGCATATTTAAAAGAAGAAAAACTACCACAAGAGGACACAGTTTTAAATTAGAGGGGCAAAGGTTTAAAAGTAATATAAGGAAGTATTACTTTACTGAGAGAGTAGTGGATGCATGGAATAGCCTTCCTGCAGAAGTGGTAGCTGCAAATACAGTGAAGGAGTTTAAGCATGCATGGGATAGGCATAAGGCTATCCTTCATATAAGATAGGGCCAGGGACTATTCATAGGATTCAGATATATTGGGCAGACTAGATGGGCCAAATGGTTCTTATCTGCCGACACATTCTATGTTTCTATGTTTCTATGTAAAACCGGACCTCTGGCCACCCTAGCGGCAGGCTGCTGTGGAGGTCACAGTTAGGGGGAAGTTCCGCTATGGAGGTCAGTGTTAAGGGGCAGATTGCTGTAGAGGCCACTGTTAAGGGGATGGAGTGTTGTGGAAATCACTGTTAAGGACATGGGGTACTGTTGAGGTCGCTAATGAAGGGGCAGCCGCTGTTGTTTACTGTTAAAGGGGCATACTGCTGTGGAGATCACTGTTAAAGGGGCGGACTGCTGTGGTGGTCACTGATAAGGGGGCGGGCACTGTGGAGGTCTCTGTTAAGGGGACAGGGAACTGTGGAGGTCACAGTTAGGGGGACGGTCCGCTATGGAGGTAAGTGTTAAGGGGCGGGGTGCTATAGAGGTTACTGTTAAGGGGGATACTGTCGATATCTTTTAATGACATACACAAACATTAAATGAAATATACCCGTGCAAAGCCAGGTCCTTCTGCTAATATATATATATATATATATTTATATATATATATGTATATATTTATATATATATATATAAATATATATATATATATATATATATATATAGTTGATATTACATGTCACGTTCCGGAGGATCAAGGCAGACCTCCGAAACGTCATGCAAACAGGACACTGGCAGATTACAGACCAGGGACCAACAGAATACGTTATTACAGGTATAATAAATGAACATGACAGTAATCATATGCAGGTTGGGTAATAGTGGTAGAACTACCACAGAACCAAGTGCACCAGCAGACCAGAGGTAAAACCCAGAGGGTGAAGAGCCAGTGAGCCCCGTTCTTCACAGAGCCCCTGATGGTTGAAATGAACTTGGCCAAGGGCTCACTGGCCGCACCTCTAGGAAGATCCCGGTACACTTGGCCCCTACCTACAAAAAACCACACTTATGAAAGCACCAGCGGAACAGGAGACAGAACTGGAACCCAAGCAAAGACAGGACATGGAACAGACAACAAACAGGAACCAGCACACAAGCAGATGCCTGGACCCCATGCGGAACGGAAGCATGGTGGTCACAGGGAGAGCTGCACACAGACTAGAAATCCTCTATCAGGATAACCCAGGAGCCCTCTCACGAAGGCAGGACATACACAGGACAGGAACAGAAGCAGTAAGGCACTGCAGGCAAGACATGGAACAGACTGCAACAGAAGCAGATAGGCACTGCCAGGCTAGACATGGAACAAACAGGATCAGAACCAGGAGTACCAGAAGCACATAACACAATAACAAGTGTCAGTTAACACCAATCACAGAAAGCTGCAGCCAGCAAGCCCCAAACGACAACCAACATACAGAAGATAACTGTAGCTAGTATGAAGTTACAGGCAGCCAGCCTACACAGCAACAAGGAGTGACTGAACCGCACTGTGATACAAACGAATATATCCATACTCAGACCCTTTTAACACACAAGGTTGCAGCCAGCACGCATCGCAGAACCAGCATGCATAGGAAAACCCACAGCCAGTACACAAAGCGCATGCAGCCAGCCTGCACGGCACCAGTGACAAGAACTGCAACGAGATGCAGACATGGGGAGTACACACATTCACAGGCAGCAGTTCACACAAGACACTGCAGCCAGCACGCAACCCAAGCAACCAGCATACACAGGAGTCAGCCTGTAGCCAGTACGTGAGAGGGCATGCAGCCAGCCGATACGTCCACAACTGTCACAGTGAACTGCACCGTGACATTACATTACAAAAGTATGTGGTAAAAGAGTTTAGAATATGACCTCTACAGTGATCATCTGATCCGGTGGAATAATCAGGCAGCCAAGCATTTCCCTTGCAGTGGTTACTGCAAGGAAAATGTAGTATCACATTGTGACTAGTCAGGTAAATTACCATCCATGCAAAACAGATACAGCTTGAATGTACCAGAGCAGGAGCCACTCTCATAGAAGAACTGTCTGTTCTGGCTCATAGATGGGGTGCCAAGTAAAGGTAGGAGGTGTTAAGTTCAATCAGTTTTCCTGTAGTATAGTGATTCCATATTTAGAGATAATGTATGAGCATTGCACTTGTACAAAAATGTATGCTGAGAAACACAGCTAGAGATGAGCGATGTTTAAAAAAATTTGATCCAGACGATTCTTCAAGAAATTTGATTTGTTCCAAATTAATTAGTCATGAATTGCGATAAATCTGGTATACCCAGGCCACTCTGCCTTATCATATGCATCCCACTTGGTGGCCCAATCTCAGTGTGAAGGCTTGGAATTTAAACTGTAGAGAGAGTGCAGGGCGAGGGTATTGCCCTCTACATCAATGTGTAGGGCATCAAGATTCCTAGCTAATGCCTTCTATTAGCTATGGAATTACTGTGCATCAGTGTTGCGATCAATAGAAACATCAGATCTAATTTATCGCTGTGGACTTAATCGCGCAGTGCCTCAAAATTCAAGTAGTGACCCCATAACAGAATGGGGGCAGTGGCAGAAGCAGCAATAGTGGCCCCATGAAAGAGTGGTGACGGTGACGACAGCAGCAGCAGTGGCAGAAACCGTGAAAATAGTGGTCCTATGAAAGATTGGGGATGGTGGTGGTAGCAGTAGCTTTGACACTAATGGTGACAAAATTGGCCTCATAAAAGAGTGGGGAGGGGGCAGCAGCAGTGGCAGTAAGACTGTGTTAACATCACTGTTTGTTTCCATTTTTCTGATCTGTCAGAAAAACATAAAATAAAATAAAAATTATGTATCCTAATACGTTCTTTTGGTCAGTATTTTAGATCAGTATTTGATCAGTAATTGTAAGCCAAAAACAGAGATAAAATGTAATGGGATTATTTGCATCTCATCTGTGTTTTGGACCCAGTTCTGCTTTTGGCTTACAAATAGAGATGTCGCGAACATAAAATTTTCCGTTCGCAAACGGCGAACGCAAATTTCTGCAAATGTTCGCAAACGGGCGAACCGCCATAGACTTCAATAGGCAGGCGAATTTTAAAACCCACAGGGACTCTTTCTAGCCACAGTAGTGATGGAAAAATTGTTTCAAGGGGACTAACACCTGGACTGTGGCATGCCGGAGGGGGATCCATGGCAAAACTCTCATGGAAAATTACATAGTTGACGCAGAGTTGGATTTTAATCCATAAAGGCATAAATCACCTAACAATCCAATTTTTTTTTGAACAACGTGGTTTAAAACATCCAGTGTGTGTATACGATCAGGTATGATGTTGTATCGATCAGGTAGTGTAAGGGTTACGCCCGCTTCACAGACATTGACGGACCAAACTCCCCTTTTAATGCACCGCAAACAATCGCAAACAGTCCATTTGCCCAACCGCAAACTCCCCATTTGTAAAAGGTTGGATACCAAGCTAGCCATGTCCCCTTGATTTCATTGAAGGTTTCTTCCTCCACCTAGCCACGTACAACACCAAGGGTCCCGGAAAGGGGAATTGAATTGATTTTTCGAACAGGGAGATGGTTAAAAAAACGCTGGCTCCCTCCCCTTTGTTTGAATCCACGGTCACTGCGTCTGTGCCGTGCAATTTACTGTCCCACCCGATATGAGTGGTATTTTCTGTAGTTCTCTCTTCTCATCAGTTTAATCCCTGTTACGTCCCCAATCTGGGGTCCATTTATTAAATAGATTTTTCGAACGAGGAGATGGTTAAAAAAACGCTAGCTCCCTCCCCTTTGTTTGAATCCACGCCACGGTAACTGCGTCTGCGCCGTGAAATTTACTGTCCCACCCGATATGAGTGCTATTTTCTGTAGTTCTCTCTTCTCATCAGTTTAATCCCTGTTACGTCCCCATTCTGGGGTCCATTTATTAAATTGATTTTTCGAACGGGGAGATGGTTAAAAAAACGCTGTCTCCCTCCCCTTTGTTTGAATCCACGCCACGGTCACTGCATCTGCGCCGTGCAATTTACTGTCCCACCCGATATGAGTGCTATTTTCTGTAGTTCTCTCTTCTCATCAGTTTAATCCCTGTATGGTCCCCAATCTGGGGTCCATTTATTAAATTGATTTTTCGAACGGAGAGATGGTTAAAAAAACGCTGTCTCCCTCCCCTTTGTTTGAATCCACGCCACGGTCCCTGCGTCGGCGCCGTGCAATTTACTGTCACACCCGATATGAGTGGTATTTTCTGTAGTACTATTCTCATCAGTTTAATCCCTGTTACGTCCCATATCAGGGTGGGATTGCCTTTTGTGAAAAAAAATTTCGGCCGGGTACCTTCGACTGCCTTCACAGTGACAGACCAAACTCTGATACACCAAACTGAATTGATTTTAGGAACCGGGAGATGGAAAAAGCAGCTTGGTTGGTCCTTTTACTCCCAAGTTGGGGCACTGCGCGTGCACGGAGCAATGTGCTGTGACACCCTATATGAGTGGTGTCTTAACTACTACTATTCCTATTAGTTTAATCCCTGTTACGTCCCCTATCCGGGGACGTGTGTCAAATTGATTAACCATTGTCGAATTAACGAACCATTACGACATCCTGGAATAATTTTGTTCTGAGCTTTGTACTTGCTTTGTATTGGAATTGATGGGGATTTTTTAAATTGTCTGCATTATTTCTAATAAACTATTAACAGACTTTATTATGATTTTTTTATTTTATGTATTAAAAACCCAACCATACAACTTAAAAAAATTAAATTAAAAAAATTTCTCTATGAACAATTTTCCAGCCGATCGCTTTTGGTCTGATCATAATGAAGCAACGGCCTTATCATCTGGGGTGTGGCAACATTGCCAACACACTCATAGAGGTGATGATCGCTTCATTGTGATACGCAAGCCCCTTCAACACAACAAGGTAACGAACACAAAGGGGAATCGACACTTGTATGTGCCTTTTTTTTTTTTTTGCAGCCACAGTGCAGCACCAGAGGCCAGAAAAATTGGGCATGTACACATGCCTGAAAAATAATGTTACTGTTTCAGCCGCTGTTGTAGCAGCGGCCGGAAAAATTGATGTTTTCAAGGCAGAAAGGTGACTAAAACTTTGCGGCTTGAACCCTAGTTGGTGGCGGAGAATTCACGAAAGTCATCCGGTATGCAGACATTAAATACAGCAGCGTGAGGACCATTTTGAGGCCAAGGCATGTCATCAGGCCTTTTGTTAGTCAAATGTATCCCCCACTGTCAGTCCCTTCGGGATCCATGCCTCATTCATCTTAATGATCCAGCACTCTTCGCAGGGCATGCTCCAGGAAGAAAACAAATGGGATGAGGTCGCTGACGGTGCCTTCAGTGCGACTGATTAGGTTTTTCACCTCCTCAAAAGGACGCATGAGCCTACAGGCATTGCGCATGAGCGTCCAGTAATGTGGCAAAAAAATTCCCAGCTCCGCAGAGGCTGGGTACTTAGACACAAAGCGTTGTATGATGAGATTCAACACATGTGCCATGCACGGCACATGTGACAACTTGCCCAAATTCAATGCCGCCAACAAATTGCTTCCATTATCACACACCACTTTGCCAATCTCCAGTTGGTGCGGGGTCAGCCACTGATCCACCTGTGCGTTCAGGGCGGACAGGAGTGCTGGTCCGGTGTGTCTCTCTGCTTTCAAGCAAGTCAACCCCAAGACAGCGTGACACTGTCGTATCCGGGATGTGGAATAGCCCCTGGGGAGCTGGGGGGATTCAGTTGATGTGCAGCCAGACACCGCAGCAGAAGAGGACTCAGCCGAGGAGGTTATGGAAGAGGATGGAGTAGGAGGAGTAGAGGAGGTGGCAGTAGGACTGCCTGCAAGTCGTGGCGGTGTCACCAGCTCCGCTTCAGAGCCACGCATTCCATGCTTGGCAGCCGTCAGCAGGTTGACCCAATGCGCAGTGCAGGTGATATACCTGCCCTGACCGTGCTTTGCAGACCAGGTATCAGTGGTCAGATGGACCCTTGCCCCAACACTGTATGCCAGAGATGCCATGACTTCCTTTTCAAGTACTGAGTAGAGGTTTGGGATTGCCTTTTTTGAAAAAAAAATTTGTCCGGGTACCTTCCACTGTGGTGTCCCAATAGCGAATTTTTTTTTGAGGGCCTCAGACTCCACCAGCTGGTATGGTAAAAGCTGGCGGGCTAAGAGTTCCGTCAAGCCAGCTGTCAGACGCCGGGCAAGGGGGTGACTCTGTGACATTGGCTTCCTACGCTCAAACATTTCCTTTACAGACACCGGACTGTGGGCAGATGAGATGGAACTGCTGAAGGTGAGAGGCGGAGTGGCGGGTGGTTGAGAGGGGGCAAGGAGGACAGCAGTGGTTGACGTGGCTGAAGATGCTGGACCAGGAGGAGGATGGTGGCTTTGAGCTTGTGTGCTGCTTCTACTCGTCATCATGTGTTGATCCCATAGGCGTTTGTGATGTGCGATCATGTGCCTTCGCAAAGCAGTTGTACCTAGGTGGGTGTTGGATTTCCCACGACTCAGTTTCTTTTGGCACAGTTTGCAAATGGCATCGCTGTTGTCAGAGGCAGACACACACAAAAAATGCCACACTGCTGAGCTTTGCAATGACGGCATTCTAGTGGTGGCAACAGCATGTGTTGATTAAGGTGCTGTCTGGCTGACCCCAGGTGCCGATACATGCTGTCTGACTGTGCCACTAGCTCCTTGCGACGACCTCCCCCTGCTTCCAACTCGTCTCCTCCTTCTCTCTGTCTCCCCTTCTGAACTTTCCCCCTCTTCTTCTTCTCTTCGAGCAGGCACCCACGTGGCATCCACTGACACATCGTCATCATCAACCACTTCACTTGTATCTGACACCTCAGCAAAGGAAGCAGCAGCGGGTACAACATCATCATCATCATCACACTGTACGTCCATGTGTGTAATGCTGCCTGACTGAGACATATCCCTGTTATCTCCATCCTCTGGCAATAATGGTTGCACATCACTAATTTTATCCAACTGATGTGTAAATAACTCCTCTGAGGGATCAAGAGAAGCAGCTGTGGTGGCTGTGGTGGTAGTGGTGGTGGTGGCGGCGGGCGGGAGAGTGGTAACTTAAGAGCAGCTGACCAAAGCTGAGCTGGAGGAGGATGGTGCGTCAAGGTTCTTAGCGGAAGCTGTTGAAGATTGGGTGTCCTGTGTAAGACAGTCAACTATTTTCTCTGAATTTTTGGGGTTCAGGGTACGTGGCCTCTGAACACTGGGCATTATTCCAGGGCCAGTGGAAATCACAGCACCACGAACACGACGGCCCCTGCGGTGTGGCCTGCCTGTCATTTTTTATTAGATAAGTGTTACTATGGGTGCAAGGTACTGTGCCACCCTATATAAGTGGTGGGCAGTGGGCAAAGTACAGTCTGTGTGGGCCTGACACACACTGGCTTGCAACTGTGATTATATCACAGAAAAATATTAAATATAATTTTTTTTTATCTGCAAGGTATTTGTGAGTGAGTGACACCCTGTAACGCTATAAGTGGAGGCCTAGCCAGTGGCCACAATACAGTCTGTGTGGGCCTGACACACACTGGCTTGTAACTGTGATTAGATCACAGAAAAATATTAAATATAATTTTTTTTTTATCTGGGAAGTATTTGTGAGTGAGTGACACCCTGTAACGGTATAAGTAGAGGCCTAGCCACTAGCCAGTGGCCACAATACAGTCTGTGTGGGCCTGACACACACTGGCTTGCAACTGTGATTATATCACAGAGAAATATAAAATATAATTTTTTTTTATCTGCGAGGTATTTGTGAGTGAGTGACACCCTGTAACGGTATAAGTGGAGGCCTAGCCACTAGCCAGTGGCCACAATACAGTCTGTGTGGGCCTGACACACACTGGCTTGCAACTGTGATTAGATCACAGAAAAATATTAAATATAATTTTTTTTTATCTGCGAGGTATTTTCTGTCACACCCTGTATGAATGGTGTGCACATGACTGAGCCTGCAGCCTCTCACACACGGGCAGGCAACTGCAATATATATATATATATATATATATATAAAAAAAAAAGCAGACTGATGAACCAGCCCTGAAAAGGGCTTTTTGGGGTGCTGTCAGGATGCTGTCCTTACAGCAGATGAGTCTGTGGACACAGAACACTGCCCTAGCTAACGCTTTCCCTATTGAATCAGCAGCAGCTACACTGTCCCTCCTCTCACTAAGAATGCAGTTTCTGAATGAATCTAAAATGGATGCTGTCCAGGATGTGGGAGGGTCTGGGATGGAGGGTCTGCTGCTGATTGGCTGGAATGTGTCTGCTGACTGTGAGGTACAGGGTCAAAGTTTACTCAATAATGATGTATTGGGGGCGGACCGAACATCGCATATGTTCGCCCGCCGCGGCGAACGCGAACAAGCTATGTTCGCCAGGAACTATTCGCCGGTGAACTATTCGGGCCATCTCTACTTACAAATTCTGATCAAATACTGATGCAAAACACTGACCAAACACTGACTAAAAGAACTTATTAGCTACTATGAATTTAGGTTGAGTTGGTTGAGCGATTTGTCTTGTAATATCATCATAGTTCCGACAATAATCTATTAAAATAACAATGCAGTTTAATATTTTTTACTGAAGAACGTTTTAGCTACAATGAATTTGGTTTAAGTTGGTGGAGCAATTTGTGTGGTTCATTCTGATAACCAATAACACTCCTTCCAAATGGCAATAATCCAGCAGCCATGTTTTATCCATCCAGCAAGTTCCACTCATCTGGTTTTAACCAAAATACATGATGAAAGTAAAATACCATTAAAGTCATAGTATGGAGGGATCCAGGACCATATGGAGGGATCCACATGGGCTAAAATTTTGTTGCACTGCACAGTGACAGAATTTGTTAAAAATTTGTTGTGGCTGTCAGAGTGACACAGAATAAAACAGAACGTGGTAGCTAGAAATGATGAATTAGGGTCCAGTTGATGGACCGATTTGTCTGGTAATATCGCCGTGGTTCCAACCATAAACTATTGGAATAACGACACAGACTAATTTTTTTGATAACAGAACGTATTAGCTATGATGACTTTGAGTTGAGTTGGAGTGATTTGTGTGATTCATTATGATAACCAATGACACTCGTCCTGTATGGCAATAATCCAGCTGCCATGTTTGATCCATCCAGAAAGTTCAGTCCATCTGGTTTTAACCCAAATACATACTGAAAGCAAAATACCATTATGTTCATAGTATGGAGGTATCCTGGACCTTATGAAGGGATCCACATGACTTAAAATTTTGTTGCACTGCACAGTGAAGTAGAAGTTGTTTAAAATTTGTTGTGGCTGTCAGAGTGACGCAGAATACAATTTTCTATAACAGAAGGTGTTAGCTAGGAATGATGAATTAGGGTCCTGATGGTGGACCGATTTGTCTGATAATACGTCGTAGTTCCAACAATAAACAATTGCAACTATGACGCAAACTAATTTTTTCAATATGAAAAGGACATATTAGCTGCAATGAATTTTCGGAGTGATTTGTGTGGTTCATTCCATTAACCAACGACACTCCTCCCGTATGGCAATAATCCAGTTGCAATGTTTGATCCATCCAGCAAGTTTGGCCCATCTGGTTTTAACCCAAATACAAGGAGTTATTTGCCATTAGGGGTTCCATGTCCAACTTCCTGGAAGGCCAAGTGGTGTTCAGCACTAACTGTTCTGTGATGCCCTTTCATGTCCGGGCTGTACATGCACTGCACTGAAGGGATCACCGTGTGTCTAACCCTTTGCTGACACGTGCGGGTTACCTGCTCAACATTGTTCATCACAGGGATTAGGGATTGTAATACTGGAGCAGACTCATTTATTTAGTAAAAACTAATTTATTCACTAAAAGACTTTTTTTTTTTATTACAAGAGTAATGTTTGAGCTAAAAGAATCATTTTTCCAACAAAAAACGCTGATCAACTAGTGGGCGACTCTCCCTATGCTCTACCTACAGTGTCTAAAAACTCTCCCTCTGATCTCCCTACACTGTCCCTACACTGTGTTTATCCAATATTCAACAATTAAAAGCTTTCCCTAGTGCTTGCCATATCTGTCCCTATGCTCAGTTCACAGTGAAGTGGCAGCAACTGTGCTGAATGTGGCATTTTATAGGGCTGTGACATCACAGGGGATGGCTATGTGCTGTTTGCTTGACTGCAGGGCATTATGGGTCATATCACTTTCCTGGGCTTCTTACTTTCACTTTGTAACACATGTAGCTGCAATTTTAGGAAAAAAGTTTCATTACCACGTAGCGCAAGGAAATTCAGATTCGTGGCAATCAAATTTTTCCTGAAATTCGGATCAAAGTCAATTCTTTTCACTTTGATTTGCTCAATACTAACCATAGCTAAATAGAAGAGTGGTGAATTTAATTTTAATTATGTCTTTTTTGTCAAGTAGAGATAACCCCAAAAAGTTTTACCAGTCTTTTTGTAGATGAAGTGTTCCAATATAGACAGTACATGAGGGACAATGACTGCATTGTAGTTTAATAATTGTGAGATTACAAGCCATCTTGATTTTTGGGTATAAAGAAGCATCCAGATTTTATTTCTTTTTTTAACTTACCAATATACTGGCACTTTTGTTTTATTGAAACAGCTATTTTTGCAAAAGTGACAACAGGAAGTGCAGCCATATTGATAGGTTTACACTTCTTGTGGTCCTGTTTCCAACAAAACATTAAGATTTCAACTGTTATAATTACAAAAGTCAACTAATATAATTACCAAACCATAATTTATGTTTTACCAATATACCATTTGTTTCTGCTTCTTGAAAAATGCTCTGTAAATAAGCCACAGCCTCTTATTTTGCATATTCTACTGATAAAGTGATATTTGACGATTTAAAATAGGACTTGTCAGATAATGTTTCCCTTCTCATAGGTTTAAGTTGCTATACTACATGTAAGGCATGGAACTGTTTAATCCTTCCCTGAGATTATGATCAACTGTACCATAAAGATCGAAAAAGATGAAATGTGATAATATTATTATTGGCGATTGCTCAATTCTGAAACAGGGAACAGCTGGGAAGAAAGTAACTTCCTTGTCTACTTTGTATAATTTCAACTTGTTTTGGATGATACACTGTTTACTTGGAAACACAGGCACATTGAGTATGGTAATTTACTGAGCTTTCATGAGACAGTGCAGGCAAATGAGACGAGAAGAGAAAATATCAAGTGATAACCTCATTTCATGAGACCAGGTGGATTGCTCCACAGTCAATGACATTGCAGATCTCTTCATGATGATCCAAAGTTCTCCATGCAGAGAATGACATTTGCTAACTCACAAGGGGATCCATTTTCCCACATACAGTAGCTGTTGTGTTATTTGGCACTGTTTTCATCTGCATTTCTAAGCAAGCACCTCCCTTGGAGAACAAAACAAGCTTTTAAATATGCACTTATTTCCCAGTGAATTAAAAAGTTTATCCAGAGTTTGTTCAGTTCCATATTTACAACTTTTCCAATTAATGAGCAAGAAAGTAATGAGCAGGGCTTACTGCAGTTTTGTATTCTGAACTAAGATAAATTAAAAACATGGTTAGAAAGAGCAATTCGTTGATGCATTATTACAGTGAGGATCAGAAGTATTTGAACACCCTGCGATTTTGCAATTTCTCCCACTTAGAAATCATGGAGGGGTCTGAAATTCACATTGTAGGTGCATTCCCACTCTGAGAGACAGAATTAAAAAATTTAATTCAGGAAATCACCATGTATGATTTTTAAAGAATTTATTTACCTTGCACTGCTGAACATAAGTATTTGAACACCTGAGAAAATTAGTGTTAATATTTGGTACAGAAGCCTTTGTTTGCAATTACAGAAGTCAAACATTTCCTGTAGTTCTTGACCAGGTTTGCACACACTGCAACAGGGATTCTGGCCCATTCTTCCACACAGATCTCCTCTAGATCTGTCAGGTTTCGGGGCTGTCGCTGAGCAACACGAAGTTTCAGCTCTCTCCAAAGGCGTTCTATTGGATTTAGGTCTGGAGACTGGCTAGGCCACTCCAGAACCTTGATATGCTTCTTACAGAGCCACTCCTTGGTTATCCTGGCTATGTGCTTTGGTCATTGTCATGTTGGAAGACCCAGCCTCGACCTATCTTCAATGCTCTGACCGAGGGAAGGAGGTTGTTGCTCAAAATCTCGCAATAAATGGCCCCATTCATCCTCTCCTTAATACAGTGCAGTCATCCTGCCCCCTTCGCAGAAAAGCACCCCCAAAGTATGATGTTACCACCCCCCATGCTTCACAGTAGGGATAATGTTCTTGGGATTCAACTCATCCTTCTTTTTTCTTCCAAACACAACGAGTGAAGTTTAGACCAAAAAGTTCTACTTTGGTATCATCTGACACACATGACTTTCTCCCATGCCTTCTCTTGATCATCCAGATGGTCATTGGAAAACTTCAGACGGGCCTGAACATGTGATGACTTAAGCAGGGGAACATTCCATGCAATGCATGATTTGAAACCATCACGGCATAGTGTTCTACTGACAGTGACCTTTGAAACTGTGCTCCCAGCTCTCTTCATGTCATTGACCAGCTCCTCCCTTGTAGTTCTGGGCTGATTCCTCACCTTTCTTTATCATCAGTGATATTCCCCAAGGTGAGATCATGCATGGAGCCCCAGTCCGAGGGAGACTGACAGTCGTCTTTAGCCTCTTCCATTTTCTAACAATCACTCCAAGAGTTGATCTATTTTCACCAAACTGCTTGGCAATTGCCCCGTAGCCCTTTCCAGCCTTGTAGAGGCCCACAATTGTGTCTCTGGTGTCTTTTGACAGATCTTTGGTCTTGCCCATGGTAGTAGTTGACGTCTGACTGACTGTGGGGTGGACAGGTGTCTTTAAAGAGCTTAGACAGGTGCTACTAAGTTAGATTAATGAGTGGAGTAGAGGTGGAATTTTTAAAGGCACAGTAACAGGTATTTAAGAGACAGAATTCTTGCTGTTTGCTGTTTCTCAGGTGTCCAAATACTTATGTTCAGCAGTGACAGTGACAGATAAATTCTTTAAAAATCATACAATGTGATTTCCTGATTTATTTATTATTTTATTCTGTCTCTCAGAGTGGGAATGCACTCAAAATGGGAATTTCAGAACCCTCCATGATTTCTAAGTGGGAGAACTTGCAAAATCGTAGGGTGTTCAAATACTTCTGTTCCTCATTGTATCATCATTTTGTTACCTAGAAAATTTCAAAAAGCGCTAAAATATGTAGCAAGGACCTAAACATACACTCACCTAAAGAATTATTAGGAACACCTGTTCTATTTCTCATTAATGCAATTATCTAGTCAACCAATCACATGGCAGTTGCTTCAATGCATTTAGGGGTGTAGTCCTGGTCAAGACAATCTCCTGAAATCAAAACTGAATGTCAGAATGGGAAAGAAAGGTGATTTAAGCAATTTTGAGCGTGGCATGGTTGTTGGTGCCAGACTGGCCAGTCTGAGTATTTCACAATCTGCTCAGTTACTGGGATTTTCACACACAACCATTTCTAGGGTTTACAAAGAATGGTGTGAAAAGGGAAAAACATCCATTATGCGGCAGTCCTGTGGGCAAAAATGCCTTGTGGATGCTAGAGGTCAGAGGAGAATGGGCCGACTGATTCAAGCTGATAGAAGAGCAACGTTGACTGAAATAACCACTCGTTACAACCGAGGTATGCAGCAAAGCATTTGTGAAGCCACAACACACACAACCTTGAGGCGGATGGGCTACAACAGCAGAAGACCCCACCGGGTACCACTCATCTCCACTACAAATAGGAAAAAGAGGCTACAGTTTGCACGAGCTCACCAAAATTGGACTGTTGAAGACTGGAAAAATGTTGCCTGGTCTGATGAGTCTCGATTTCTGTTGAGACATTCAAATGGTAGAGTCCGAATTTGGCGCGTAAACAGAATGAGAACATGTATCGATCCTCTGATGGCTACTTCCAGCAGGATAATGCACCATGTCACAAAGCTCGAATCATTTCAAATTAGTTTCTTGAACATGACAATGAGTTCACTGTACTAAAATGGCCCCCACAGTCACCAGATCTCAACCCAATAGAGCATCTTTGGGATGTGGTGGAACGGGAGCTTCGTGCCCTGGATGTGCATCCCTCAAATCTCCATCAACTGCAAGATGCTATCCTATCAATATGGGCCAATATTTCTAAAGAATGCTATCACCACCTTGTTGAATCAATGCCACGTAGAATTAAGGCAGTTCTGAAGGCAAAAGGGGGTCCAACAATAATAATTCCTAATAATTCTTTAGGTGAGTGTATATCAGTTAAGACTTTTACAAAACATCACAATGCAAGCAATTAAAATAGAGAAATAGAGGCAACAAAATGTAATTGGCAAATTAGAAAGTTAAAAGCAGCATTATGTGTAGGTTTGAAGTCAATGAATATGTAGAAAACGTCTGTTAGCTTCGAATGGAACTGTCGTCAAATGGTGAGATCTGCTCATGCAAAATATTGTGTCCGTTTGTTGTAGCATTGCTTTGAAGAGAACTTGTCACTAGGACTCTAACTGTCAAAGCTGAATTAATATAGTAGGTGTTATTGAACTTCCTAACTGGCTGCAGTATGGCCAATCATGGGTCAGAAGAAGTCAATGGATTCTCTTTGATATAGTATGTCTTTGTGAAAAGGTGCATATTTCAGCTAATTCTCAATATACTGAATCATTTTCTAGTTGGCTGGTCTTGGTTAAGAAAACCTAGGGATAAGAGTATTTGTGATTAGAAATGTAATCAAGTGAACTCATTAGAGGCATTAATGGCATATTTATTTTATATTAACTCTGTGACCCCAAAAAATCTCTATATAGAAGATACTTCTTGTTATCAAAGGGATACTTACTAAGAACTACATTTTGTATGACAGTCTTAGTACAAAATCAGCCGATGTTAGATGAACCAATTTTATTAAAGGGGGAATGTGTCATCAGAAAATGATCTATTGTTTAAATCATGTTCAAAGAATTTGTTATGCTGTTATTTTTTAATTTTCATCATAGGTATTCCTCAACTACGAGATACATAATGAGAAAAAAATTAATTTATGCCAGTTTTATAGTGCAAGTAATGTTAATTTATAGCCCTTATAAATGGCTTTGTCAGGTATCCCAGACAAAGTCATGTATTAAGGCATGTAACATTACAGATTACTATACTATACAGGTTACTATGCTATACTATATTTGCATCTTGCCATAATACTGCATTATTGGGTTATTTCTTATAATCTGTTTATGATACTTTTGCTTTTTGCTATTGTATGTTTATTGTACTATTATTCTATGTATGCAAGTCTCTATTGTGGGGGTTCACGTGCTTCCTTGACTTAGTCTTGTGCTTTTTAAATGTTTTTTTTTAATTCTGCTATGTTTGTCTGGTTCCTTTGATATGAAATAAAGATTATATTGTATTTTATTTTTCTATTTGGAGGTGTAGTCATACATGTATTTGGTTCTATTTAATGTTTTAGTTGTTTATTCACATTTAGACTTGTTCTCAACTTATATCTGAGGTGTAAAGTCAGCCAATTAAAATTTTCATTCAGGATGTTGCAGCATAGTCCCCTACACTTTATTATGTTAACTGACACTGCTAAAAAATGACATGCAGGTAGGATAGATATAAACAGCTGAAAGACAAGAATTGAATTGAAGACCCTTTTAACAGTTTCTAATATTCCAGGAGTGTATAGTGTTTTGAAATAAAAATATATGCATAAATCAAAGGATTTCTAATTCCATTTTCTTTGGCTGCATGGCTTTGGCTGAAGTCTCGATCTTCAGATAGCTAATTTTTCTTATTTCCACAGAGGATAAAGTATGGACAACCTTATACCATGATTTGAAGCCTGAAACATCAGTGCCAGGTGCCAGCAAAGAGAAACGAGTAGTGGTACAACTGAATTACAACACATCCATGGAGCAGATCTCCACCATTACAAACAGTGCAGAGAGATGTGAGCAGTATCTTTCTTACTCTTGCAAGATGTCAAGACTGCTCAACTCACCAGGTAGGCCAAGTATTTTTTCTACTTGATTATTGAATTTCACATATGTTCTATAGGCTTTTTTCTAATCGAATGGGCATTGATAGCAACGCAAGATGGAATTATTGAACCATATAAAAAGTTGATGACAACTACATATTTCGAGTTATTAATTAAACAGACATGCACTTAGATGTGAAATTAGTTGTGGTAGCTTATTCACTTAACTACATACTCTTTGAATTCATTTTGTAGTATTGATGGAGTATTTGAATGTTAACTTTCCACTACTTTGCTCACTATACAATAAAAGTGTAGAGATATGTTCTAAAGTGTTCTATACAATGCAATAAAAATTTAAAAAAATCTGTTTAACCTATAACTTACAGATATTTATTTGGTAAGGAGAAAATGATGGTGGGTACCAAACTGGTTCCCTTGCCTTCTATGTTTACTATTAAATAGGGTTGTTTTTATTAGCAGATGTTCGGGTTGTGGTTATGGTGTTTTGGTATGACCATGTTGCATATCTTTAAAATATGAGAACCAGAATAATGGCTGCAAAACTAAAGTTCTATAATTTGACTTGCTTACCTACTGTCTCCCACCCATTATTGGAGCATGTCCACTGCTCTAGTTCTCTATGCTATATGGTCTTTTTCGTTCGTCATTCTTCCATGTTTCTATGAATCTACTTCACTCTACCGCTTGACTTCTATCTCAATTACCTTTGCTTCGTGTTTTAACGGGTGCTTCATAATCTTGTCTTTGCCTACAATAATGTGTTTTGCCCAGTTCTGATACAGAGCAATCAGACCATTATCTATGTTGATTTGTGTGCCCACACTTCTATGAATTCTTCCCTACCAGGTTTCAGTTGCTTTTTGATGATCATAATAATATTGAGCAGTAGTAATAGTAGTAGAGGCAACCTAATGGAAATAAAGTGGGCAGCAAATGCAGAATGTCTACAGTAATAGACAAAAAGTGCAAACTGAACAAATATGTTTTTTGAAAGGATCCATCAATCCACATACTCCTTTACATTTCCTCTATCCCAAGAAGCTTGTTAAAATACTACTTAGAATTTAGAACCTTAGAAAGAAGATTTAGCATGACACTGTTTAAGTAAAAGCTGTATGCTACTATCAGAACTATCAGAACCTAGGTGGATAGGGATTATCTCTAACTGGTTCATCAGGGCCAGTAATACATGAGTTAATCATATATATATACACACACACACACGCAGGTATTTCTTACATTTCGAAGCACAAATGCATAATATTGCTATCACTTTTCTTTGAAGATGTTCTGATAGCTTATTACTATTGTAGTGTAAATAATGCTCCCTTAAGACATGCATATATTGCTGTTACCTCCAGTAGTTACAGTCTGAGATGCCTGTAGTTATGAATTAGAATATGAAACACAAAGTCTGATAAGAAAAGCAAAATTTCAATGTGTGCTAGAAGTGTAGGAATCCTGTACTATTTACTAAACTGTTCTGTAGCTCAGTCTGTTGTGAAATTCATGAATTTAAATGGGATTCTAATCATTTCACCTACCCATGCTGTTCATTACCTGTGAAATTGTTTTTATACGAGCACTTTAGAATTCCGAGCCATTTGGCAACAAAAGAGTGTGGAATACCAAGGTGAATTATCTAGTAATATTTAAGTAAATTCTTCCATTTCAGTTTGCTTCCAATTGCTATACTTTAAAATGTATTATTTGGACATAGGAGAAGCTAGAGAAAATCAGTTTACCTTACGCAATGTCACAATTTATAGACTCAAAAATGAAGACCTTAGTTTATCAAGTTCAGCCTTTTATTCTTACCACACTCTCAATGGCGTATACCAGTCTGCCCTACAACAAATCCCTCCTGATCACAACTGGCAATCATACAAATCAACATCCTACATTGCTTTTAGTAAAAACATATAAAAAAGCCAGCTCACCTACTTGCTCCAGTGTTCATGTCCACAGTAGTTCTCCTAGTGCAAAGAACAACATCAAAATATGTGTCATGTAGAATAGTTTGAATAGTAGCATGTTGTGTATTCAAGGAAGATGCCTAACCTTTTAATAAATGTATGATATTCACTTTTACAGCCATTATCAGACCCTGTGGCATCATGTTCCATAACTTTATAGTTCTGACATCAAAGTCCAGTTGTTAAATTTTCATATTAAATTACACCAGACATTGACCTTCTGTTCTGTTTGGGGTCTGCAAATATATTTTTTGTTGACAACCTTTCTTCATAACGGAGATCTTCTAAACCTTGTATTAATTTAAGGTCCCTTTACACTGCCCGATGTTGCAGATGATTATTGTGTATGAAAATTCATACAAAAGCTTGTTCACAATTATCGGGAAGGAACGGTTATTGGCTGCAGGTCGGAAAGTGTAAAACATTCTTTAGTTGCTTTCTTTGAACTCTTTCAGCAATATGATGACTATTTTATGGACTTGTGCCCAAAACTGGATCGCAGCCCCAATAGTGCATTTTAGAAGGATACATTTATACTTTCTTCTTGTTCGATCATACATGTATGTTTCTTATTTTGTCTTATATTTTGACAAGTATGCAAAGAGGTACTGTATCTCCATGAGAAAGTGAGATGCTTTGCTTGTGACACCTTCTGGAAGTGGACATCTATGAGTCAATATCCAACCTTTTATCAAGCCTTTGTGCACAACAAGGGAAAAGGTGAAAATCATATATCCATTTGCAGACAGTTGTTTCAAGGATTCTGGCTAGCTGAGTGGGATGCCTTGGGTGCAGCTTAGGGGAGGTACTGTCTCTCCTTACAAGAGTTTTCCGGCCTTAATGCTGACAACCCCTTTGGCCTCTAAAGCCCCTAAAAATAAAAAGGAAGACTTACCCGTCTGTGGTCCCACTGCTGCTCTGTTTATTGCTGATTCCTATCCCTGCAGGACCAGGAAACGGCTACGCCCTGTGACCATTGCAGCCAATCACAGGTCTCAGCAGTCACAGCTGCTACAGTGACTGCTGAGGCTTGTGATTTGCTGCAATGGTCACAGGGCGTAGCTGCTTCCTTGTGCTCTGGGTACCAGAAGCGGCCAGGAACCAAGCATCGTCAGGACTGCAGACAGGTGAGTCTTGTTTTTTTATGTTCTGGGGCACAAAGAGATTATTGGCATTAACTGTCCAGCCAAAAATACGTTAATCTGTGACATAATACCATCTGTGGATCTTTCACACTAAATGATGAAAATGCATTGATGAAGGTCCTCTGACCATTGAAAAATAGCCCATGTGAACAGTACCTCATGGTTGCTCTACACTGCCATATGGCCCACAGGCAGCATAGTGATTTAGCAGTTAATGTTTTGATCTCTGATATAATGTTTATTCAAATAAGATTCAAAATCATAAACATTTGTATAATCTTATGGCTGTCAGAATCAAATTCTCTTTTGCAGAATTAATGTGTGCAAAATATTAGATAAGTTAATGTCAGCAAATACTATAAAAATTTAGTTATTAGTTTGAAGTTAATAAATGAATTCATATCTTTGCAATATTGAGTAGAATACAGTTTTATTTTGTAATCAAAAAGTGAATGGTTCTTTCATCCATCTAAGTAAGTACAGTTTTAAATAATTGCATGCAGTACATTTTACTGCCTTTGTCAAAACTTTGGAAGATGAGAAAACAGGGAATATGTGGTAAGTCATCTCCAACTCATTAAATATATAACATTATTTCCACTGAATGCAATTACCAAATGCATGATGCTACTAAATTTACTGGAAATACAAATGTTAAGTTCTGATATATTAATTTCATCTGTTTGGAATGTTTTAAAAGGTGCATCTAAGCATCAACTTCTAAATCCAGATACCAATTATTTTTCTATTTTACATTGATGCTAAGAGAAGAGAGAAGGGGGGAGATTTATCAGTGCTTTTACGCCAAAAAAGTGTCATTAAAAAGTCGTAAATTATGGTGCAGGCCATATAAAAGAGGCAAGAAAGGGCATGGGGCTTAGCAGGAGTGGGTTGACCATCCATAGCCTGTCGGATTAACTACAATTTTTGCCAGAAAGTGGCGTAAATTATAGCTCAAGTCAACACCATTCCATAGCTGCCATAGATTTGAGTTTCTAGTTCATGGAGGGTCAAAGATACGCTTAAATTTATCAAAGGTAAATTTTGGTAAAAAATGGCAGTACTACCGGGGCGCTAAGATTTAACCACGCTTTATTTTAGTATACAACTAGACATAAACAAAGTGATCGGGTCTTAGTTTAGCTATGCGTTTCACCGACGCTTCGTCGGCTTCTTCAGGCTGACCCAGAAGAGTGGCACACACCAGGATTTATACAAAAAAAAACTGGACATGACATAATTTGATTGACAGGTTCAGTCCACAAATACATTTGGTAGCATAAATAATTAAAAACATTGTGTAAACATATTATATAAAAGCAATAAATAATTGATAGTATATAAATATACACTGAGCAAAAATATAAACGCAACACTTTTGGTATTGCTCCCATTTTGCATGAACTGAACTCAAACATCTGAAACATTTTCTACATGCACAAAACACCCATTACTCTCAAATATTGTTCACATATATGTCTAAATGTTTTAGTGAGCACTTCTCCTTTGCCGAGATAATCCATCCCACCTCACAGGTGTGGCATATCAAGGTGCTGATTAGACAGCATGAATATTGCACAGGTGTGCCTTAGACTGCCCACAATAAAAGATCACTCTGAAATGTGCAGTTTGATCTCACAGCACAATGCCACAGATGTCGCAACGTTTGAGGGAGAGTGCAATTGGCATGCTGACTGCAGGAATGTCTACCAGAGATGTTGCTCGTGCAATGAATGTTCATTTATTTACCATAAGCCGTCTCCAAAGGCGTTTCAGAGAATTTGGCAGTACACCAAACCGGCCTCACAACCGCAGACCACGTGTAACCACACCAGCCTAGGACCTCCACATCCAGAATGTTTACCTCCATGATCGTCTGAGACCAGCCACCCGGACAGCTTCAGCAACAATTGGTTTGCATAACCAAAGAATTTCTGCACAAACTGTCAGAAACCGTCTCAGGGAAGCTCATCTGCATGCTCATCTTCCTTAACTGACTGGAGTTCATCGTCGTAACCAACTTGAGTGGGCAAATGCTTACATTCGATGGCATCTGGCACGTTGGAGAGGCGATCTATTTAAGGATGAGTCCCGGTTTTCACTGTTCAGGGCAGATGGCAGACAGCGCGTGTGGCGTTGTGTGGGTGGGCGGTTTGCTGATGTCAACGTTGTGGATCGAGTGGCTCACGGTGGCGGTGGGGTCATAGTATGGACAACAAACACAGGTGTATTTTATTGATGGCATTTTGAATGCAAAGAGATACCGTGACGAGATCCTGAGGCCCATTGTTGTGCCATTCATCCACGACCATCACCTCATGTTGCAGCATGATAATGCACGACCCCATATTGCAAGGATCTGTACACAATTCCTGGAAGCTGAAAACATCCCAGTTCTTGCATGGCCAGCATACTCACCGGACATATCACACATTGAGCATGTTTGGGATGCTCTGGATCGGCGTATACAACAGCGTGTTCCAGTTCCTGCCAATATTCTGGAACTTCGCACAGCTATTGAAGAGGAGTGGACCAACATTCCACAGGCCACAATCAACAATCTGATCAACTCTATGTGACGGAGATGTGTGAGGCAAATAGCGGCCACACCAGATACTAACTGGTTTTCTGCCCCTCCCCCCCCCCCAGAAAGCAAAACTGTGCACATTTCAGAGTGGCCTTTTATTGTGGGCAGTCTGAGGCACACCTGTGCAATATTCATGCTGTCTAAACAGCAACTTGATATACCACACCTATGAGGTGGGATGGATTATCTCGGCAAAGGAGAAGTGCTCACTAACACAGATTTAGACAGATTTGTGAACAATATTTGAGAGTAATGGGTCTTTCGTGTATGTAGAAAATTTTTCAGATCTTTGAGTTCAGCTCATGCAAAATGGGAGCAAAACCAAAAGTCTTGCGTTTATATTTTTGCTCAGTGTATAAATACATATACATACATCTGAAATAAAGCTATATACTGTTTTGGTAACACATACAAAAAAGGGGGAGGGCTGACATAAAATCATTATTTACGATAGAGAGCTCTGTTAAAATCAAAGACTGTTAAAATAATTATTTATTATTCTATAGTGAATATTTATTTGTCTATAGTAAGTGCTTGTGGTAGGAAGCCTGAATATTATTTATTTAGTATGTTCTATGACTTCATTGAGACCTTCAGGTACCAGCATCTGCAGGCGAAATATCCAGTAGCATTCTTTATTTATTTACTAATTGTTGGAATCTATTTTTGGTGTTTGGATGAATCCAGTCGATGATGGTGAGTTTTAGAACAGATATATCGCAGCTGTGCATATGATTGTTGTGAAAATCTTCCCTATCTCTGTTGAATTTTTCAGCTTTATTGGCAATTAGCTCTAGCTCAAATTTCTGTAATCTCTGAAAGATGGAGAGATTCAGTTTCTGGAAGTCAACATAACTATTGTATTGTGTGAGCTGATTTTTTGTTTTTTCAATGTTACAAATCGCTGAAATAGCGATCTCTCTCCTTTTATGTATTAATTTATCGATAAGACCAAAAAAACATTGCATTAAATATTTGTCCCATTCTTTAGTAAAGAGATCATCATCAGGAAAGGAAGTTTGGAGGGGGAACCTTAAACCCCTCGGTATGATCTGTTCCTTCAAATACATCTGAAGGAACAGAACATCAATGGTATGATGTATTTCTATTTTGTGTGCATCTTCAAGTACAAGAAAAAGATCATTCATTCTTTTAAGTTCTTCTGGAGGGATTGTTTCCTCCTGATTTACTTGCATTTGAGTTGTTCCAATCATATACCAACATATGATGCTTCTAGCAATATTTTCGATGAGATATTATGAAGCTTTACTTCTGTGAGTGTACATATGAAATTAGAAACATTAAACAGGGCCCCATAGAAGTCTACAGGTGACATTTACAGCTCTATATAACTAGAAGCTTGCACACCACCATAATATGCATGTGGGCCAGTAGACAGGTATGAGAGAAGAGAAGAGATGAAAATGTCTTTAAATTCTGCCTAGCTCAGGTTTACTCAATGTGTATAATTTCTATACAAAGCTATATTTCCCCATATAAAAAAATGGGGATTGAAATACAGATTATGGATGAGGTATGGGAGGGAACACCACACCGACAACAGGAGGGAAGGGAAAAGCCACTAGGCCTCAACGCTAGGGAAAAGGGAAAGGGTCACCTCCTATAGAACCCTACTCCTTGCCCTGACTCCTATCCATATGGGCACACCTTGAAGGTAGGAATGCCCATACACCGTAACCTGGAGAACCTGGAGACCCTAAAGAGCCCTATGGGTATTGGCAAGGCTTGAGACAACCCGTTCGTTCCCAGATGAACAAACAGTGTCTCCCTGAGGCCTAGTAACAACAGACACAGGGAGGGACAACAAAACACAAAGTATGAACAAAGGATCCCAGCAGTCGCGTCTTTGTGAATCAAATGTCTTTTATTCCATAGACCAGGACCAGGTTTCGGCAATGTGCCTTCATCAACAGGTAATCCAAATACAAACTTAACAGACTATATATGCTCTACAGTCACCGCCCACAGGAGCAAAAGTCCATCCCATAAAGGGAATGGCCAGAAAGTAACAGGTGTAATCAATTTAATAATAAACAAACCAAAGCAGAGAAAAAAGCATCTAGATAGATATTTCATCTTACATTTGTAGATAATACTCTTGTATAACTTTCAAATTTTCAATACCTGAGAAATAAACAGCAAAATATTATAAATATATAACAAAATTATTATATTACAGATACATAACCTCATATTCCCTATTGAGGCCTCTAGGGTGCAATGTGTCCAATGTATGGATCCAAAAGGCTTCCCTCCGTAGCAACATCTTATTAATGTCACCCCCCCTCCGTGGTCTAATCACCTGCTCTATAACCTGGAATTTCAGTTGGGCAATAGAATGTCTGCACTTTTCAAAGTGGCTTGGAATGGGTAATAATAAATTTTTAGTTCTAATGGTCGATTTGTGTTTGTTAATTCTGTCCCTCACTGCCTGCATTGTCTGACCAATGTACAACAGACCACAAGGGCTTGTGGTCTGTTGTACATTGGTCAGACAATGCAGGCAGTGAGGGACAGAATTAACAAACACAAATCGACCATTAGAACTAAAAATTTATTATTACCCATTCCAAGCCACTTTGAAAAGTGCAGACATTCTATTGCCCAACTGAAATTCCAGGTTATAGAGCAGGTGATTAGACCACGGAGGGGGGGTGACATTAATAAGATGTTGCTACGGAGGGAAGCCTTTTGGATCCATACATTGGACACATTGCACCCTAGAGGCCTCAATAGGGAATATGAGGTTATGTATCTGTAATATAATAATTTTGTTATATATTTATAATATTTTGCTGTTTATTTCTCAGGTATTGAAAATTTGAAAGTTATACAAGAGTATTATCTACAAATGTAAGATGAAATATCTATCTAGATGCTTTTTTCTCTGCTTTGGTTTGTTTATTATTAAATTGATTACACCTGTTACTTTCTGGCCATTCCCTTTATGGGATGGACTTTTGCTCCTGTGGGCGGTGACTGTAGAGCATATATAGTCTGTTAAGTTTGTATTTGGATTACCTGTTGATGAAGGCACATTGCCGAAACCTGGTCCTGGTCTATGGAATAAAAGACATTTGATTCACAAAGACGCGACTGCTGGGATCCTTTGTTCATATTACTGTGGATTGACGTCCTCTCCCGTGCAGCGTGCATTTGATTGAGTGCTGGTTTCCCCACATCTAAACAAAACACAAAGGACTGAGACACTTAACTTATATAGTGAGATGGATGAGCAGGAACTCCAGAGAGGACAACACACCAGCTCTTCCAAAACCAAATGAAGCTATCAACCACATAGCCAGAAGGGTGAGGTCAGACTATATAGGGGAGGTGTAATGACCACTAAGCTACACATGAAACAAGGGGTGTGGTCATTAACAACAACAACACTGAAGCAAGAGTAACCAAAGAGGCTGTTAGATGCCTTAACGTGTAGCCAGTCTCTTCGATCTTCTGACATCTGTCACGGGAGGGACCGTGACCTCTGTAGGGTTGTTATGTCCGTCCAATATCTGTATATTTCAGGAAGGGTCTGCTTTTCTCTAGAAAAAGAGACATTCTATGAATAGGGGTGAGATGGAAACTGGTCACGGATAAACATGGTGCTGTTTCTGAAAAAAAAAAAAAAACTTTAATCCTGGACATCCCTTTGACTCAATGGTGGCGATATTTGACTCAATGGAATTGGCGATATTTCACGAATATTTGGGCGAATATTTGTCATATATTCACGAATTCAAGATTATTTTCTTGATTGCGAAAAATCGGCAATGTAATATTCACGTAATGCACGTGAAATACAGGTGTGGGTCACTTTTGCTACATTTTACAAGCTGCTAGATGTTTCCTGAGACTGGAGAAAATGGTTGGCACGGCAGAACATTAAAAATGGCTTTATATGCAGTTAGAGTGCTCCAATATATTCGCGATTGCACTAATTGGCACTAACGATGCAAATATTTTGGCACAATATTTTAGCAGGTCTGCATGTATGTATGGACAGCAGAACCTATCACACTACCTAACACACTGCACTGCAACAGCTACACTATATCAGGATATAACCTACACTGACTATCTCCCACTAACTAGCTGAATAATATATAAATGCTATCTAACTATCTATCTAATGTAGTGTGGAAAGCACAGAGCACAGCAATGACACTGCAGTCTCTCAGAACTATAAAATACTATAGAAAATGTCTGCTGGGGAGTTTCTTATATAGTTAGGGGTAGGCAACTTTCCTTTTGGTTGCTAGGGATGTTGCTAAGTTCAGACAAAGACTTGCAGCCTTCTCATTGGCCCACAAGCAAGCTGGCAGGTTACTGATGAAAAAAAAATCTAGAATATTCGAAATTACGAATATATATCACTATATTCTAAATATTTGCAAATTCTCGAAGTGCCAATATTTGCAATTAATATTTGCGATTCGAATATTCTCACCCAACACTAGTTAATATTGGTGAGAAATGCAGGCAGGGTTAACTGATAGGTTAATAAATCTTACCCAATATGTTATCATAGTGGTGCCTGTTTATAGTCTATTGCTGAACACTTTCTACATATATTTGTCCTTCTTACAATTACTAATGATTGTTCTTTCATGAAGCCATTTTCTGCCTCACACAAGAGATGAACAGTAGCTTCATTGGGATAACTGGTTGAAATTCAATTGTCTGTTAGAAACATCACAGTTCACAATGGCAGCTTGTGAGCAACTGTGAACTCCATCAATAGTTATTTGACTAAGCAGCTTTCTAAGTTATATACTTATTAAAATTCCCTGTTCCATTTATTTTGGAAATTTTCTCGCTGACACATAAAATAGACCATCATTTTCATTTTCTTGACCATCAATTTACTGTTTCCTAAACAACTGACGCCATGTTTTTAGTCTAATAGATTGCACTGATTATACTGACCAACAAATTTATTCCAACAAAGAATAATTGTGTATTATTTTCCCCTAGCATTCTGAAACCTCCTGATTTAGAAATTAGACTATCTCATTATAGTACTCTAAGTATTCACATAATGTATGTATTGCAAAATTGATTGTGAAATTATGATAGTCTGGCTGGCATTGATATGCAAATTAGATGTATGGCCTTGCCAATCTTTAAAGTGTGCTAATGCTTTTAGATCTATAATTTGAGAGATGTGAATCAAAACTTGGAAATGGGTCAAGTTTCCTTCTTTGGTGTTGATAGTCTAGCCAGTTTTTTTTTTTTTACTTTACTTGTGATATGCAAATATAGGTTAATGGTTTATATTTTGCCAAGCAAGACATATTAAAAATAATGGCACAGAATCTATATGAAAGTAACATGAAATCATTTTGCTAAAATGTGGTGTCTGCTGCAATTGCAAATACTGTTTTAAGATTTAATTTTATTTTTTAAGCGTTTTCAAAGAAAGCAAGTCAAGTAAAATACAGCATGACTCATCACATATGGTTTAAGAAAAAATTAGAATATTGTTAAAGATCCTTAATTCATATGGAACAGATTTGTGTATGTTATTTAATTTTCATAGTGCAGTTTCAATACATTCAAGAACGTAGTGATTTCTATAAGGCCTCATGCACACAACTGTTCTGTTTTTTGCGGTCCTACAGCAGAGCATGATGGGATTTGTAGTTTTACAACAGCTGGAGAGCCACAGTTTGCCCATCCTTGTACTAGACTAACAATTAATAAATACAATCATGACTTTATTATATGAATAGATAAAATACACTTAAAACAACATATAAGAGGGATATATTTAATATATCTCTGTGACACAAAGGTACTACATATTATTATAGCACATATGATATACTAAATGTGCTATATTATCTAGTACACTTGTGTCACAATGCTATCTTAAGTATGTCTGCGGTTTGCTGCGTTTCCGGGTCATTCGGGTCTCCCGTGACCTGATAACCTGGAATAGGATGGTGATCGGTGGTCTGATAATACACCACCGATCCCCATCCTTAGATCCTGAGAGGTGGTGATGACATCACCTCTCAGGATCGCATCCTATTGGATGGACGGGCGGGCGGAGGTTAACTTCCCCCAGCTCTGCTCTCCTCCTCCACACTGCTTCCGTGGAGAGAGGAGCGTCCATCTACCTCTGAGCCCAGCACCCCCAGCACCCCCACGTGAGTTACTCAAAAGTTCACAGGGACAGGATTAGGGAAAGGTTACATAATGCAGGGAGACTGAGGGATAGTTTTAGGGGAAAAAAAAAGTTTTATTTTTGTGCTTCACCCTGATCGGGTGTCTGGGGTCCACAGCACACTCAGCTGCGCAACCCTAGACCCCCCAGGGGTGCTGCAGCTTTCCGCCCTGCCCCTCCACACACATTTTTTGGGGCGCAAGCGCTTTTTTTTTTGTGTGTGCGCTGACTGTGGCCGGCACTCTTAGCTTCCTGCCACTGTTAGCGCATCGCCCACCCCACCGCTGATCAGCTTAAGACCGCTGATCAGCAAGTTCGAATCATTTTAGTTTTTTTCACATTTTTGGGGCTTTTATTTAATTATTTTTTTTTTTCCTGTTAGGATTAGGGTGGGTTAGGGTAGTGAACGTGAACACCCGTCCCCCCACACACACGCACACTAAATAAAGTTTTACACGCACACACACTCCCCTATTGCCCGCCAGACGTTCTTGGCCAAGGAGGCATATGTCCTGCTTGTCTCCGACTCCGAGAGCCCCAGTGAGGACGAGGATGCCCCTACTTTCCTCTTGTCATCCATGTCCCCCTCATCATCTAGTGATGATGATGAGCCCCCAAGGCAGCGGAGATGCCACCAGGAGGAGCCGGGAGACCCCCATGCCAGGGACCCTGTGGCCCACACTAGTATGAGACGCCCTGGAGCTCGTACTAGTTTTCCGGCCCACCAGATAAGTCGACCTGAGCCCCCCTTCTGGTGAACTTGTCTGGTGTACCCCAGAGGATTTTGAGCCCGTGATTCCTGACTTTGTTGGCCAACCAGGAATCCAGATTCCCACAGTGGGCTTCACTGAATATGACTATTTTAGTTTTTTTTTCAGTGACCACTTTGTGAATCTGATGGTGGAGCAAACGAACTTGTTCGCCCAATAGTTCATTGCTCAACACCCGGGCTTCTTTTTGGCTAGGTCCGATGGCTGGACTCCGGTCAGTGCAGCCAAGATGAGGACGTTTTGGGGCCTCGTGATGCACATGACCCTAGTCAATAAAACCCAGTGTCAGGCAGTACTGGAGTGGGGACATCCTCTACCAGACCCCCCTCTACTGTATGGCCATGACACGTTCCCGTTTTGAGGCCATTCGGAAATGCCGGCATTATGCAAATAATACAGCATGTCCCCCGCAAGGTGATCCTGCCTATGACCGCCTGTACAAAATCAGGCCGGTCATCGATCACTTCAGGGTAAAATTTTTGGAGGCCTATGTACCTGGAAGGGAGGTCGCTGTTGATAAGTCTCTCATTGCTTTCAAGGGGAGACTCATTTTCCGCCAGTATGTTCCCTCTAAGCGGGCGAGGTATGGCGTGAAGCTGTACAAACTTTGTGAGAGTACTTCAGGGTACACTTACAAGTTTTATGTGTACGAGGGGCGAGATTCCAGTATTGAACCCCCAGAATGTCCCTCCACCGTGAGTGTTAGCGGGAAACTTGTGTGGGACCTTATGCACCCACTGCTAGATAAGGGTTACCACCTGTACGTGGATAACTTTTATACTAGTATCCCCTTGTCCCAGTCCCTCGCCGCCAGATCCACATCCGCTTGTGGGACCGTACGCAAAAATCTGTGCGGCCTCCCTACCCACCCCCTCCAGGTACCTATCCCCAGGGTTGAGACCCATGCCCTTACCAGTGGAAACCTGTTACTGGTCAGATATAAGGACAAGAGGGATGTCCTTGTACTGTCCACAATTCACGGTAACGGCATCACCCATGTCCCTGTGTGAGGTAACGCGGCAATGGTCCTCAAGCCTGATTGTATTGTGGACGACAATCGGTATATGGGAGGAGTTGATCTCTCTGATCAAGTCCTCAAGCCCTATAATGCTATGCGCAAAACCCAGGCATGGTAAAAAAAAGTTGTGGTCTAATTGGTACAGGTTGCCTTGTACAACTTTTTTTTTTCCTGGCAACACAGGGAAATTCCTGCAGTTCTATGAGGCAGTCCTCAAGGCCCTGATCTTTTCTGACCGGGAAAGAGCAGGCCGGAGTACCTCGGTACTGGAGGCGCCCGGATCGTCCCTGGCCAACACTTTCTAGGTGTGGTCCCCCATATTGGAAAGAAGGGACGGTCCCAAAAAAAGTGCAGAGTGTGTCACAGGAGGGGGATACGGAAGGACACCGCCACTCAGTGTGACTTGTGTCCCGATCATCCGGGCCTCTGCATTGACGGTTGCTTCAGGGAGTACCACACTTCCATGGAGTACTAAATGTATAATCCCCTTCCCCAATTTTAATTCTATTTGGCCACAGACAACCGCCCAGAAAAAAATTAAATAACTATGGCTCTCAGACTTTGGAGACACTAAAACAAAAATTTTTTTTTTTCAAAAATGATATTATTTTGTAAAACTAAAATAAATAAAAAAGTATACATATTAGGTATCGCCGCATCCGTAAGAACCTGAACTATGAAAATACCACATGACCTAACCCCTCATATGAACACAGTCAAAAAAAATAAAATAAAAACGGTGTAAAAAAAGTTTTTTTTATGTAATGTGACAAAAAGTTTTTTGTCACCTTACATCACAAAAAGTGTAATAGCAAGCAATCAAAAAGTCATATGCACCCCCAAATAGTGCCAATAAAATCGTCCTCTCATCCCACAAAAAATTAGCCCCTACCTAAGACAATGGGCTAAAATGATTTTTTTTGTTTAAAAAAGATTATAGTGTAAAACCTAAATAAATTTAAGTTGACATATTAGGTATTATCATGTCCATAAGAATCTGCTCTATAAAAATAACACATGACCTAACCCCTCAAATGAATACAGTCCAAAAAATAAAATAAAAACGGTGCCAAAACAGCTATTTTTGGCCAAAGTTTCCATTTTAATCCATTTTTTCCATTAATAAGAATTAACAGTCAAACAAAACTCTATATTTATTGCCCTTATTCTGTAGTTTACACCCCATATGTGGTCGTAAAATGCTGTATCTCCAAACGGCAGGGCGCAGAAGGAAAGGAGCGCCATATGGTTTTTGGAAGGCAGATTTTGCTGGACTGTTTTTTTGACACCATGTCCCATTTGAAGCCCCCCTAAAGCACCCCTAGAGTAGAAACTCCATAAAAGTGACGCCATCTAAGAAACTACACCCATCAAGGTATTCAAAACTGATTTTATAAACTTTGCTAACCCTTTAGGTGTTCCACAAGAGTTATTGGCAAATGGAGCTGAAATTTCAGAATTTCAATTTTTTGTTACCTTGCCTCACAAAAATGTAATATAGAGCAACCAAAAATCATATGTACCCTAAAAATAGTCCCAACAAAAGTGCCACCTTATTCCGTAGTTTCTTTTTGGGAGTTTCTACTCTAGGGGTGCATCAGGGGGGCTTCAAATGGGACATGGTGTAAATAAACCAGTCCAGCAAAATCTGCCTTCCAGAAACCATATGGTGTTCCTTTCCTTCTGCGCCCTGCCGTGTCCCTATACAGTAGTTGACGACCACAAATGGTGTGTTTCTATAAACTACAGAATCAGGGCAATATGAGTTTCGTTTGGCTGGTAACCATTGCTTTGTTACTGGAAATAGTGGATTAAAATGAAAAATTTGCAAAAAAATTGAAATTCTGAAATGTCATCTCCATTTGCCAATAACTCTTGTGGAACACCTAAAGGGTTAACAAAGTTTGTAAAATCTGTTTTAAATATCTTGAGGGGTGTAGTTTCCAAAATGGGGTCATTTTTGGGTGGTTTCTATTATGTAAGCCTCACAAAGTGACTTCAGACCTGAACTGGTCCTTAAAAAGGGAAAATTTCTGAAAAATTTCAAGATTTGCTTCTAAACTTCTAAGACTTGTAACGTCCCCAAAAAATAAAATGACATTCCCAAAATGATCCAAACATGAAGTAGACATATGGGGAATGTAAATTAATAACTATTTTTGGAGGTATTAGTATGTATTATAGAAGGAGAGAAATTGAAACCTGGAAATTTGCAATTTCTTCAAATTTCTTGGTAAATTTTGTATAAATAAAAATGAATTTTTTGACTCCATTTTACCAGTGTCATAAAGTACAATATGTGACAAAAAAACAGTCTCAGAATGGCCTGGATAGGTAAAAGCGTTTTAAAGTTATTTACACATAAAGTGACACTGGTCAGATTTGCAAAAAATGGCCTGGTCCTTAAGGTGAAAATGAGCCCGGTCCTTAAGGGGTTAAGTGTATTTGATCTATTCATCAAATAAATTCAAGATTTTATGTATTAATTGTTGCTATAGTGCATTATTTGTGGGTTTTCTGTTAATAGACACAACACTAGGTGTTTACTTTATAGGCCCTATTACTTTTGCGCAGAATGGACAATCCTTTCACTCTGAAGGACTTATCACATCTTGCCTTGCACCAACCATTCATTTGAATAGTCAATATGCAAAGTTTAGGATCCCTACTATAGGGTTGTTGCTGGGAAATTTCTACCATCGTTCCTCACAGATTAAAGCTTCATGTTGGAGTTCAACCTGGTCAATACTTTAATTAGTTTATTGTCAAAGGTCCCTTGGCTTTTGGGATTGTGCAAATCTCGACCCCACTTAAAGTTTTGGCCTTTGCCTGCCCATCCCATAAACTTTCCCGCCTATGATATACTTCCCAAGGGAAGTACTAGAAGGAAGTAAGAAAAATGGCACATACTTTGTCATACAATAGCAAGGTTCATGAATGGTACAATTACCTGTATCTGAAAGTTGGATTTGCAACCATGTCATTGGCATAATTTGTATCTGTAGAAGGTGGAAATGCATTTATTGGCATGATTTAAATCTAAACAATATGACTTTTATGGGAGAGAGCAATAGATATATTCTATACTATATACCAGGGTTTAACAACCTTCGGCACTCCAGCTGCTGTGAAACTACAACTCCCAGCACGCAAACATTCTTGGCTGTTCTTCTAACTCCCACAGAAGTGAATGAAGCATTCTGGTAGTTGTAGTTTTTGAACAGCTGGAGTGCCGAAGGTTGCTGATCCCTGCTATATGCAGAGACTACAATGGAAGAAAGTAGGAGAGGGAACTAAGCTGTATGTCAATTTTTTTTATATACTATTGGGTTACTTGCCAACAGGTTTATGATAAAGGTATTGACTCTAAATATATTGCAGACATTTATTTTTATTTTTTATATGGTTAGTGAAAACTGGAAAACATCATGACTCAAATGTATAGAATATATTTTTAAATATTGTTATTAAATTGGCTTTCTAAAAATGATCAGAAGAATAATTTTATCTTCTATGTTTGTGGTATATGGCATTTTAAGATAGATTTTCCCTTAGGCCAGTGCTTCTCAAATAGTGGGGCACCAGGCTCCGTAAAGGGGGGCTCGTTCAGGGCCGGCCTTTGGGGTGTGCGGGCTGTGCGGCCGCACAGGGCGCCATAGCAACAGGGGCGCCGGGCGGCCGACAGCTCGCAGTGTAATATGCGGCAGGGAGATGAGCGCTTCCATTGGGGAAGCGCTCATCTCCCGTCTGATCAGAGGCCGGCGCAGGCGCTGGACGCGATGTACGGAGCGGGGGCCGGGGGAGGGACTGGGAGGAGGAGCTGGGGGCCGGCAATAGCGGTGGGGCGGTGCGGTCACTGTACTATAGCCCCGCCCCACCGCTCCCTCCGGTATACTAATATAAAATGTATTATTGAATTAAAAGTTATTAAACATGCCCCCCTCACTCCTAATAGTACCGTATATCCGAATTTCTTCTGTATAATGCCGGCGCGTCCCTCAGTGATGTCACGTGCCTGCGCCGCCTGCTTTATGAATGAAGCAGGCGGCGCAGACCAGTGACGTCACTGAGGGACGCGCCGGCCGCCCGGCCCGCCTGCCGGCATTATACAGAAGAAATTCGGATATACGGTACTATTAGGAGTGAGGGGGGCATGTTTAATAACTTTAAACGGCGGCGGCGGGCACACGGAATCTGTGGATGGCACAGTTAAGGGGTGGCGGTCTGTGGATGGCACTGTTATGGGCTGGGGGGGCACTGTGGATGGCACATATATAACAGTGCCAGCCACAGATCCCCCTGTAACAGTGCCAGCCACAGATCCCCCCCATAAGTGTCCGTCATCCACAGATCCCCCCATAAGTGTCCGTCATCCACAGATCCCCCCATAAGTGTGTGTCCGATCCACATTTCTTTCTTTTTTTATTCTCTTATACGTTAATAAGGATACAGTGTTATGCAGAGGTGTACTTATAACAATTTTATAGACAAATGATACTATTTACAGTCGCGCGGGGGGCGCAAAATGTTTTCTTCTTCCTAGGGGGGGCATGACAGAAAATAATTGAGAAGCACTGCAGTAAGCCAACCCATAATTGGAGTCAGAGAAAAGTGTCTATCCCTCCACCAGATTTATCATTCAGCCTGAGTCCCTGTGATACATCTGCTGCAAGCCTAGACAGGCGGTCAAAGCTTATGCGATCTTTAGGATTAGTAAATGTGTCCCAATATTTTTACTATTATATTAAAGGAGTTATCCCATGAATAATGTAAAAAATTAAAATCAGACATCATATAGTACAGGACATGCTCTTTCTAACTAATCTAGTACCAGTCCTGTACCTCACATGGGTCTAGAGATCTCCCCATTCTTTGCTTCAATGGCTATGCTAGATTTATTTTAAGCTGGCAGCTAAGGGGACATGTCCTTTATCAGGGGGGTGTCCTTTCTACTGCAACTGGTGGCAACTAAAGGATAGAAATGAGCATGTGCTTCCATCCCAGTGAGTTGGACAAATAATTTAGTAAAACAGCAGGTGGCGCTATGCAGATAGATGTCAATGAATAACTCACTGACTACACAAAATTTTTAATTATATGCCATTACAAAAGTATTCAGATCCAGGTGCTGGTTTGAAATATGTAGAATATTTTTCGTGGGAAAACCCATTTAACATACAGTATGCAAGTTATCAGGTAAAAAATTTGTTTGGACTCATGTTCATGGTTTACGTTTTATCACATCAGCATGAACATCCTATCTATGCATCACATATAAAGGACTCATAAATAACTTTTGGAGAGGAAATCAGGAGAGACATTGGGGGTCATTTATCAAAACTGGTGTAAAGTAGAAATGGCTTACTTGCCCATAGCAACCAATTAGATTCCATCTTTCTTTTTCCAAAGGAGCACTGTAAAATGAAAGGTGGAATCTCATTGGATGCTATGAGCAACTAAGCCTGTTTTCCTTTACACCAGCTTTGATAAATCTCCCTATTCTGTATCCCCAAATTGACCTTTTGGTACAGAGAATTGTAGATCATATTCTGTTGGGAAGAGGATATGGTATCACCTTCATTGCAGGTTAACTGATAGTTATGTTACACCGAGTAGAAGGTGTCATTGATTGAAATGTAACGTTTCAGTTCCTTTTCATTATGTATATTTTATGTTGTCTGTGCACCTCGCAACCGATTCTTCACAGGAAATCACAGCTGTTAATGAGTTTAGCTATACTTGTGACAGTTTACTGCATATTTTATCAAGAACACAATGGTGACAAGTATTATTTCAATCTTGAGTGATTATGAAACATCCATTGAGGTAAAGGTCTTTTCCCTCCACATCGAGTTATGTCATCTTGTTAGTATATGCCATAATTAGCTGATCAATGGGGGTCCAACTTTTGTCTCCATGGTTACAGGCTACAAGAAATCCCGTGTAGTCTGATCCTCCTTATATGTTTTTCTTCCAGCTGTCCTCTACTTCTTGCTGACCTACAACATGTATGTTATAAAGAAGTAGGGGAAAGATGGAAGGTAGGAACTCTCCCCTCCCCCCCTGGCTCCACGTCGCTGTGTCCAGGCTTCTTCGCTGCCCGGCCACCGCTGCCTCGTTCAGGTCCTCCACTGATGCTGCTGTAGCCAATGATTAGTCGCAGGGGTGACCTTGTCCCCTTGCGTCACGTGCCCAATTGACACAAGGCAAGAGGGGCAGATCACATGTGTCAAAACAAAGCAGAGGACCTGAGCAAGGCAGCTGTGGCTGGGACATGGCGGCAGGAATTAGGTAAGTATACATCCCTTTGCAGTTCTCCCTTCCCTACCCGCTAAGGTGAACAACCCCTTTAAAGATGTCAAGTAATTTAAAATAAATAAATATTCATTCCGGGAACACGTTTTGCTGTAATCACTTGCAGGCATTGGCACAAATACAAATGATAAATTCTTTTAACCCCTTCATGCAATATGATGTAACTGTACATCATAATGTGTGAGGGGATGTATGGGGCAGGCCTCTGCAGCAGGCCCATTCCATACACGACGGGTGCCAGCTGTATCATACAGCCGGCACTTGGCTGCAATGACAGAGAGTGGCGATCGCGCCACCCCCATCATTTAATCCCCGTTGATAGTGGCACCTGTGAATGAAGGCAGAGGAATGCAAAGAAAATTTTGATTTTTTTCAAAGGTTTTTATTTTTTTTAAACTAGTAAAACAAACAAACAAAAAACAATATAGGTTTGGTATCGCCACATTCGTGATGTCAAAACCCCAAAAACCTTGGTGGAATTCTGTTTTTTCATTTTTTCCTGTTTTCCAATACAAGATATGGTAAATTAAATGGTGGTATTAAAAAATGCATCTTATCCTGCAAAAAATAAGCCGTCATATTGCTCATATTGCTATGTGAACAGGAAAATAAAAAAAAGTTATGGAACGTGGGGAGGGCAAAAATGAAAATAGGTGTCATGTAGTAATATGGGAGGGAACACCACACCGACAACAGGAGGGAAGGGAAAAGGAACTAGGCCTCAAAGCTAGGGAAAGGGAAACTGACACCACCTATGGAAACCCTAATCCTAGCCCTGACTCCTATCCGTATGAACAGACATTGAGGGTAGGAATGTTCATACACTGGAACCCTGGAAACCCTCAAATACCGTGGAGTAGTGTCTGGGCTTGAGACGGACTGTTCCTTCCAATATGAAAGAACAAGCGTCTCCCTGAGGCCTAGTAACAAAAGACAGAGGGGAAACAACCAAATATGAAAGGGAAGTAACACTTAACTTCTGAAGTAAATGGACGAACAGGAACTCCGAAAAGGACAACACACCAGCACTTCCAATACCAAACTGAAGCTTTCAACCACATAGCATGCTAGGTGAAGCCCGACTAAATAGGGGAGTTTGAATGGCCACTAAGCTACACCTGAGACAAGAGGTGTGGTCATTACCAGCAACCACACTGGTAATGACCACAACATCACGTGCAGTCAGTCTCTTAAAACTTCTGACACCTGTCACTTAAGAGACCGTGACAATAGGCCTCAATTCCAAAGGGTTAAAGGCAATGTCCTATGGTGCAGACAACATTGTAACATTGGCTAGCATCAAAATCTCCTCTACACCACTACCCTGAGATAAAGAGGGGCCAGAAGGATGTAGCCGGTAGTAATGCCTTGTGTAAATGTCACCATGCAATTACATTTATTAAGCATGCTAATGATTATTATTTTTAAGGCATCACAACTAGTGATCAATAAAAAACAATAGTTTTATCACTGAGGTTTTCCTTTGTTAATGAATTGATGAATTATCATTAGGATTGCTTAGAAAACAGGAAATCATGGGAATAATTGGCAATTGTAAATGGGTCTTTAATAGGGGTATATCCTTACTTAAAGAGGTTGTGTCACTTTAGCAAGTGGCATTTATCATGTAAAAAAAGGTAATACAAGGCACTTACTAATGTATTATTATTATACATATTGCTTCCTTTGCTGTCTGGATTTATTTTTCCATCACATTATACACTGCTCGTTTCCATGATTACGACCACCCTGCAATCCATCAGTGCTGGCCATGCTTGCAAGCTGTAGGAAAAAGTGCCGGCCTTTCTGGTGGCTGAGACCACGGGAGTACTCATAGGCTGGTGCTATTTCCTATAGTGTGCAAGCATGGCCACCGCTGATGGATTACAGGGTGGTCATAATCATGGAAACCAGCAGCGTATAATGTGATGGAAAAATGAATCCAGCCAGCAAAGGAAGCAATATGGACAATCACAATACATTAGTAAGTGGCTCGTATTAACTTTCTCTACATGATACATGTCACTTGCTGAAGTGAGACAACCCCTTTAAATATGGACCTGATTACACTGCAGCTTTATAAAGGAGAACTGGGTGACCTGTGGTAGGATTATCCTTACTGTGCAGCATCTGATAAAAGAAGCTTTCTAAAATCAATAGGAATCAGTAGCTGAGATGCATATCTCCTTTACAGTATAAAGATACGTTTCTGTAATGTAAGGACTTGGAGCGACAAAAAGTGATTGATATCTTAGAATGATTTAAGGAAAAGATTATGTCAGCAAATGTAACATTAGATCTGCATGGTGTCTTCCTGAAGTAATCGTGGAGAAAAAAACACATTTTTCTTATTGAAGGTCTTTCTTTCCAGATTTCCCATGCAGTGAAGCATTAAAGAGGATTAAGGAGTCCACACTCACAAATTGTTGCTATAATGCTTTATGTCTGATTATGATATGATTCACTGATTTCCATCCAGTTCAATGGGCATGGCTGAGCATAAGATTGCACTATTGTAGCTGTTACACATTGATGTTTACTGCATATGCTAAATCATAAAAGTCCAATTTTTTTCTCTTTTTGGGGTCTTGTGAATTGTGATAGAAAATTGTTAACTTGCACTGGAAAAAGATTATATTTAAAGCGTACCTAAACTTATAAATAAAGCTTATTACAACTTACTATATAAGTCCAAAATTATTTTTTCGAATATACTATATTTCGTTTTTTGTTTTCCAAGCGATATAGGCACCTGTCGAGGTGCCTATTGCACTTTACAGTTCGTGCTCCTGTACTCTGCTTTGTATAGGAGTGTGGAATGCTCTGTGGCCACATTGAGCGCTCTGCAGGCAGGAACTCCATAGCACATTGCTGCTCCTGTCTATATCAGTGCTGATCTTCTAAAGCCTGGCATAGATGTGTCATGCCATGCCAGGCTTTAGAAGAGCAGGCAGAGACAGAGGAGCAATGCACTATGCTGAGCTCCTGCTCTGCGTCCGCTCGTTCCGCTGTCCTGTAAAGCCTCGGATTATTGGTTTCTGGCATTGTCGTAAAAAAACTGCATCTCGAAACCTGAAGTTTGAATGAAGCCAAAGTAATTCTGTAGGATAACTGATTAATTATAAGTTGGAGCTGCAGTCCACAAGATTGAAGGCAACTCAATATTAATGTACAGAAGATGTCTAAAGTAAAAAATGATTTGTTAAGTAAAAAAAAGTCTCCATGTAGGCTAGGCCTTAGGCTTTATAATTGCATAAAAAATTGCATAAAAATGGTAAAATGGTACATTTTTCTTGCATTTTTTAGAGGGATCTTGTTCATGTAGTCCAGTTACTCTCATGGAATATTATGATATACAGTGCCTTGAAAAAGTATTCATACCCCATGAACTTTTCCACAATATTTTCACTTTACAAAGTGAAAAGAAATTGATACATGTTTATTTGTATTCAACTCCCTAAGTGAATACTTTGTAGGACCGCCTTTTACTGCAATTATAACTGCAAGTCTTTTGAGGTATGTCTCTACCAGCTTTGCACATCTAGAGGCTGATATTTTTGCCCAATCTTCTTTGCAAAGTAGCTCAAGCTCAGTCAGATTGGATGGAGAGTGTCAATAAACAAACAGCAATTTTCTTGCCACAGATTTAGATTTGGGTTTGGGTTTGAGATTTAGGTCTGGACTGGGGCATTCTAACACATGAATATGCTTTGATCTAAACCATTCCATTTAAGCTATGGCTGTATATTTAGGGTCGTTATCACGCTGGAAGGTGAACCTCCGCCCCAGTCTCAAATCTTTTGCAGTATCGGCCAGGTTTCCTTCAGGGATTGCCCTGTATTTAGCTCCATTCAACTGACCAGCTTTCCTGTCCCTGCTGAAGAAAAGCATCCCCACAACATGATGCTACCATCGCCATGGGATGGTGTGCTTAGGGTGATGTGCAGCGTCAGTTTTCCACTGCACAAAGTGTTTTGCATTTAGGCCAAAAAGTTCAACTTTGGTCTCATCTGATCAGACCACCTTCTTCCACATGTTTTCTGTATCCCCTACATGGCTTGTGGCAAACGGGACTTCTTATGGCTCGCTTTCACAAATAGCTTTCTTCTTGCCACTCTTACATAAATGCCAGATTTGTGGAGTACACAACTAATAGTTGTCCTTTGGACAGATTCTCCAACCTGAGTGATCATGCGCTTCTTGGCTGCTTCTCTAATTAGTGCTCTCCTTGTCTTGGCTATCAGTTTAGCTGGATAGCCATGTCTTGGTAGGTTTGCAATTGTGCCATACTCCTTCCATTTTCAGATGATGGATTAAACAGTGCTCCATGAGATGTTCAGAGCTTTATATATATATATATATATACAGTATATATATATATATATATATATATATACAGGGAGTGCAGAATTATTAGGCAAGTTGTATTTTTGAGGATTAATTTTATTATTGAACAACAACCATGTTCTCAATGAACCCAAAAAACTCATTAATATCAAAGCTGAATATTTTTGGAAGTAGTTTTTAGTTTGTTTTTAGTTTTAGCTATTTTAGGGGGATATCTGTGTGTGCACGTGACTATTACTGTGCATAATTATTAGGCAACTTAACAAAAAACAAATATATATCCATTTCAATTATTTATTTTTACCAGTGAAACCAATATAACATCTCAACATTCACAAATATACATTTCTGACATTCAAAAACAAAACAAAAACAAATCAGTGACCAATATAGCCACCTTTCTTTGCAAGGACACTCAAAAGCCTGCCATCCATGGATTCTGTCAGTGCTTTGATCTGTTCACCATCAACATTGCGTGCAGCAGCAACCACAGCCTCCCAGACACTGTTCAGAGAGGTGTACTGTTTTCCCTCCTTGTAAATCTCACATTTGATGATGGACCACAGGTTCTCAATGGGGTTCAGATCAGGTGAACAAGGAGGCCATGTCATTAGATTTTCTTCTTTTATACCCTTTCTTGCCAGCCACGCTGTGGAGTACTTGGACGCGTGTGATGGAGCATTGTCCTGCATGAAAATCATGTTTTTCTTGAAGGATGCAGACTTCTTCCTGTACCACTGCTTGAAGAAGGTGTCTTCCAGAAACTGGCAGTAGGACTGGGAGTTGAGCTTGACTCCATCCTCAACCCGAAAAGGCCCCACAAGCTCATCTTTGATGATACCAGCCCAAACCAGTACTCCACCTCCACCTTGCTGGCGTCTGAGTCGGACTGGAGCTCTCTGCCCTTTACCAATCCAACCACGGGCCCATCCATCTGGCCCATCAAGACTCACTCTCATTTCATCAGTCCATAAAACCTTAGAAAAATCAGTCTTGAGATATTTCTTGGCCCAGTCTTGACGTTTCAGCTTGTGTGTCTTGTACAGTGGTGGTCGTCTTTCAGCCTTTCTTACCTTGGCCATGTCTCTGAGTATTGCACACCTTGTGCTTTTGGGCACTCCAGTGATGTTGCAGCTCTGAAATATGGCCAAACTGGTGGCAAGTGGCATCTTGGCAGCTGCACGCTTGACTTTTCTCAGTTCATGGGCAGTTATTTTGCGCCTTGGTTTTTCCACACGCTTCTTGCGACCCTGTTGACTATTTTGAATGAAACGCTTGATTGTTCGATGATCACGCTTCAGAAGCTTTGCAATTTTAAGAGTGCTGCATCCCTCTGCAAGATATCTCACTATTTTTGACTTTTCTGAGCCTGTCAAGTCCTTCTTTTGACCCATTTTGCCAAAGGAAAGGAAGTTGCCTAATAATTATGCACACCTAATTTAGGGTGTTGATGTCATAAGACCACACCCCTTCTCATTACAGAGATGCACATCACCTAATATGCTTAATTGGTAGTTGGCTTTCGAGCCTATACAGCTTGGAGTAAGACAACATGCATAAAGAGGATGATGTGGTTAAAATACTCATTTGCCTAATAATTCTGCACGCAGTGTAAATGTTTTAATATATATATAACCTAACCCTGCTTTACACAACTTTATCCCTGACCTGGTTTGTTCCTTGGTTTTCATGATGGTGTTTGATCACTAATGTTCACTAACAAACCTCTGAGGCCTTCACAGAACAGCTGTAGTTATACTTAGAATAAATTACACACAAGTGGACTCTATTTACTAATTAGGTGACTTCTGAAGGCAATTAGTCACATTGGATTTTATACAGGGGGCTGAATACAAACTTATACATAATACATATTTATGAAAAAATTTGTAAACCATTTATCATTTTCTTTTCACTTCACACATACTTGCTACTTTGTGTTGGTCTATCACATAAAATCCCAATAAAATACATTAAAATTTGTGGGTGTAATGTAAACAAAATGGTGGAAAAGGGTTATAAATACTTTTTAAAGGCACTATAAGTACTATATGCTTTGATGCATTGACACCATTGTCATTTGTTAGCACCTGTAAAGATATATGCATGTCTCCATTGCATTGTCCCATATGCTTCCAAATAATGATAGCATTGTCATATGTCACTACCTATAATATTTCTATATTATGTGCTTATTTTAACCAGTGATGCTGT